>NW_012115154.1:14463815-14468139 GCF_000951035.1 Colobus angolensis palliatus | reverse complement strand
GGGCTGTGGCCCATTTTTCTGCAAAGGGGCCACCGATGGTTTGTTGATGTGGTAGAGCCATGCTATTGCTACAATTATCACAGGCACTGATAAAAAGGGTCTACTGAAATAAAACAGCCGTGTGCATCCTTTATCTTACTTCAACAGTCTTTCCAAGTTGATGAAGTACAATTCAACGACCCTGCTGATATTGGCTCCTGCATAGAAGAATAAAGCCCAGAATAGAGAAAGAGCACCGCTGCAGAATGGTCACAGCCAGCACCCTTCCTGCACATATAAAAGGCAGCAGAAATGAATGTTCAGTCTCCTAATTAACAAACGAACGCATGAGGCTTGCATCATTTTCCTGGGTTCTTACTAAGGGTCAGTAAGGAAATCACTTCTTTGAAGTGTATCTCCGTTATTACCCGACATTATAAGTCAGAGTGCTGTCTTTAGTGTCTGTGAACATATGTTCTCAGAAGATTAGCCACAAAATCACAAACTTATGTGAGAAAATTACTGCTCCATTAAAGTAATTTATGGGATCATGTGCAGAAGAAACATTAGATGTGGCAACCAGAGTGATTGGACAGTATTTCATATTGTTAAAAGAGTGTTCTACATGATAAACTCTCAATATAAACAGCTGTAAATTACTTTCAATTGAAGTGTGATAAGGCTTCAAATGATTACATTAAATGAGCACAAGTTTTCAAGAATTGCATCTGAATGTTGAAATTCAAATGATTTATGCCGAATTTCAAGGGCCCTCCCTCAGTCTCACCCGCAAAATGTCACCTCCATGGTCCTATCTCTTCTCATTTGCTTTCTTGCTAAAAGGTCAAACCTGAAAAATCTACTCTTTAACTTTCTCTTTGACAATGTCTAAAGTCTTAAACCTGTTTAATTTTAAACCACTTCGTGCATATGTATAGACTTTGTTTCACCTTCTGTGTTTCTCTAAGATGCCCCATTAGTCTTAAACTATTAATACTTTTAGCTTTCCACTAAATAATCTATAAGTGGTAGTAAGAATTTTAAACTAAGATGTCTATGTTGCAAGCTGGAATCCTCATGCAAGCCTTGAATGGGCATAGGACTGGAAAGCTATTTAATTTCTTGAAGCTGAAGTATTATTAAGTATTATTAATCAGCATCATCACCATTGTCATCAAGGATAATAATAATTGAGCATTAACTATGTACACATGTAAGGCATATTATCATGTGGCTAACATAATTTTCATAATTATTTTATGGGACAAAAAATGTTATTCTATCTTACAGATTGAGAGAGTATGGATCAAAGTACAAAGTCCAGATTTCGTTACCAGAGAGAACTAGAAAATATCTAAAATTGAGGCATTTCTCTTTCTCTGATTTTTACTTCATGATTACAAATAGATTTATTATCAATCTGTGTTTCTGAGTATTGTGATTAAAAGTAGCTTTTGTGTACTAAAATTCATAATTACTATAATACATAATTACTAGTAAAACTCTCGAATTAGTTTACCATAAACAGAAGCTCAGGCCCTCCCTCCAGAGATTCTGATTTAATGTTACCTGGGTGGTTATAATGTACAGCCACATTTGAAAACCACTGATGTAACGCAGTTGTGACATTACTCATATGACCTAGAAATAGCCAAATTGGGATGTCCAATTGATTTCTGCCAGATGCAACTTCAATAACTGAGCGGTTTGGTGTGCTCTTGTCTATTCATGATATAAGTTGCAAAATAAGTGAACCTTATTATTTGGTTGGTGGTCAGTATGCTGATTGCAAAATATTTCAAACATTTCAACTTCCATGCTGAGAATAATTTTATGTGTCTCATATTAAGAGAATCACCTGAAATGACATACTACTTTGACATAATATCCTAGAATCAGATGAGTCCAAGATATATCAAACATTTTCTAGAACACATTAACCTGTCTAAGCCATGTGTTGCAGTTCACAGAAGAAAACTTGATAAAGTGAAGAAAACTTGGCATTAAGAGACTTTACATTTGGCTTTAGTTCAGGTTCTCCCTCTATCTAGCTTAATGCTTAGAGCATGCAACTGCCTTTTCTCTGCATCAGTTTCTGCATCTGAAAAGTAAGATGTTAAATGACTGCTAAGGTCTCTTGCAACCTTAATTTACTTTGAGTTCTACGTTAGTGGTACGTATGATAATTCACATTCCAAAAATGCTCTACTGAGAAAGCTCACTGTACTGTGTCACATCTCACTCAGATCAAGCAGGATGGGCCGAATTCAATGTCAGTCACTCAAATGTTCATCAGATTCCTTGTGGAAATTTGTGTTGTTGTTCTTATCCTGTTCCAATATGGATCTTTTTTTTTTTCTTCAGGGATAGTTTTCCTTTGTCATTTGTGATAAACTGACCTAAGGTCTTCGTTACATATTCCATTGTAATATGTTTGAATTGATCCATAGCCTAATATATACTCTAAAATATGAAGATGATGGAGAAAGGCAGAAAATTGTCAGTTTTAAAACTATCCAATTCTCAGAGGAACTGTTCTGCTCACAGTAGCAATAATAAATGCACAAGAGCATTAGAACAGGTGGGCTAGCAATAGAAAGGTATTAATGGGTTGTGGAAAAACCATCTCACATGTATTATACTTTCCAGACTGAAGGGTTTCGTGCTTCATAATAATCCACGATTTGTCCTAGGAAGGCAGAAAATGTGGCCGTAGTAAGCCCGACCTGAATAAGAGAGAGTTCCGTGTTGGTTGAATTTCTTATCACAAAGATGCCTTTAATAAGTTTTCAGAGAAGAGAATAGGAGAAGGAGAAAGGGAGGGAAGGAGGGGGAGGAGAGAGTATGTGAATGAGAGAAGGTAAGAAAAAGGGAGAGGGTAAAAAGAAAAGAATGTATTTTACTTAAGCCAGGTCATATCAAGTTTGGAAAGAGGAAAGTCACAGGGTCACGAAGAATCACAAGACAATATTTATGGGACTTGATCTTTGATAATGTATAGTTTTGTGGATTCCACAGAATTTTTCCACGTAGTATGTATGGGCTATGGAAGCCATTTCCTCTTCTTCGGCTCTCAGTGGGTGAACTTCCTTTGCTTCTGCCATTGCCAGAAGCAGCCATCAGGCCTGCCAACAGCGTGGTCTACCTCCCACGGGAAACACCTCTGCTGTGACCCATCTCCTGTTAGAGGAGAAGATGTCTGAAGCGAGGGTGCTAACGCTCCAGGGTTCCTTCATATTCCACTCACATTTACTAGAGTTGGATGGGATGATACTCTTAGTGACAATTACCTGCTCTCAGAATCGCTCTTCCCTTAGGAAAAGGCCATTCATCGGCTTCCCTCAACAATATTAGTGACCTGACTAGACTTTAAAAAAAATTATTTCTAAGTTTGGGACTAAACTAAGACTTATTCTACAAGAATAAATACAACTACACTGCAATCAGTGTTTTAAGATGCAGGGCTAGTGGAGTGCCTGAGGGAGAAAGAGGATAGAAATGGGATATAAGAGACTGATTTCAGGCCCTAACTTTCATATTTACAGGTTCTTGAATAGAGGTAAGTTGTTTGAATGCATTATGCATTCTTAAAATGTAAATAGCATAAAATTAATAAAAATGAACCACATGAAAACATTCTGTGAAGGGATTATTGGTTCCAAAAATAAAGGATGCCGTAAACTTCCAGGTAGAAGGAACATGCCATCCACAATACAGAAATAAATCAAGTTATTTCAGATTTGTCTTCTGTAATATTAGATACCAGAAGATTACAACATTTGGGCAGAAAAAAGAATGTGACCAAGGATTTCATACCCAAATTATCATTCATATATAAAGGCAGCAGAAAGTCTATTTGAAATACATCACACACCAAGGAAACGCACATCTACAAGACACTATAAAAGAGATTAAGTTCTTTTTAATTATGATATGAAACTGGAAGAAAGCACAGATTCAATTGAATATTTTATGATTCATACCTATTGAATGTAGACTTCAATAACTATGATAAAAGTTATTTTCCAAGTAACATGTATAATTTAATAAGCATACTTCAAATCGAATTTAAAGTGTATAATTCTTCAGGGAAAGTGTACAGAAAGAAAGATATGTACAAGATGGAAGAAGACAGAAAAACACAAGAAAATAACGTTACCTTCTATTTGTTTTGTTGCTGTTGTTTGGTGGAATGAAGGTAAAGGGAAGATAAAAATGAGCCATTATTCCCTCTTCTTTACTGGGGGCATTCAGCAAACACCACTGAATAAAATTAAGCAAATGGAAATAGGCAAATATGAATGCAATATCAGTAATATGCAGAATAGAATTCAGCATATATTTT
>NW_012115154.1:14455037-14463505 GCF_000951035.1 Colobus angolensis palliatus | reverse complement strand
AAAAAAAAAGGAATAATACAAACTTCACTCCCAGAAAATAATATTTAATTATATGTGTAATTTTTGAACTGAAATGAAATGAGAAAGAACTAGAGGAATTGCTTTATCAAGCCCTGAAAATTTACTAGAACTGTATCAAAGCACTCACTACATGCCAGGCCATCTCCAGAGTCTCATCTCTGGAGAGAGGATGCCCAGGCCATAGCACAGATCGTTTGGAGCTCACAGTACAGAAGTCAACATTAGAATGTACACAGAGTTCCATCTAGCTCCTGTTCCTCTTCCAATTCAGAGCCAGCATTTGTATGTTTCTTTTTTTTCTGGAAAGTTCCAACCTGTAAATATTTTTGGCTTTGAGAGTTACATGGTCTCTATCGAAGTTACTCACCTTTGCCATGGTAGGATGAAAGAGCCATGGAAAAAATACAAACCAATAGGTGGGTGGCCTGATTTAGTCTGCAGTTCGGTTTGTTGTTCCTTGCTCTAATTAAACATACTTTCCTCCCAGCCATCACACTAAAAAGTAGTGTGTTTTTCAATTGTGTTTTTACTCTTCTTTCTTACAATCTTTACAAGATAGCTTACTCTACATATTTTAATACAAACGTGTTATAGTTAGACTAGATTTAAGCTACAGTCTAGGGTTTATAAAATGTTTATGGATTGGCCTGGGAAACTGACCACTGGACATAATATTCATTTTTGGACAACCTGTGTTCTGAATTCAAAATATCTCCCATGTTCAAGCATGATTTTTGGAATATGGTATGTCAGTAATTCTGACATTCTTATTTCTTTAACTTTTAGCAGAATTGATACAGAAAAACTCTGAATATGGAGGGAAAGAGAGATAGTGACACTTGCAAAATAGAAAATAATGTAGTACTTTTGATGTTTATCTCACTCAATTTAGAAATTTCTAAGAACCACTTTTTCGCAATTAGAGAGTATTTACATAAATGCTCAACCACTTTCCTGCTTTTCTTTGAAGTCTAATGTTTCAAAACTTCTTTCAACTACAAAGGAGAAATTCATCAAGATAACTAGATTATCCTTTGGGCCACACACATTTCCTTTGTAAAATATTCAGTAACTCCAATCATCTTTCACAAAGTACCAGTATCCACCTGGGGAACTGTAATTCAAGCTTTCAGGAAGAAGTCAGTAATCCTTCTACGTATGGTATTTAGCTGAGCCTGAGACCAAGAGAACAGAACAGAACACAAAAACAAAAATTAAAGTATATTCTATTAACTAATGCTTCTTCTCTTAACTCTTATCGTGTAATTAATCCCTACTGTAATTCTCCATATTAGTATCATGTAGTATTATCATTTCTTACAGTAGGCTTCAGTGTTTAGGATTACACAATCTTTTGTTGTTTGGAGTCTATTTAGTGTCAATTATATTCCACACACTCTCGTAGACTGCCTGCCATTTCAGTTATTTTGGAAGTCTCATGTTTCATTTTTGTGGTTCTATTTTGATTCTTACTGGTTTATTTTCAAGACATTTTATCAACTGATTAAACAAATAATACTTAACATGTAATCTCATTCTGTTAGATACTCTGAGAGTTGCAAAGTTAAGTATAGCACCTAAGTTCCTCAAACTTATAGTCCATGATTTTTGCCTTTGAGCATATTGAGTAGTTGGTTTGGGGCAAAGCTGGAGCTTTTCTGCATCTGGGATCTTGGGAGCTGAGCATGGGCATATGGAAGGAAGAGAAAACAAAAGCGGTAGCCTCCACAAGGGAGACTTTGAGATCTAGGGGGAAGTCCAAAGATCAAGTCCATACTTCCAGGCAGAGATCAATAGTTGTGCCCAAAGTAAAGAGCCAGCTACTGTGGACTATAAGCTGCAGTAAAAAGATTCAGAGTGTGGGCCTCAAGAGATTCCTCGAGGTAATGGTCAGGTAAAGGTAACAGTAAGGGAGAATATTTCAGAGAGCCTAAAACAGAGAACTGTAGGTGGGAGGAGTATTATAAAGGGTTCTGAGTTGGCTTAGACAAAATGTTACTACTCCAGCCCAAGCTTTAATGTCATGGAAATGACTCAGCTGTTCCTTATATAAATTTGGGTCTTTGTGCACTCTGATGGCAGTTGAGTTTCTAGTAGGAATTGCAGTGACACATTTATTATTATTATTATTAGTGTGGTGATAAATTCTCCTGATGGTGTTGACAGCAGATCTGTGGCAGTGCTGGCCAACTCAGCCTCTTGTTTCTGAGCCCTTTCATTCAGTTTGACGGCCTTTTACTGAGGGTACAAGTTTTCATTATACTGTAGAGTTCATTAAGAGAGCAAGCCACAAACTCATTGCCAAAGGCTTGAGTAAAACCAGGGGGGAAACGCTGGAAGGCCATGAAAGTTCCAGGTATCTTCTCATCAATATTCAGAGAGGAGAGTTTGGGGCCAATGAAGGGTTAACTGCAGCTAATGGATCCCATGGCTGATGGGACCAAGTGGGAGATCTGTCCTGCTAGAATCCAAGACACCAATTGTTCTGGTTTCTTCTCCTTGTATCGTGAGATGCAGGCAAGGTTCTGAAAGGCCTGGTGTCCTTTGGTGCGAGGTAATAACGGAGGCACTGGACATGGCACACATTTATAAAGTAAAGCAGAATCAAGTTTAAATCTTGAAAACAGAAGCCTTTTGCAAAACATGGAATGTCCACAAATACCATTCCAAGAAGAAAACACTTATAGGATAACTGTGATTGTAGTTGCTAGCTAAAAGAAATTTTTAATAGAATTAAATGGTAATGTATAAAATAAAGGAACAAGAAATAAGAACAATGACAAGAGAAGCTCTCACTAAAGGTGGTATTTAGTAGGACACAGAAAGACGAGCAGGACCTAGACAGAAAATTGGAGTAAAGATACAGCATATTAGGAAGTGGTTAAATGTGATCTTACAAGAGAGGTACAAGAGAGGTACAATAGTAAGTGAGACATGAGTTAGCGCGGGAACAGTGAGGGAGGAAGTTCGATGTGTGAGGCTGGATCAGACGTGAGTGCCTATGAAGTCAATCAGAATGAAGTTAGATTTGGGAAGGATATTTGCAAATCAGTAATTTAAAGGGTAAAAGTTGTGTTAGAAAAGGATTAATCTGCTGCACCAGAAGGAGAAAGAGGTTGTCAGAATCCTGTGCAGAGATCCAAAGTGGAGCGATGGAAATGGATACAAAATGATGCACAGACATGCAGTTGTAACAAGCTGTGAAAAAACAACTCATGAGAAAAAAATGTATTATCTAGTGGCACGGTTAGGGAAGGATATGTGAAACCTCATTGATTTAGACACTTATGATTTGCAAATGTTACTATATGCTAAGCCTTGTGTTACTCTTATTAGAAATAATAATAAGAATTTATCATGGCATGTTACCCTAAACACATCTAGAACTTTTTTTTTCCTGTTACTGATAAGAAAGCTAAAGCCAATAAATATTAAGATATTAGTCCCAAAAATCAGAGATGTTTAGTGGCAGAGCTGAAACACCCAACTCTCCTAAATCCCAGTCTTTTTATTCTATTTATTTTGGCATCATTTATGCTAAAATAATGAAACTGAATCATGCATATCCTGGGTATGTTGGCAAAGTTGGGTATAGTTGGCAAAGTTGGCAAAGTCATCATGTTATTCCCCCAAAGTGCTTAAAGTAACTTGATGATGGTACATTTTGCAGAAGCATAGGCATTCAAATGCAACGTTGAAGTCATGAAGTCAACGTTGAGTTTCTCCTCACAACAGAAGTGCAAAATGGTTCTCAGAAATTTGTAGACTATGCCCTGGGAAGAGTGGAGCCAAGAAATAAGATAATAGGCAGAGTGGAAGGAAGAAAACCAGTAGCATAGGACATCCCTCCTCCTGCTTTTGTGTTCAAACACAGTCTACAAGGCACAGCACATACACCTGACTCTGAACTTCAGATGAACTGGTTCTGAACCACAACAAACTTACTTACTCGTTACTGAGCTTGGTGATATTAATTTCTTTGAGCACTTTTAAAAATTTTGTTTAATACATAAAGTGAGGACAATGATATACGACTTCAGAGAAGTGTGGTGAATATTACATTATGGCAAATCGAACCTAAATAATTTAGTATTTGGCGTGAAGAATAAATGGAGGCTACAACAATTGTTACTTCCTACAACAGTGTCTAGTATAGAGAAGGCTGTTGATTGAGGAAGAATGAAGGTGGGAGAGAGTTCCTCAGCAACTGTGTGTTGAATACATACATTTAATATACTAGGTTAAAAAAAGAGTTATGCAAATAAAATAATCACACATTAATACTGGGAATTTAAAAATGTATCAACTTTTAAATGAAATATATTCATGAGGCAGATCTATTTTGATAGAGAATGGATGTAAGCCCCACTGATTATATCTTAAAGTTTAACAACTTTACAAAATAAATTAAAAGGAAGGAAAAGAAAGAAAAATGAAAGATAAAGAAAGGAAGGAAGAAAAGGAAACGAAGAGAAGAGAAAATGAAAGAAAAAATGAAATAAAAAGAAAGGCAGGAACGATAAATATGCAAAAGAACCTACTAGTAGCTGAAGGCAGAATTGGTAATTGCTAGGCTACTTAAATCCTAAGTGTCTAGTCAAAGAGGCTGTGAATTAGCACTGTTGTAATTATTAAAGTGAAAAAGCTACACAGAGTCTCTAAACTTTCCCTGAGGGTGTTTCTCCTGTTACTTATTCTTTGTGCCAAGACATCCAAAAACACACAGTTTAGTGCTTTGGCAACCACTATTACAATGTTTGAGTAAAATCCTGATTAACTGTGAATGGCTTGGAAGTGGCGGAGAAAGTGTAACACATACACACACACATACAGCACTGTCACTTTCCTACTAAAAATCATTTCATATTGTTTTAAAGAAAATTGGGCAACATAGCCAACAAGCTGTTGCCATAGAAAACATTTTGTATCTCTTCCTTGTCAACATTTATACCAAAACAATAGAGATTATCTTCTTGAAATATTTTCATTTTAGTCACTAATCTATATTCTATGATAATTAAATTTGGAAAGGTCTGAAGCATTTATCCCTCAATTTTGAAACATCACTTCAGACTGTAAAATCCTGCATGAAGATGGACTCTGCGAGCTGGCCAATTCACTCAATCTTCTGGGACTTGTTTACCCCACTTACTAAATGAAGAGGTTGGATCTTAGGATCTCTAGGATACCTTCAGGTTCCCGATATTTAATAACTCTCAAAATACATGCTATTTGTGTGTGCTCATGTTTTTCCTATAAGGGTACATGAGCCTAAATTCATAGAAAACTGTGTTTAAGGTAGCATATCAATTAGTTTGGATCATTGTTTTAGTGAACTAAATGCTAAAGTTTTCTTCTGACTTTCTAGTTTATATTTCTTTTCCTTTATTTTATTTTATTTTTTTTTGAGATGGAGTCTGGCTCTGTTGCCCAGGCTGGAGTGCAGTGGCGCCATCTCGGCTCACTGCAAGCTCTGCCTCCTGGGTTCACGCCATTCTCCTGCCTCAGCCTCCCGAGTAGCTGGGACTACAGGTGCCGCCACCACGCCCGGCTAATTTTTTTTTTGTATTTTTAGTAGAGACGGGGTTTCACCGTGTTAGCCAGGATGGTCTCAAACTCCTGACCTCGTGATCTGCCCACCTCGGCCTCCCAAAGTGCTGGGATTACAGGCGTGAACCACCGCGTCCGGCCGATTATATTTCTTTAATATCAAAAGATATCAGATAATCTTGGCTTTCCACAATTATTTTAGGGTCAGTTACACCCCCCTCCCCAAGTATTCGTTACAGTTCTATTTTTATTTACCCCATGCCCCAAGTTACTAAGTCTTCCACTGTGATACCCTGTTCAGAACGACCATGATCCCATCCCTACCACTGTCTTCTAATTATAGCTTTCACTGTCTCCTCCAAAACCATCCCTTTCTTACCATCCCTTGGTCTCCTCTCTCAAAGCTTCTATTTCCCCAGTACAGCCTATGTTAACTAGGTGACCACAGAGGAGCAGACTAATTAAACCAATTTAAAATTTAAATGAGTGACACTTGACCTGGTTTATTTCAGTCAGGAAAATCTGCATGTTGTAAAAGCCGCAGTTATCTTTAACTTCTGGATTCATTCATTAATTTATAGCCAGTATTTGGGGGGTTACAGCAGCCCTAAATCATAGCAAGTGACAGAGCTGCTAGGTGGCTTTAGACCAAGTCTAGGTTTATCTAGATAGGAAACTAGCTAAATTATCTCAGGGCTTTGGATCTAACTTTAGTTATAAGCAGAACCAACTGCATGATTGCGAGAACAGAACTGAAAGAATAATTTTGCATCTTTGTTTCTCTTCATTCTACCTGTGGGTGAATCACTCAATTTTGCATAAAATATGTAACATTTTGAGCCGTAACTTAGCACATGTACTGTTTTCATCTAAAAGTCTGACACCTGAAGATTACAAAAGTTAGCATTAAAAAAATAGGAAATTTTAAAATGTTAATCACACAGAATTGCACACTGGAGGCCAAGTGGAGGATGCGTAGGTCAGTACTCCTATAGTTAGAAAGGATTCTTAAATTACTAATCAAACATGCTCAAAGCTAGTGTTCTGTATTGTATGGAGTAATATCTAAATGAGAAAATAGCAAACTATGACATAATTTACTCTTTGTAGCATGTTTGATAAATCTGATGTATCAAAATTTACAGTGGCTGCAAATAAAGTATAGATCTAAATATTAACAGAAAAGAAATACAAGCACGTAAAGAATATGTTCCAGGCTGGGCGCAGTGGACCACGCCTGCAATCCCAGCACTTTGGGAGGCCGAGGTGGGTGGATCACAGGTCAGGAGATGGAGACCATCCTGGCTAACACAGTGAAACCCCATCTCTACTAAAAATACAAAAAAATTAGCCAGGGATGGTGGTGAGCACCTGTAGTCCCAACTACTCTGTAGGCTGAGGCAGGACAATGGCGTGAACCCAGGAGGCGGAGCTTGTAGTGAGCCAAGATCTTGCCACTGCACCTGGGCAACAGAGTGAGACTCCGTCTCAAAAAAAAAAAAAAAAAGTCCCAGTAGTTTATGAAATAAGATAAAATACAAGCAACCTAAAGGTATTTGATGCTGCTACACTACATTCAGTGAGAGAAAGGACATTCTCATAGGTAAGAGGAAGGATTAAACTTGGCAATCTTGAAATCTCTACAATGTGGTTCTTTTAGTTCTAAAATTGGAGGCTTCTAAAATTTATGAAAGAATGGAAAGAATAAGAACTCTCCATGTTGGAAAGTAAAAATAAATAAAATGAATAGCAAAGAAAGACCATGAGAATGCACCCAATATTGCAAATAACAAAAGAGGGAAGAGCCAAAGGATTTCTTATGTATAAATACATATTCTAGTGTTACAAATAGAATAGTTCAACTATTATTTTTATCAGAAGACATCGAGAAGTCAACCTTTTGATTTGTCAGCTTGTTTTTTCATAGCTTGACATGCGAAGAGAAATCCAGTACCAACTAAACTAGAAGTAAACACTAAGAATTTGAGGCATTCTTTAAAAGTAATTGTATAACAGCTGGACTGGTTCGATTTGGCTTTTACTGTTGTTTTTTCAGTTATAAGAGCAAATGAGTTGAACACCCAAAGAAGAAAATACATCACATAATGGGAACCAATCATAAGAAAACGTCAACCTGTAGAGATTTGTGTGTTTGAACAAGCTGACAATAATAGTCTGTTTTTTTTTTTTTTTTTCTTCGTATTGTATCTCTTGCCTGGAATACACAGCCTTTGTTGATGCCTGAAATTTTTAAGAACCATGAAGAAATTGAATGTTATCCCAGAATTTCTTATACTAAATCAATACAGCAAAAGAACTTAGTCAAGCAAAACAGGCTCTTTGGGAGGCCCCGCTGCCCTTCAATACTGTCCAGATGTACAATTCAGGAAATGCTGTAGACATTAGAGTCATTCAAAATTTACAACCCCTGAATAGAAAGCATGAAAGGACTGCAGAGTGGAAACAAAGAATGACGCATGTTGAGCAAAAGGGGCTGGAGTGAAAGACAGCAGAATCCATGGCAAGGACAGAGAGCAGAATGAATCTCTAACCCTCTCAGGCAAAACTGGACTACCTGTCTCTATTCAAAGCAACCATTCTGTCTCTACTGCCTCCTGGCTGCTTGTCTTCCCTGACCCCTTCCAAAGGCATGAAGCCACCTGTGGCTATAGCTACAGGCACAAAACCTTCTTTCAATTGGTGTATTATTTTAAATAGTAAGTTGTAAGAATACCAAAAGACAGTCTTTCTAAATTTTTACAATCCAATTTACTTAATTTAGAACACACAATAGCTGATTTGCTTATGCATTGTCTAATAATAAAGCAGTCACATCAGAATGTCGGTTTCACGGAGACCAGGAACTTATCTGTATCATTTCTTTTTTTTTTTATATA
>NW_012115154.1:14445416-14451391 GCF_000951035.1 Colobus angolensis palliatus | reverse complement strand
ATGTCTCCCAGTTAGGCTACTCAGGGGTCAGGGATCCACTTGAGCAGACAGTCTGTCCATTCTCAGATCTCAGCCTCCGTGTTGGGAGAAACACTGCTCTCTTCAAAGCTGTCAGACAGAGTCGTTTGCGTCTGCACAGGGTTCTGCTGTTTTGTTGTTGTTGTTTAGCTGTGCCTTGTCTCCAGAGGTGGATTCTCAGTTGAAAATGCCGAAATCACCGGTCTTCTGTGTTGCTCGCGCTGGGAGTTGGAGTCTGGAGCTGTTTCTATTCGGCCATCTTGCTCCGCCCCCATCTGTATCATTTCTATCTGAATCTCCAGCACCTAAAACAGTGCTGGGTGCATAGTAGGTTTCCCACATATTTGAATAACAAAATGAGTGAGAGATGCACTGAAACAGAATTCAGCTTCATGGAGAATTTCTGATTGCCAGGGAAGTGGATATTCTGATTTTTATCCTGTTTATGATAAGCTGAATTTCCTTTGCCTGGCTTTCCAAAGGATGTCCAAATTCTCTGTCAATTTTTGTTTCAATAAAAAATGACAGCCAAAATCATTTCCCCTAGTACTCTTGATCTTCTGAAAGCTAAATTATTTTTCTTCCTTTTAACCTCCTTTATGCCTCCAGTCCCTAAGCTTAATTAACTTGCATTTTTCTAAAGGAACTGAGAGGCAATATGATCCATAGACAAAAAAGGGAATTATTTGCTCTCTTTCCCCCCCCAATTATCAAATTATCAAACATGAGTCTTCAACACTTAGAAGTTGGAAATCAGACTTATAATTTTTGTCCCTCAATATGCCATACCTACAGGGCATTATGAGGACCAACTCATTATTTAGTGCAGAAATAATTTCTTAACTAGTACTTTTGTTTATTCTGACATGTAAAGGAAGAAATTTAAATGTCTTTCTAAAGTATGTACTTCCATTTATGGTATATGTAAATTTCTCCAAGGGTAGCAATAACTGTAGATGTGGAAAGTGAGAAACAGCACTAACATAATGTGAGTCTCTTTTCATTTTTCTGTACTTTCCATAGCTCCCACTAGGGACATAAGCCAAGGCCACTAAATATTTGACAACTGTAATCCTGCAATAGGGTTACGGCCAGTGATGCAACAATAGAAAAATAAGAGAGAAAGAAAGAAAAACAGACAGGGATATTGGAAAGAATGGAGTGAGGAGGGAAGAGAGAGACAGACAAACAAATAGCAATTGTAATATTATAGAGGAAAATCGAAACTTAGAACTAAAAGATGTGTATGTGAAAAAGAAAAAGCACATAAAGACTAAGAATATATTTATTCATATAAATTGAATAATACTAACTTAGTCATTGCATTTTATCCAGAAAGTCTCCAAAGTTTTCTTAATGGTTTTCAGTCATTCACAATCATTAAGATTCTACGTAGAATCTAAATTAATGGTAACCATGTAATCATAGGTGAGAGCTACAAAG
Source organism: Colobus angolensis palliatus (assembly GCF_000951035.1). Taxonomy (NCBI): domain Eukaryota; kingdom Metazoa; phylum Chordata; class Mammalia; order Primates; family Cercopithecidae; genus Colobus; species Colobus angolensis. The sequence continues at coordinate 14,449,930 of NW_012115154.1, read as the reverse complement.
ATTACACTCTTCTGATACCAGGTTCATGTAATATATCTTTGCCCATCATACTGAGATGGATCATTAACGGTTAATTTCACTCCCAGCCCCACCTTAACCATTCTCTTACAATATGGCCTTGTTAAAGGATATATCAGACAGAACCAGAAGCCTAAACACAGAGCTTTCATCCTTCACTTCTTCAAAGAATATCTTGCAGTGGCTTAAAAACTGCCTCTTAGCCTTCTTGCCTGGTCACCATGTGCTTCTGTCACTACTTTACATTTTTCACATTTATTTTTTAAGGATTCACAATATCAGCTTCCTTATCGATTCAAATTAAAATGCATTTTATATTCCCCAAGGTGACTCTGCCTCTGGGGATCCATTACCATTATTGCTACTGACCAGATGATCTACCCATTTCTTCGTTAACAATCTGGATACTTTCCATCCTCTAAGAGCTGCTTTCAGCCCACAGCTTGGTGCCTAAAATACAATAAATTCATGTTGGATGTATAAGGAATGAATGAATGAGTCAAACAACATCTGTGAAACCTGTGCTCTATGTAATCCTGGATTTACAACCTTATGATGAAATTTTAGCAATGAATGGGAAAATTGGGGCATCTGTGAAGTATTATATTATTTGTCCAGGAAATATGTAATTTATTGTTTATTTCCTTCTTTGGCTGCTTTCTTTATAGTGTTTGTTTGTTTGTTTGTTTGTTTGAGATGAGTCTCACTGTGTCACCTGGGCTGGAGTGCAGTGGAGTGATCTCGGCTCACTGCAACCTCTGGCTCCCAGGTTAAGGCAATTCTGTCTGCCTCAGCCTCCCGAGTAGCTAGGATTTCAGCTTCCCGCCACCACCCCAGCTAATTTTTGTATTTTTAGTAGAGAGAGGGTTTTGCTATATTGGCCAGGCTGGTCTTGAACTCCTGATCTCAGGTGATCCGCCAGCCTCAGTCTCCCAAAATGCTGGGATTACAGGCATGAGTCACCACACTCGGCCTACAGTAAAATCAGCAAAATTCATTTAAAACTATAGGCTGTGTGTGTTTGCTCATGCTGGTAATCCCAACATTTTGGGAGGCCGACGTGGGTGGATCTCTTGAGGTCAGGTGTTCAAGACCACCCTGCCAATACAGCGAAACCCTGTTTCTACTAAAAGTACAAAAACTTGCTGAGCATGGCCATTGCTCCTGGCCTATAGTTTTAAATGAATTTTGTTGGCAGGAATTAAGTTACTAAGCCCAAAAAAGTGGAGTTCATGGAGAATCTTACATTTCTTATTATGGATATTCTGTTCTTGTGGGTTTCCTTTTTCTTTTTTTTGAGACAGCATCTTACTCTGTCACCCAGGCTAGAGTGCAATGGCAGGATTACAGCTCACTGCATCCTCCCCTGGGCTCAATGCAATCCTCCTGCCTCAGCTTCCTGAAGAGCTGGGACTACAGGTGTGCACAACCATCTCTGGTTATTATTTTTATTTTTTGTAGAGATAGGGTATCACTGTTGCCCAGGCTGGTCTTGAACTCCTAGCTTCAAATGATCCTCCCATCTCAGCTTCCTTAAGCACTGAGATTTCAGGCTTGAGCCACAGCTCCTGGATTTATTGTGGATATTCTTGATTGAGACATTTAGTCATTCAGAGCTATGCACTGGTAATAGCTACTGCTTGAGCACACTTTTATCCACAAATAGATTACATGCTACTTCAAGTCAGGAGTTTCATCACCTGTTTTCAACTAACGCATGCTCAGTATATTTGTGTGTATGGCATTCTTTCAGGATCTCTATATGATATACTATACAGTAATGAGCAATTTTTAGAGTCCCAGTTCTCATAGAAATTATTGTTCTGTAAAGAAAATAAATATAACAACTATTACAAAAATAAGTTATAAAATTACAGAAGTGATAGAAACTTTAAGGGGCAATTAAATTTGTCAAAGAGGTCAGAAAATATATGGCATGTAGCATCACAGATTTGAATTTAACCTTATACTCTAAAATATGCATGTGTATTTATTATGCTATAAACTACACAACCAAGATATAAATGTGGGGGCGAGGGGCGGGGATTATTTGAGGAAGCAGATAGCGTTACATCAGTTTATTTTCTAAATGGTCAATGTTTATAGCAAACAAATTGGAAAATTCAATTATTAAAAACACTTGGAGAAAATTAAAACAAGATACATATAATAAATACACTATTGTAAACTTCAAAAAGTGTATTATTCAATCCTTAATACGAGATTAGATAAAAACATACATTTACTCTAATAATGTATAATAAGATAAAGAGGCTTAAAGTAACTGAACAAAATTAAAACTAAATACAAAGTTCTCTGCACTTTAATTCATTAAAAATGTCAACTTTTTTTTTGTTTGTTTATCCTTTGAGCATATGTACTTCTACTCGTTCTGTTGAGGAGATTTGAACATTTAGAATCTTGTGAAAGCAAATAGGATTATATCAATGTTTCCTGATGTTAATAGGAATTTTAAGGGATTAAAACAAAATAAAATTTTTATTAGGAAGAAAAAAAAAAAAAAACACAGCTGAAGAAAACCAGACTAAGCAGGTGTTAGTACTTCAGGACCTGTCAGATTCATTGGTAAATATCATAGAGCTTCTTTGGACCAAAGAGTCAGCATTTTCCAGATCTATCAGACCATGATCTTCCCTTGTAGAGTATCTTGCATGTCTGTACTCCGAAGAAAACGCATTGGAAAACACCAAGGAAGAGTTTTTAAACTGAGAGTTCTGAAAGAGCTCACTCATTTCTAGCAAATGTTAATGCTGTACTACACATGGTTGCTAATTAATTACAAGATTCCTCCAGTTCTCCACAGAGAAATGAAAATACATAATGATCAGAACTTAATTACTGAAGATCTAGTGATGTGGTAACTGAATGGTTCCAAAGGCAATGCCCTCATTCAAATCATAGTCAGAATTGTGAATCTGAGAAATATGAAAACAAGAAAGAGGAGAGAAAAAGCGGGAATTTTGTGGTCAAAAAGGAGAATAAATTCAATAAAATGTTTGGAACGTAGAGAAATCTAGACCGCTAAGGAGGCTGTGCAGTGTATGTTTAAACAAGAATTTCTCAACCTTGGTACTACTGATATGCTGGACTGGAAAATTCTGTGCTGTGGGGGCGGTCATGTACACAGTGGGATACTGAGCAGTATCCCTGGCCTCCACCCACTAGATGCCAGCAGCGTCACTCTCCCTGGAGTTGTGACAACAAAACATTTCTTCAAATATTGCCGGATGTTTCCTGGGAGGCAAACTACCCCAGCTTTGAGCTATTTGGTTAAAAAGAAGAAATAGATATTTTCAGAAGCCAATTGTAAGAAATACAAGGATGGTAGGTGAAGAAGAAAACCCAAGAAATAACATGAGCTGGTAACAAAAAAAGTAAAAACTTCCAGAGTAAATATTATATTTTAAATCTTAAGCCAAAAAAAAAAATTAAGAGCATTTTTTTAAAGAATTTGTAGAAGAAATAAAGGGACAAAGGAAGCTTGTCATTTTTTGAAATTTTTAGTTTTACATTTCAATAATATAATTTATTTAATCTCTAATTTTTAGTTGAATTAATGACATGAAATAGATTCAGTATTCAAGGTGAATATAATTTTAATTAATTTAAACTTTGTTACCTCTGTAGCACTATTTAAGATATCAACACATCATTTAAAAATACATGTTTATTTCAATATTTTTAAAATTCTATTAAATTTACTCATTATATATGTTTTACAATATTGTTTCCAGAGCACTTAAGAAAACATATCTTTTCTCTTATATGTTAATAGAAATTTTAAGAAAATTCCCAAACTGGTGTTGATGCATGATGAAAAAGGAAACAGGCCAATTTGTGTTTTTGATTCCAAAGAGTTAGAATTCATAAAACACGTGCTCATAGCTTTCCAGAAAATATTACTTGAGTTAATTGAAACAAATCTTGAACCTACAATGATTTTAATTGAGTTAGATTTTAAAAATGACAAATAGAAAATTGTTTAGCTATTTAAAATACTTTGCTGTTTTTTTTAACCTGCTTGTATGTGTATTTGTCATATGTGATTCATTTGGGTGCTTCCCTCTTTCAGCACCTCTACATAACCAATATAAAAGAAATTGGCTCAATCAAAGAAATACAATTAAATCTACAAAAACTACCAAAGGCAATAATTACCTAACTATACTATGAAATATTGTTTTGTCTCAAATATATTTTTTTCTCCTTAGTTCTTGTTTGCCTAGAGAGGTTATTTAAAGCTAAGAAGGATTACTGTTTGTCCATTGATAATCAATCAGGAAAAATTTTAATGGAAAACTCTACTCAATATAGCAGAATATAATGAAAAAACAAACAAATCCAGAAAGCTGTTCCCTTGCTAAGCGAATATCCACACATATGAATAACTCTTATTTATTTATTTATTTATTTATTTTTAGACAGAGTCTCACTCTGTTGCCCAGGGTGGTGTGCAACGGTGCAATCATAGTTCA
>NW_012115154.1:14401178-14445366 GCF_000951035.1 Colobus angolensis palliatus | reverse complement strand
TCAGGACCTGTCAGATTCATTGGTAAATATCATAGAGCTTCTTTGGACCAAAGAGTCAGCATTTTCCAGATCTATCAGACCATGATCTTCCCTTGTAGAGTATCTTGCATGTCTGTACTCCGAAGAAAACGCATTGGAAAACACCAAGGAAGAGTTTTTAAACTGAGAGTTCTGAAAGAGCTCACTCATTTCTAGCAAATGTTAATGCTGTACTACACATGGTTGCTAATTAATTACAAGATTCCTCCAGTTCTCCACAGAGAAATGAAAATACATAATGATCAGAACTTAATTACTGAAGATCTAGTGATGTGGTAACTGAATGGTTCCAAAGGCAATGCCCTCATTCAAATCATAGTCAGAATTGTGAATCTGAGAAATATGAAAACAAGAAAGAGGAGAGAAAAAGTGGGAATTTTGTGGTCAAAAAGGAGAATAAATTCAATAAAATGTTTGGAACGTAGAGAAATCTAGACCGCTAAGGAGGCTGTGCAGTGTATGTTTAAACAAGAATTTCTCAACCTTGGTACTACTGATATGCTGGACTGGAAAATTCTGTGCTGTGGGGGCGGTCATGTACACAGTGGGATACTGAGCAGTATCCCTGGCCTCCACCCACTAGATGCCAGCAGCGTCACTCTCCCTGGAGTTGTGACAACAAAACATTTCTTCAAATATTGCCGGATGTTTCCTGGGAGGCAAACTACCCCAGCTTTGAGCTATTTGGTTAAAAAGAAGAAATAGATATTTTCAGAAGCCAATTGTAAGAAATACAAGGATGGTAGGTGAAGAAGAAAACCCAAGAAATAACATGAGCTGGTAACAAAAAAAGTAAAAACTTCCAGAGTAAATATTATATTTTAAATCTTAAGCCAAAAAAAAAAATTAAGAGCATTTTTTTAAAGAATTTGTAGAAGAAATAAAGGGACAAAGCAAGCTTGTCATTTTTTGAAATTTTTAGTTTTACATTTCAATAATATAATTTATTTAATCTCTAATTTTTAGTTGAATTAATGACATGAAATAGATTCAGTATTCAAGGTGAATATAATTTTAATTAATTTAAACTTTGTTACCTCTGTAGCACTATTTAAGATATCAACACATCATTTAAAAATACATGTTTATTTCAATATTTTTAAAATTCTATTAAATTTACTCATTATATATGTTTTACAATATTGTTTCCAGAGCACTTAAGAAAACATATCTTTTCTCTTATATGTTAATAGAAATTTTAAGAAAATTCCCAAACTGGTGTTGATGCATGATGAAAAAGGAAACAGGCCAATTTGTGTTTTTGATTCCAAAGAGTTAGAATTCATAAAACACGTGCTCATAGCTTTCCAGAAAATATTACTTGAGTTAATTGAAACAAATCTTGAACCTACAATGATTTTAATTGAGTTAGATTTTAAAAATGACAAATAGAAAATTGTTTAGCTATTTAAAATACTTTGCTGTTTTTTTTAACCTGCTTGTATGTGTATTTGTCATATGTGATTCATTTGGGTGCTTCCCTCTTTCAGCACCTCTACATAACCAATATAAAAGAAATTGGCTCAATCAAAGAAATACAATTAAATCTACAAAAACTACCAAAGGCAATAATTACCTAACTATACTATGAAATATTGTTTTGTCTCAAATATATTTTTTTCTCCTTAGTTCTTGTTTGCCTAGAGAGGTTATTTAAAGCTAAGAAGGATTACTGTTTGTCCATTGATAATCAATCAGGAAAAATTTTAATGGAAAACTCTACTCAATATAGCAGAATATAATGAAAAAACAAACAAATCCAGAAAGCTGTTCCCTTGCTAAGCGAATATCCACACATATGAATAACTCTTATTTATTTATTTATTTATTTATTTTTAGACAGAGTCTCACTCTGTTGCCCAGGGTGGTGTGCAACGGTGCAATCTCGGCTCACTGCAACCTCCGCCTCCCAGGTTCATGCGATTCTCCTCCCTGAGCCTCCTGAGTAGCCTGGGATTACAGGCACCCAATACTATGTCCAGCTAATTTTTTGTAGTTTTAGTAGAAACAGGGTTTCACTACATTGGCCAGGCTGGTCCAGAACTCCTGACCTCGTGATCTGCCTGCCTAGGCCTCCCATAGTGCCAGGATTACAGGTGTGAGCCACCATGCCCAGCACTTATGAATCACTGTTAATCTCTTTACAAATTCTCTCTTGTCAGTTCGTTTTAATTGTTTGCATAGCTCTAAAAGTCATTCATATTTAACTCAACCTAATCATATTCTTCTTCAATTTTTTAAAAATTAGTTTTCTTAATATTTTCATATTTTCTATGTTAACATATAACCACAAAAACCATATTTAAAAATATTAGTGGCAAGGTGCAGTGGCTTGCACCTGTAAAAATATTAGTGCTATTCAACATCTAATTTTTAATACACCAAGTATTTATCAACTATCAAAAAGATGAGTAATAACAAGTGTTGGCAAGCATGTGAAGAAAAGGGAACCCTTGTACCCTTTGGTTGGAATGGAAGTTGGTACAGTCATTATGGAAAACACCGCAAAGGTTCATCAGAAATCTAGAACTATTGGGCCTGGCATGGTGGCTAATGCCTGTAATCCTAGCACTTTGGGAGGCCAAGACAAGCAGATCCCCTGAGGTCAGGAGTTCGAGACCAGTCTGGCCAACATGGTGAAACACCATTCTACTAAAAATACAAAACTTAGCTGGGTGTGGTTGTGCACACCTGTAATCCCAGCTACTTAGAAGGCTGAGGCATGAGAATTGCTTGAACCCGGGAGGCAGAGCTTGCAGTGAGATGAGATAGCACCACTGCACTCCAGCCCAGGCAACAGAGTGAGACCCCATATCAGAGGAAAAAAAAAAAAAAGAAAGAAAAGAAAATAAATCTAGATCCAGCAATCCTACTTTTGGGTATATATCCAAAGGAAATGAAATCAATATCTTGAAGTGATACCTGCATTGCTATATTCATTGCAGCATTATTCACAGTAGCTAAGATATGGAAACAAACTAGGTACCTATCCATGAATAAATGAATAAAGAAACAATGATATATATAATAAAATATTATTCAATCATAAAAGAGAAGGAAATCTTGCTGTTTACAATAACATGGATGAACCTGGAAGACATTATGTTAAATAAAATAAACCAGACATGGAAAGACAAATATTATGTGATTTCTCTGATATGTGAAATCTAAAAAAAAACCAAAACCATATCACAGCAACAGAAGAAGGGTGGCTGTCAGGCAATCAGAGGTATGGGAAATGGAGAAATGTTTTAAGATGAATAAGTTCTAGGAATCAAATGTACAACATGGTGCCTATAGGTAATTATAATATACTGTATACTTGAAATTTGCTGAGAGTAGATCTTAAGTGTTCTAATCACAAAAAGTAAGGTAACTATGTGAGATAACTGATGTGTTAGCTTAATTGTGATAATTTCACAATGTATATTTGCATCAAATCATCACATTATGCCTTCAATATACACATTTTTCATTTCTCAATTTTATCTCCTAAAGCCGTAATAATATTTATCAAGCACTTAGTATGTGGCAGGTACTACTTTAGATTCTTGACACACGTCAGTGGAAAAAGGAGATAAATATCCCTAATATGTGGCTTACATTCTAACAGCAGAGATAGTAGGTAAAATGTACAAATAAATTGGGTAAGTTAGAATGATATCTGGAAAAGAAAATGTGGAGGAGAGAAAAGTGCTTGGTTGGGTTGCATTTTTAAATAGGATAGTGGAACAGAGAGCAGAAAGTGAAAGTTGAACAGATAGCAGAAAGTGGCAAAGGTGCTGCTAATGAGGATATCTGGAAGATAAAAGAGCCAGTGCAAAGGTCCTGAGGTTCAAATATGGCAGTATGTACAAAAGCCTGGAAAAAGGCCACTGTGGCTGCAGCTGAGTGAGCAGGAGGGAGAATAGTAGGTTATGAGGGAAGAGGTAATGTAGACATTTTGTGGAAGTCACTTTAAAGACTCTGGTTTGTATCCTGAGTGAAATGGACAGCCATTTCAGAGTTTTGAGCAGAGGAGTAACATAATTTGACTTTTACTTAAGGGGTCATTCTGGCTGCTTCATTGAAAATAGTTCTTGGGTAAAAGCTAGAAGCTGGTAAACCATTAGGTAGGTCATTGCAATAATTCAGGTTTGAAATGATAATGAATTGAAAGGGGTGAGAAAGTGGATGCAGGGAGAAGTGTTTGAACTCTAGATGTATTTTTAGGTAGCATTAACAGGACTTTCAAGTAAATGTGAGCAGGAGAGAAGAGTCAAATAAGACCTCATGTTCTTGGACTGAACAACTGGGGAAAAAGAGAATGGCTACAATCTGTAGTAGAGAAAGCTAAGAATGGTACATACAGGGGCAGGGTGGGGAAGATCTTTTTCTACATATAGAAAAAATAACAAATAACGGGAATCTCTGTCCTTATGTTATCTATAGGATAGGGAGTTTCAAATCTATGCATCCATACAGATATGAATTGTGAGCATACATTTCCAATATTACATTAAATTTTCCTTCCTATATAATACATGACTGTGATGGTTAACATTGAGTGTCAACATGATTGGGCTGAAGAAGGCAAAGTATTGTTTCTGGGTGTGTCTGTTGCCAAAGGAGATTAAGATTTAAGTCAGTGGACTGGGATAGGCAGACCCACCCTCAGTCTGGGTGGGCACCATCTAATTAGCTGCCAGCACAGCCAAAAGAAAGCAGACAGAAGAAGGTGGAAGGAGCTGACTTGCTGTCTCTTCCAGCCTTCATTTTTCTCCCCATACTGGATTCTTCCTGCCCTCGAACATCAGTCTCCAAGTTCTTCAGCTTTTCAACTCCTGGACTGAAACACCAGTGGTTTGCCAGGGGCTCTCGGGCCTTCAGCCACAGACTGAAGGCTGCACTGTCGGCTTCCGTACTTTTGAGGTTTTGGGACTTGTAATTGCTTCCTTGCCTCTCAGCTTGCAGATGGCCTATGGTGAGACTTAGCCTTGTGATCGCGAGTCAATATTCAATAGACTCTCCTTCATGTATACATCTATACTATTAGTTCTGTCCCTCTGGAGAACCCTAATGCAATGACCAACTCAAATTTGCTGTGTCCAAATAAAAATTCAGTATCTTTCTCCTCAAACATATGCCCCTTGAGTATTCCTTGTATCTTCGAAAAGGAACAACAAAGATGTAGTTGTACTAGAGGAAGATTAAGGCATTATTCTAAACTCCTTTTTATCTTAATCACACATTTTTAGATTCTTAAATAACTTTTGAGCTTATGTCCTCTTCATCCTTTCTGCTATATATTAACCCTATAATATTTCTCACCTGAGCCAATGCAGGGCTCGTTAATACCTCAGCACACAACAGCTGCAATGCCATTAACAAAATTATTTTCTTCAACTTTCAGCTAAAGTATTGTGGCCGTCTGAAAGTCTTTCATATTCTCTCCAATTTGATTTGAGTCTCTTCTTCTGGGTTTCCACAACAGCTTAACATGGGTCCACTATAATATTTATATGACCAATGATGAGTGTCATTTATCTGTACAATGTTTAATGTATAAGTACTTCATACTAGAGCTACTGGAATTCACCTGTATGATTTATGGATTTGTGGTTTGGTTGCAGGGTATGTTGAAGAAAGTGAAGAGAAAAAAGTACTCGTTGGCTGGTAGTAAGACTTCTACAAAGTTCTTTCTCTTTGATTGAGTTTACAGAGCAACTGCTATGCACCCAGTTTTCGCTATCAATTAAAATTCCCCAGCTTCAGGTCTGGGAAGAAATTCTCCAAAGTGACCGATTCTTTCCCCCTACATGTCAGGTGGGAAGCCTGCTTCATTCCATGTCTTTCATGTTACTCACATGTGGTTTCTCACTTATTAAATTTCTTACCATTTCACAGCTCTTTGACCAGATTTGAGCTTTCACTATCTGGCTTATGCCTTCAGAGCCCTTGGGCGCTCAAGCATTAAATCCCAATATCTTCCAAACCTTCTGTTTCTTCTACAGAAAGATTTGCTCCACTGTGTCTGAGCACTTCTAACTTGATTCTGATCTTATTTAAGGTAAACAGAGTTAACAATACAAGTGGTTTTGGCTGGAGGTAAGTATTCATAATATGAATTTTAAAAATGGCTTAAATGTTCATTCATTTCGAAGTTTATTTTCTAGTGAATAACTAGTGATTAATAACTAGTATGCAACTGTGTATATTGCTACATTTAAAAAATTTTAAGTGTATTTCATTTGCATTATGATTTAAGTACTTTCATGAAGTTAGTATGAAACCTTACTGAATGTTATTACTGCTGAGTCTATAGAAAACAAATTCCAATTTCCAAACAAATTAGCTTTTGGAGTATAGTCCATTGGATGCTTAGCAATAGATTGATTAAAAATAGGGGAAATATGGCCAGGTGCAGTGGCTCATGCCTGTAATCCCAGTACTTTGGGAGGCCAAGGTGGGCAGATCACCTGAGGTCAGGAGTTCGAGACAGACTGTCCAACATGGTGAAACCCTATCCCTACTAAAAATACAAAAGTAGCTGGGCATGGTGGTGGGTGCCTGTAATCCCAGCTGCTTGGGAGGCTGAGGCAGGAGAACCACCTGAACACAGGAGGTGGAGGTTGCAGTGAGCCAAGACTGTCCCACTGCACTCCAGCCTGGGCAACAAGAGTGAAACTCCGTCTCAAAAAAATAAAAAACAAAAAAAGAAACAGGGGTGGGGGAATGTAAGCCAAGGAAGTTGCTGAGTTGCTGCAACAAATAACAAAATAAACCTACAATTTATAATTATTTTAAATATTAGGTATTAGGTACATATTGTTTTGATTTTGTAAAATTGAACATGCAAATACACACAAGTGATTACTATGATACTGCAAGGAAAAGAAGGGTTGATATACACCTAAAATACATGTTGGGAACTATCATGACCTAATGTATCTTTTATCATTATGCATTACACAAATGATGCTGCTAGGTCCAAAAAGAAAATATTTTATTTTTCATATTATAACCTGCCAACTTTTGTTTCATGCTATATCTATCTCACATAAAATTTTTATGTATTTACAAATATTTCCAACGTTAATTCATTTTTATGACATAATAAAGTGGGGATTTTAATTGGAGACATATAGACCGATATAGATTTAGATACATATAAAATCTGGAAAAGCCATAGTGCAATTTAAATATTGCTGAAAAAGATTTCAATTTTTTCAGTCAAAAATACTAATTGATAGACCGACTTGAAATGTTTGGCTTTTAATAATCAAGGGCAACACACTTGGATAACTTTTATAGCCTATTTTAGAATGTGCACAAATGTTTTAAAAAAGACAATTGCCATAAGAATCTTTCAATAATATTCCTCCTTTCTTTGAATATGTTAAGACTCTTTGGTAGAAAACATATTCCACGATTCAAGCATGCCACCTTTTGGGAATATTGCTGATTCATAATACAATTATCATAACTAATTTTAATTAAGACAAACAGTTTCTTTTTTATTTGTGCTGAATTAAACATTGGAAACATTTTATTTTAAAAGCATGTCTTCTGTGCTTTACTGAACATTGACAAATTCTTTAAAAAATGTGTTAGTAATAATATGTTATGCTTTTCCAAGATAACAAATAAAGTTAAGAGAAGAAAAGTTTACCCAAATCACAGTAGATTTTTCTGCTTCACAGCTTAGAAGTTTAAAGATAATTATCATAGATTATAGTTCTGTAAGGGCACCATATTTGAATTCCAAACAATGTTCACAGAAACATATACAAAGAGGCAAAAATACTATTTTGTAGATTACTTTATGTAGGGCTTTAACTTAGGGTTGTTTCACACACACATCACACAAACTGCTTCTATTTTTAAACTCCTAACAACTTCCTGAAGACTGGTCCCACCTGAAAGATTAGGAATATAAGCTTCAAAGAACTCCCAGAAAGATGAGATCTAAACACAAATTGTCTTTGTATGAAACATGGAGAAATGCAAGATGCAGTTAAAATGTATGACACATCTTGTAAAACTATCTGAAAGGTAGCCTACTGGGAGTCATAAGAAAGAATCAATGCCCAAAGCCATGAAAAAGTAACTCAATGTTCACGCCTATGCAGTAAAGCTGGGAAGAGACCACTTAGTCAGATGAGAAGGAAACTGAGAATTGACCTATTGATGGCATTCGAGTTCATCAGGAGTTGTTATCAAGTTGCTGTTCAGGAAATGGAAATCTGCCCCTCTAATAAATGCCAAGGAGGTTGCTCCAACAACGTAACAAAATAAACTCTCCAATTTATCCTAGAGAGCTAGTACATAACACAGAAACAACCAAATAACCGCATAGGTACGTACCTACCTAAACACATACTGCCCCGCCTAAATAACTTTAAAAAGAAAAAATAAACAGTAATTCATTTCTTCAGGATCAACTTTTCTTGGAAGAAGTAGATGAGTGATACATGAGCAGAAAATGCCTACACTTAAGATTCTGTTTTTTGGTGTGTGTTTAATGAAGTCTTAGAACACATTTAATAGGGCAAATGTTACTGCATTTATCATAAGAGAAAGCAAACCTTGAACAGCGAAAGTTACTCAAGGTATACACCTATAAGATGTCTGCAAAGTCCAACTGGAAATAAATGTTGACTCACCAATTTTAAGGAAGAATTTTTTAAACACCGAGAAACTTAGAAAACTTACCACTAGTTCTACCTAACTTAAACATATGACAAAGAAGCAAATGTAATATCGACAGAACTGTGTGTACAGATTTTTATTTTCAGAGAAAGCACTTCTTGTCACAGGCTGGAGTAAAAGGAGATGAGGCTGAGATGCATTCTGAACCATCAGTCGAAAGAGAGCTGGGTCTGGAACACTTACTAAATTCTACCAAACACCAATTATAAACCTTCAAAAGAAAGGCATTCCTAAATAAAAATAATCTTGTGTAAACCTTGAACGATATCTTTCTTTTGTCTACCCTCTTCCTTATAAATACACTTAAAACTACCTTTCCCTTTTTTTTCTTTTCTTTTCTTTTTTCCTTTTTTTTAAGACGGAGTTTTGCTCTTGTCGCCCAGGCTGAAGTGCAGTGGTACGATATCAGCTCATTGTAACCTCCCCCTCCCCGGTTGAAGAGATTCTCCTAACTTAGCCTCCCGAGTAGCCAGGATTACAGGCGTTAGTAGAGATGGGGTTTCACCATGTTGGCCAGGCTGGTCTTGAATTCCTGACCTCAGGTGATCTGCCCACCTCGGCCTCCCAAAGTGCTGGGATTACAGGTGTGAGCCACTGCGCCCCGCCGAGGCTTTCCTTTTAGATGATATTTTGAGAATTGATGAAGAATGTAACAAAGACAGAAAATTTTACACTAGAAAATTGTCACTGATTATTATGCACACTCAATTGCTTTAATGTTATTATTGAAGAAGAATACAGAAATGAAGATTCTCAAATGGCACTAAAAATTGCTTAGAATAATAAAGACCTAAGATCTAGATGTTTGGAAATTCCATTTCTGCTATCTGGCTCATAAAAAAAAAAAAGTTCACCTTATTTTATTTTTGATTATTTTAACCTAGGTTAGATTGAGGAATCATACATACTATTAAATATATTAACTTTTCAGCCAAAACACTTTGATTCACTTTCCAGTTTTACTTTTTGTTACTCACAACCTCTCTGTGCCTTAATTTCCTTGCTGGATTTAAACTCTACGCAGCTAATTTCAATGAACTCTTAGTAGGCTCAAAGAAGAGCTTCTATAAAAATGCTATAAAGGGACTCTTCTACATTAAAACATGAACAAGAATTCTTTATTTTCTCTTTGCTTTTCACCATGGTTACACTAATGTAAGAAACAATATAGTATCCCTTAGATTACTATGGTACGTAACATAGTAACAAACTCACATTTGTTTGAGAAATTGAAACCCTCTCCCCATTTAAGACTTTGTCATTATCTTTAGATACTACTTCAGGTTTTAATTAAATTAATTAAATATAATTATGTCCCAGACGATGTGGGAAGAGTTATCCCTAGGAGCTGATAGCATCCCTGTTCTAGGATGACTGATATAAAAAACAGGAATTTTCTGTGTTTATAGTAACGATATTGTCACCCGAGTATGGTGGCTCACGCCTGTAATCCCAGAACTTTTGGGAGGCTGAGGCAGGCGGATCACCTGAGGCCAAGAGTTCGAGACCAGCCTGACCAACACAGTGAAATCCTGTCTCAACGAAAAATACACACACACAAAAAAAATTAGCTGGGCATAGTGGTGGGCGCCTGCAATCCCAGCTACTTGGGAGGCTGAGGCAGGAGAATCACTTGAACCTGGGTGAAGGACGTTGCAGTGAGCCGAGATCCCGCCATTGCACTTCAGCCTGGGTGACAAGAGTGAGACTCCATCTCAAAATAATAATAATAATATTATTTTAAGAAATTACTTATAATTGTATTTACTTATGTAATTACTATATAATTGTAATTATTTATTCCTTTTCTTCTTAACCTCTATTCCTCATTGCATATTCCAAGTGTATATTCTGCAAATGTGCCCAAGCCTCTACAATAAGTCTATGACTTGAATTCAGTTCAGTTTTTATCAATTGAACAAGTATATGTTCCCAGGACCGGCCAGAACACATAGTTATAAGAATAAAATTGTATAGGAGGCAAAGAGATCCCCCAATTTCTAGAATTTACTGTTTAGTTAAATTAAATTCTCTAGTACTTGTTGTCCTGAAAGACACTTTAATTTGAGAAAACATCTGCACAGTCCTTTGGGGAAGTCAACTTAAGATTAAACGCCTTAAACAACAAGACTAGTATCAGTGATTTAAAAATAAATGATTTGTGTTAAATAAATGATTTGTGCTACCTTTTCCCAGCTCAAAGGAAGTGTAACCTATTGAAGAGTCTAGGATCCAATGTTAGGTACAAGTAGATTAAAATCCCAGTCTGACCACATAGGAGCTTTGTATCTTTTCACAAATTATTCAGGCTTTCAAAGCCTCAATTTTCTCATCTGTGTAATGGTGATACTAAACAATACTTACCATAAAACTCTGGTGTAGCGATTAGAGTTAATATCTATGTGTGGTTGCTGGAACACAGCAAACCAATAAATATTATCTGTTCCTGTTCTTACAAACAATATGAGTGACAGGAGAGGGCAAATCTCAGATACACAATTTCAATATCCTTAATTTGTGAGTTACTGCCTTGTAAAGGAAACTCCCTGAAGAGTATAAACTCTGTGTTTTGGCTCTGAAGGGAAGGAATAGCCTCTTCCCAGGTTCTTTTGGTCTGTAGATGCTTTTTACCAGGTGTAAAGTAACAGCCCAAAAGGTTTCACATACTTTCGGAAGAATGAGTAGTGCCCAAATTGCTGATGAGGCGGGTCCAGTGGCATCTCTGAGCTGTCAGCCTGGCGCCCACACTCTCTGCCAGTTGCCCGCTCCCTTTCTATGGTTCTGTAGAATATGCTCTAAATGCTCCATGAGACTCTTGGGGCATAATGTTTGCACCGATGGAAGCCAGGGTCAGACCAAACTAACTAATGAGCGTTATCTGAAATTCAATATTGACTTCCCTGTCAATGTATTAAGGATACCTAAGAGCTTAAGAGACTTAGCTGTGCCTGTATTCATGTTATCTTTGTCTAAGATAGTGCAGAAGAAGTTTTACTCTTATTGAAGTATTTATTCTGGTGCATATGATGACAAATTCTGGAATCAATTTTAAAAAACATTATGTAGCTTGTAGAATTAAGCATAGCAAGTTTTTCATAAAACTGAAAGACAACCAAAAATTAAATATAAAACTGGGCTTGGGAGGAGGATATAGCAACCCTTTTGAGCCACGTTTACATCACTATATTACATCACAAAAATAACTGTTAGTTCACTATTTTTAGAAGCTCTGTCATTATTACACGATTTTTCCAAACCATCCATTGTAAAACTCAGAGCAAAGCTATCTGAGGAAGATTGTAAGCTCTTTTTTCAATCATGGTCTCTATAAACTGATGTACCGTACTCAACACATAAATTGAAAGAAGGAGGTAAAAGGGAAATGAACAATCAGTGTTTTCCAAATTGCTTCTTTGGTAAGCAATAAAAAAAAAAAAAAAAAGGTGGAATGAATTGAAGAGGCAGAGCAAATCATAAAATAAAACTGGAAGTTTAATAATCTGCTACTTTTCCTTTAGACATAGAAAATGTACTTTATGAATACCTAAACACATTATGGTAATAGATTATTGCTGTTATGTATTAATCATATGACAATGGATTTATGCAATGTGTCTACATCAAGTCAAAGAGATTAACCAGAAGAAACTAACTTGAAAGTACATTGTCTTTTAGGTCTCCAAAGTAATAAAGATCCAAGCACTTCCCTTTTAGGGTATTTGTTCTGCACCATTTAGAATGCAGTTTCTTTCCTTCATTAGGCCCTCCACATGAGATAGAGCAAATCAGAGGCTACAGAAAGAGAGATTTCTCCACTCTCCTGATAGTCTCAGATGTTTGGGGCTGCTAACCCACTAGTGGTGTTGTAAGCCCATCAGAGGCTACAGAAAGAGAGATTTCTCCACTCTCCTGATAGTCTCAGATGTTTGGGGCTGCTAACCCACTAGTGGTGTTGTAAGCCTTATTCTACCTGATCCACCCATTTCTCAAGAGCCGTGCAAAAGATTTTCCACTTTTGTTACAGTTTGACTACTATTTCCAAATAAACAACAACCCAGTCAGACTTTGTAAAATTAGATGTTTCATATAGAAATTTGGCCACACTTCCTAAAAATATAAGCAATTCTTACGTGTGAGTATCAGTTCATACTAAAAAGCTCTCCTGTGTACCCTAGTTCAACACAGCTCTGGTTGGAATGTGTAATTAGACTCGATAATTTTTTTTTTAATAATGTCATGAAAACATTGTACAAATTTCAAGATCATAGATTTTAAAAATTTCACCATTTCTAATTACTACGTTCAATTTTCAATGAAGCAACACTGAAATAAACAGCAAAACAAAACCAGTAAAATGAAACATTCCCATATTTGTGAAATGGAAGTATGAATGATATACACCTTGATTTTACTATATTGCAACTAAATGTGAAATACATGAAACCCTATGAGGACAAGTTCTAAGGTGAATTACGCCAAAGAAAATTGATTAAAGTATTTCTATTTTGATCAAATCTGTTGTGTAAAGTTGTGCCACTGCAAAACTCTGGGAGTAAATCATAAAATGTATGTTCTTATTTTGAAGGTTGATGGGCAGAGCACTTTCAGAACAATTTCCTGTTGAGTGCGCAGTAGGAAGTTATCAGGTCCTCAACAGGAACAGATTGATCCATGCATAGACAGATCAGAAAAATATGTTTATTAAGTATTTTGTGTTCATCACAAAGTTCAACCTAGCAGAGATTTTCTGTTATACTGTCCATGTGGTGACTCCTTCACAAGCTTGAAAGTAATTATATTATTTTGTCTTAAACTGACAGATAAAATTGTATGTACTTAACATGCACAGTACAAGATGATGTTTCAAAGTATATATACATGGTGGAATGACTGCATTCAGCTAGTTAACATATGGATGACTTCACATAATTATCCTTTTTCTGGTGAGAACAACTTATAGTCACTCTCAACATTTTTCAAGAATGCAATATATTGTTAACTATAGCTACCATGTTGTACAATAGACCCCTTGGGCTTATTCATCCCATCTAACTGAAATTTTATATCCTTTGATCAATATCTCTCCAGCCTCCACAGTACCCCAACCATCCCAGCCCTTGGTAAATACTGTTTTTGCTCATTACTTCTACGACAGTAACTTCTTTACATTCTACATATGAGTAAGACAATGCAGTGATTGTCTTTCTGTGTCTGGCTTATTTCATTTAACATAATTTCCCCCAGGTTCACGTATATTATTGAAAATGACAGGATTTTTTTATTTTTAATGTCCAAATTGTATTCCATTGTGTAGATACATCATATTTTCTTTATCCAGTCATCTATTGATGGACACATAGATTGATTCCATATCATGGCTACTGTGAATAACACTGCAATAAATATAAAAGTACAGAGATATTTTTTCAGCATACTGATTTTATTTCCTTTGACTATATACTCAGGAGTAACATTGCTGAATCTTATAGTAGTTCTTTCTTTGATTTTGTGAGTAACCTCCATACTGTTTCCCTCAATGGTTACTCTAATTTACATTCCCAACAGTGTTTGAGCATTTCCTTTTTGCCACATCCTTGCCAAGACTTATTATCTTTTGTCTTTCTGATAATAGCTATTCTAAGTAATAATTTAAATTAAACAATGATGCTAAAATAAAATTTGTAGATGACTGTTCTCAAACTATTTCCTTCATTTAAAAAAATGGCTGAATAGTATTCCATTGTGTATATATATCATGTTTTCTTTATTCATCAGTGATGGACACTTACATTGATTCCATATTTTGGCTATTGCAAACAATGCTTCAATGAACACATAGATTAACCTAGAGGACATTATGCTGAGCGAAATAATCCAGGCACAGGAAGACAAAAACCACGTTATTTCATTTATATAAAAAATCTAAAAAAAAAAAATTGACCTCATAAAGCAGAGAGAAGAATGGTGGTTACTATGGATTGGGAGGGTGGCACCAAATGGAGGAATATTGATTAAAGGGTACAAAGTTTTTTTTGTTTTTTGTTTTTTTTTTTGAGATGGAGTCTCGCTCTGTCGCCCAGGCTGGAGTGCAGTGGCCAGATCTCAGCTCTGCAAGCTCCGCCTCCCAGGTTTACGCCATTCTCCTGCCTCAGCCTCCTGCGTAGCTGGGACTACAGGCGCCCGCCACCTCGCCCGGCTAGTTTTTTGTATTTTTTAGTAGAGACAGAGTTTCACCGGGTTAGCCAGGATGGTCTCGATCTCCTGACCTCGTGATCCACCCATCTTGGCCTCCCAAAGTGCTGGGATTACAGGCTTGAGCCACTGCGCCTGGCTAGGGTACAAGGTTTGAGTTAGTATAAGAAGAATTTATTCTTCCTGTACTAATTGTACAGTACAGTATGAGTACTATATTCACATACAATGTATTGTACAGTATGATGACCAGAGTTAATAATAATGTATTGCATAGTTGAAAACTACTAAGAGAGTGATATGGTTAGACTTTGTGTCCCCACCCAAATCTCATCTTGAACTGTAATCCCCAGGTGTTGAGGGAGAAATCTGCTGGGAAGTGACTGGATTGTGGGGGTGGTTTCCTCCATGCTGTTCTCATGATAGTGGATGAATTCTCATGAAATCGATGGTTTTATAAATGGTAGATTTTCCCTGCACTCTCACACACTTCTCCTTCCTGCTGCCTTGTGATGAAGGTGCCTTGCTTCCTCTTCACCTTCAGCCATGACTGTAAGTTTCCTGAGGCCTCTTCTGCCATGCTCAACTGTGAGTCAATTAAACCTCTTTCCTTTATAAATTACCCAGTCTCGGGCAGTCCTTTCTTTATAGCAGTATGAAAACGGACTAATAAGAGAGTAAATCTTAAATGTACTCATTACAAAAAATAATAAGGATTAGCGGTGATATATATATGGTAATAAGCATTATTGACTAATTCCACATTATATATATTAAAATATGATATGCACTAAATATACATAATTTTTCATTCGTCAATTCAAAAAATGTAGTAGATTTCTATCTAAAGTTGTGCCACTATAAATAATAACATTTAATGTTCTATTGAGAGTATTAATAAAAGCAATTATAGAATCAAAATCAGAAATACAAGAATTAGAAAGAAGAGTTAAATTGCCCCTATGTAGGTGATATATCTTGTAGTAGATCTAAAGATTCAAAGAAAAGAGATAAAAATAAAAAATAAAATAAAACAGAAATACAAAATCTACAAAGATATAAAATTAATATAAAAATCTATAACCTTTATATATAAAAATAATGTTAGGCAATGTATTCTGTAAACAATTATTATAAACATATTTTTACAAGTCCTGTTGTGAACATGTTTTTATTTCTATGGAGTAAATACTTAGAAGTGAAATTGATGTGTCATAGGGTGACTGTATGCTCAGCTTTATCACATATTACCCAAGAGATTCTCAAAGTTGTATCATTTTTCATTCACACCAGCAGAGTATGTGAGTTTAGTTACTTCACCTCTTCACCAACACTTGGTATTGTTAATCTTTTGTAATTTTAGCAATTCTAGTGAGTGTGCAATAGTGTTTGACTTTGTTTTTAATTTACATTTAGCTAATAACTTATTACGTTTAATGTTTTGTGCTTAGCTGGCATTTATTTAAATTTGTAAGCAGTGCAAATATTTCCCCCATTTTTCTTGCGTTGTCTGTTTACAATTGATTTGTATGATTTCTTTATATATTCTGAGTACGACTGCTTTGTCAAAGATATAGAAGGTGAATATTTTCTCCCATAGCTTAGCTTTTTCATTCTCTTAGTGTTTTTGTTTTGTTCTGTTTTTTTCATTCTGAAGAGCACAGGTTTTCCTTGTTTTGTTTTTAATGAAGCCTGATTAGTCATTTTTGTTTTCTTTTGTGGCTAATGCTGTTTGGATGTTTCTTGGAAATATTTGCCTGGCTCAGGTCCAGGAAATATTCTTCTATATTTTCTTCTAGAAACTTTTGAATTTAAGATTTTTATATTTAGGTTTATGTTCCATCTACAATTACTTTTGTGTGTATGGTAGGAAGTATCAAGATTTATTTATTTCCTATATGAATACCAAGTTTTCTAGGTCTGGTGGCTAAAACAATTTTCCTTTCTCCGTTAAATTACTTTGGTGCCTTTTTGGAAAATCAGTTGGCCATATCTGCGTGTATCTAGTTCTGGACTCTGTTCTGCTCTTCTGGTCTATTTGTTTATCCTCCCACTATCCTAAATAATGTCATTTAAAAGTAAGCCTAACGCTGTGCTGCTGTCACTGTCCACCCAAGTTTGATGGGCAAATTTAGGTAGAAAAGGATTCTTTCTGTGAACTTTCAAGTTTCTGATACAAGCTGCAATATACGTGGATTAACTTAGATGACAGCATAGGATAATGAATGAGAAAAAACCCTTGGAAACAAATGAATATGAATTTGAATCCTATCATACAGGAAATCTTTTTATGCTTTGAAAAATCTCATTTTCTTCACCTAATAAAGTAGGGATCATATTGTCGATCTTACAATTGTTTTGAGATATTTAGTAAGACACCATATTTAAAGTACCCAGTGGAGTCTTTGACACATATGGAGTAAACATAACATACCTAGCAATGTAACACTATACACAGAAGCAGAGAGGGTGAAGATTATTTGTAGAAATGTAAAACATGGAGACAATTTTTGAGTGCCTGCCTGATTACTTCTTCCTTTTTTGTTCAGATTAGCGATGTCTTTCCTTAGATTATGTTATCAATGATTTTTAATTTATCATGTTCTCCTGTGTATAACAGAATGCTATATTCTTACACATTACTATTTTGTGATTATAGCCTTTGTAATATAATAACTATCCATGTTCATCATTTTCTCATCATGTTGACAAATGATAAAAAAGTTTACTATTCGTGTGCATACCTTTTCAATGTTTTCTCCTACTTCTGAATTTCCCAGCATAAAAAATACATCAAGCGTGCACATCTTTATCAGTAGGAAACAGAGCAACGTTACTTAGAGCATTTTCCCAATAGGATTACTCTTTCATTACTGTGTAATTAACCCCACATTGAGAATTCTGTTGTGAATTCTTTTGCAGCAGCAAATTAAACATTTGACTTGCATACTATTATGTTTCTGTGAAAGTGACTATCGTGTCATTGGGAAACAGGCTAGCAATGTTAGGAGTAATGAAGAGTTTTCAGTAAAGTTTTCAATGATGCTGGAAGATTTGCCCTGAGAGAAAATACTCTATATATTTCAAAGACCCCGCCATAATTTCTGGCACGAAATCCATCAAAATCCAATAAAGTAGCTTAATTAGCATGATCATCATCTTATTAATAATTTACTGGTTGGCGAAGGCACTGATGGGATTATAATGCATCATTTTGAACATAAAAGAACATTATTGTGATGCTCATGAAGGTGAGCACTATAGAAGTAAAATCTGCACTAAACAAATTTGGTATCTTTAAAATATAACTAGATATCCTGCCATTTCCTGATAAAGCACAGTCCTATAAAATAGCATATTTTTCTCTAGGAATTCTGCAATTCATATCTAAAAATGATTTCAAGGTAACCATTCTGACACTTTGAAAAATAGTGTGTGTTTTTTTTTGTTCCTGATCAACATTTGTTCCTGATCAACAATGTGTATTTAAAATTTTTCCATAAAATGGCCTGGTTTAGCAAATCAACAAGAAATTAGCAAAAATCACTGTCAATATTTAATATAAAAATCCTCATCCCCAGAAAATGAGATTTCTAATGGACCTTAGAATATTTGTAATGCCCACTGTATATTCATAATTAATTGTGTAGATGGTATAAAGAAGTCAACATAAGAGAATAGAGCAGATGTCTATTCTAAATCATCCTTAGGGTCACTGAGAGTCTAGAGTGACAGGTGAACCTTTGATTCTACCTGGCTAAATGGATTGATAACAGAATACAGAGCCTGCAGCTCCTAGGTCACTAATTGAAATTGGATCCTGGTATATGCCTAGGGAAAAATAGAAGTGGGTAGGCTTCCTACTTTAATCATCTGCTTTACAAAAGCCATTATTTTATGGATATGAGTGTCCTTCACCTTCTAATATAATGCTGCTACAGTGTGAAAAGACAGGCAAAACCCAGCCATCCACCTATAATGGCCTTTCACAAGACATGTATTTTAAATCTTGTTTGTTACTGTGAATCTCCTCCAAACTGGCCGTGGTGCTGCGTGGCTCCAACGTGTCTGCACTGCCTACTAATTGACAGTCTTACTTTATGAACTAAAAACAACAAGAGAGTGGGTGCTTCCTTCCCAATTAAACATAATTCAACCCCTAGAGACATTGCCACATTGCCACATTGCCACATGATCCAGTGTTTAAGTCCAGTGTTTAAGATCCAGTGTTTAAGTACAGTGTTTTAAAAAGAAAGAAGAATGATCAAATTCAAGCAAAGAAGAATTCCTGGCAATTGAATCACTGGGGTTTCAGCAGTATTTTGATGATAAAGAGAAGCAGTCACTTCCGGGTTATCATTTGTCTGAAACTAAAGCCTGTATTCAATGGCTACACAGTTTTTTCTTTTAATGACAGTTATTGTTTAGGAAAAATATTAAAGTACCTGAAGCCCAAGTAAGTGACCTGTGTGTGTTTGACAGAAAGATTTCACACCATTAGTGAATCATTCACTGACACAGCTGCTTGTCCTATAAAAAGAAATATAGACTATACAATGCTTTTTTTCTGACAAAAGAACTCTACAGTGCATATAACAAGATCTGGATTAGACTTTACTACTTAGAAACGACTTAGGAAGAGATTTTTTTTTCCTCAGGGAAAGTTCATGTACTGTTTATCTATTAAACATCTGCTTAAGGCATTAGCCCCCGAAATTTGATGAACCATTTTTATAATAGAATCTGTCAAAACTTTCTAGCTCACTACTTTATAAATATTATGTCAAGTTAATTATTCAATATCTTATCCTGGAGGTCATGGTGGTTTCACAAAGACAAAGGCATATGCTAAAATGCAGAGCCATCCATTAAAGAGAACAAATCCCTTTGCAATAAATAACTTCAAGGCAAATAATGTGGCAAATCTTAACAAGAACAAAGTATATCAATAATGATTAGGTCTACAGTATTGAATTAACAGGTCAGAGGAAGATCAAAACCAAATTCAGTTATGTGTGTGTTTATCTCCTCCAACAAATGGCAAACTTCCTATGGCCAGGGACATAAACATTCTATGGCCTTGCTTTATCCCACTTTATAATACTAGGCCCATACTGAATGCTTACTGAATGTTTTAAAATATAGTATTGAAATATCTTTAATTAAAAATAATCTGAACATGTGGTCCAAGTGTAAAATAATTTTTCAATTATTTAAAATCCACAATTTTTTTTTTTTTTTTTTTTGAGACGGTGTCTTGCTCTGTCGCCCGGGCTGGAGTGCAGTGGCCGGAACTCAGCTCACTGCAAGCTCCGCCTCCCGGATTTACGCCATTCTCCTGCCTCAGCCTCCCGAGTAGCTGGGACTACAGACGCCCGCCACCTCGCCCGGCTAGTTTTTTGTATTTTTAGTAGAGACGGGGTTTCACCGTGTTAGCCAGGATGGTCTCGATCTCCTGACCTTGTGATCCGCCCATCTCAGCCTCCCAAAGTGCTGGGATTACAGGCTTGAGCCACCACGCCCGGCTCAAAATCCACAATATTCTTAAGTTCCTTTTTAAAAAATAAACTACAGAGACCTTAAAATGATATGTTTTACATTTCTTTCAGCTGATTGGGGTTTGGTTGTACTCATCATTAATCTGCTGATATCCGAGCTGAACAATATTCTTGAAAGAAAATATATCATTTAAAGGTTAGTGGTTTAAATTTTTATTGTATTTCTATTTTGTTTGGCAACTATTTAATAACAAATTGTATTACAGTAATTATATAGTAAGTATGTAATTCTGTCCTAGATATTGAAAGTGCAATGCAGCAGACACAAACTCATGGCTGCCTCTGAAGGTGAAAGTTGGCTTCCTTTGCCCCCTGTTTGGATGGCAGGATTTAGGTACAGCTGCCTTCAAAAGCTGATATACTAAAACACAATTTTTGTAGAGATGTGAAGTACAAATACATTGAATTTTAGAAGTAGAAATCAATGTCAGAGTTTCTCCTCTGGGATTTTTTTCCTAGTCCATTCCTAGAAATAGAGCTATATTGCTGTGGGACCATGGTCAATAATAGGGGACAATTGGACAAGGGGAGCTACTTACCATGCAGAAGGAAAGAATTCTTATTTCTCCATGTACCTCCACTGGGAAACCAGCACACCAGTAATTTTTCTCACTCTATTCTTTCCCCATCAAGGACACAAAAAGAATTTGGTACTTTCCTAAATAATACCTTTCCTGAATGTCTTGCTGCAAAGATTTCTAATTGCCTGCCCAATATCTACTCTCTTTTTCTTCCTTACTAATAGCACCCCAGTTTGGTTTGGGATAGGAATGTGCCCAGCTAAAATATAACGTGTTCTCGTCTCATTTGGAAGTAAGAGAGGCCAGGTGGCATCATTCTAGCTAAAGCTATGTAAAGAGAAGTCATTGAGTGAGGCTTTCAGGAAGGCTCCAAATGTGACTCAGCTGGTCACTCTTGCCGCCCTTGAATCTTCATTCTTTCTCCTTCTCCGATCATGGACATGGGGGACAGAGCGATTGTCGCTTTCTTTCAACCACGAAAAATGACCTAAAGCATCTCAGAAAAAGTTTGAGTTTCTGAACACGAGGATCGCATTTTGTAAATTTATTTGGCAGAGTCACTGTTTGGGGGCTTTCTGCTGTATCTGACCAGTCCAAATTCCAACGTTTGGATAAAATTCATCAAATCCATCAGCTGAGTTACATCTCTCCCACCATGACCTACTGCCAACTCTGAAGTTTTGAAAGGTCATCTGCGACTTTCTTCCTGCCATTTCCTTCCACTATACCTAAGCCCTTCCATTCACTGTTTCACTCTTTGTGTCACACCTTATTTTGTTTTATCATCCACTTAGCTGCAGTTATAAAGTCAAAAGTTGTTAATAGAGAAGTTGATGAAAGAAAAAATTAGTTGTATAAAAAAGTGGGATTTAGAGAGGCAGGAAGAAACAACACAACAAATAATAATTAGATGAATACACTTTCTTCCTTATGTTTCTTCTACACCAAATTAACATGAGAGTATGAGTCAAAGTTCTAGAATGATATAGTCTCAATACTGAATAACAATGGCTGTAACAACAGCCCATTCAACAATAGCAAAGTAAACTAGAGTTTTACACATACACTCATCCACTAACCCAAAAGAGATTTTAGCCTGGGACCAGGAAGGAATGAAACTTTTTGTTGTTGTTGTTCTTTGTTTTTCAAATTTATTAAAAGTCTCAGGGTGCAGTAGCTCACACCTATAATCCTAGCACTTTTGGAGGCTGAGGCAGGCAGAAGGCTTGAGGTCCGGAGTTCAAGACCAGCCTGGGCAATGCGGTGAAAGCCCCTCTCTAACCAAAATATGAAAATTAGCCAGGCGTGCTGGTGCGCACCTACGGTTCCAGCTAGTTGAGGGGGTGAGGCGAGAAGATCACTTAAGCCTGGGAGGCAGAGCTTCCAGTGAGATAACACTACTGGACTCCAGCTGGGGCAACAAAGCCAGGCCCCATCTCAAACTAAATAAATAAATAAATATTTTAGAAAGTCACAAAAAGCTTGTGTGTGGGGAAAGAGTGATGCAAAGTGTAACTTTGCTTATTAAAAGTAAATTAGGGCTGGGCACAGTAGCTCACTGTAATCGTAGCATTTTGGGAGATTACCAAGGTGGGAGGATCAACTGAAGTCTGGAGTTCGAGACCAGCCTGGCCAACATGGCGAAACTCGTATCTACTAAAAATACAAAAATTAGCCTGGGATGGTGGCACATGCCTGTAGTCTCAGCTACATGGGAGACTGAGGCAGGAGAATCGCTTGAACCCAGGAGGCAGAGGTTGCCGTGAGCCGAGATTGTGCCACTGCACTCCAGCCTAGGTGACAGAAGGAGACTCCATCTCAAAAAAAAAAAAAAAAAAAAAATCAATTAGAATTTAGATCTATGATATTCTAAACTAAGAAGACTGTAAACTTATTGCAGAAATGTACTTATTCATTACACCGATTATTTCAGGAAACACAATACCATTAACTAATTTCTTTAGGAGAGTAGATATTTGAAAACATTGTAATGTGAAACACAGTATTTCAGTACCAAAGGAGGGAAAAGCTATAATGCAAGTCATTCTGAAAAGAGTTTCAACATTTTATACTTCTGGAGGTTATGTCATTTGAACAAAAATAAGTTTATAGGAGTGACAATCAGAAGACTGGACATAATTTTCTGGAGACTCAAATGAGACAGCATAATTTAAATGTGACAAGTTTTTAGAAATGAGGTTTTTGTCCTTATTCATGGAAAACTAAAATTTTAATAACTTAATATCTAATTTTAGGCATATCATTAGCAAAGCCCAATCCATTATTTCTGTTTGCTCACTTGTGACTTCAGGAGAAAGTGAATTTCATTTCTTTATTTTCAAAGACTTTTAAACTGGCATAATAAAAAGAAAATAAAATGTGAAGAAAAATTTTTTGAGTTTTCAGTTTTGAAGGAAATTTGAAAAGTCAAATAGCAATGAAGTCATTCTTTAGGTGGTGCAGAGAGGGCTACAACATTGAGCCACACGGTAAGATTCCAAGAGCACCATTTACACAGACAACAATGGCAGCCTAGCAGTCCATCATCCTGTAACTTCATGGCTCCGGATTTGGAAAATCATTTGAGAGGCTTGATTTTATTTATTCCCTAAAAGGAAAAATACCAAAAGGGCAGAGTTCTTCAGAAACTAACTATGTACTGCAGTCATACTAACTACTGGAGGCCTTTCTAGACATTGGACTTCTTTTTAAAAGTCATTTTCTTACATTTATACATTTCTAAAAGGGGCTATAAATACACATTTCAAATTTTACAATATGATAAACGTAAACTCTTTCCTTCCTTTCTCTCCATCTGGGAATAACCGAAATTTGACAGTCATAATAGGGTGGGTCTCTCTTACAATAAACCAAAAGATGTATTATTTTACACAGAATTACAAGAGAACCCAATTAGTTGTAATACGAAGTGAAAGTGTACATAGCTCGTAATCATGTAATCTGTGTTATAATGTTTGTTTTCTGCTCATAAGTGGTGGAGTGAATCACCCTTGAATTTTAAAAACAGGGAAATTAGATTAGCTAGGAATAAATTTTTCTATCTTTAATTTCTCCCTCTCAACTGTTTCCTTCTTGTTAGAAAGCTTTTTTCATTCCTCTATAACTGCTATTTCATGAACACTTGGGTGTTTTTATTTTTCTCTTTTCTTTCACAGACACATTTGTGTCAGGGATCATCATGCCTGTGTACAAAGTTTGTACCTTGCACAAAGATGCCCTGCTGAAGGGGCAAGTGTCTGCCTGAAATTTACTTCACATGCTGTCCACGAAGTTGTGAAAGGCAGTGTCTCCCCAGAGGGAAAGAAGGAGGGGAGTGAAGAAAGAAGCCCTCTCTTCAGTATTCCCTGAACTTTGGGGCTACCTCTGTTCAGGAGATGGAGGGGCAACTTTTTGTAATTCATGCAGACCTCGTATCATCTAGCAGCAGGCCTGCTCTTATTAAGAGTTTCTACTCACACTGCAAATATTTCTAATATATTCAATGCAGCGCTTATTGTCCAAGTTAATTGCAATATGGTGAGATGTGGGTTAATAATAAGGAAATACAAAGCAAACTCAGTATGTGCAAAGTTAAGAAAAAACAGCAGAAGTCATAGCAGCTGTCAGTATCTCTGAAATACCAACAAGCAAATCAATACTGAGCCCTCTTTGAGATCATCTTTCCCGACAGACCATAGTATTAAATCATAGTAACCTGAAGGCTATGAGTCTTCAATAATGCTTACTAAATTTATTTTTTAAATTTACCTTGAGTTGCACAATATTTGAATTTTACATTTTCTTATATAGAATGATGTATGTCCTACAGGAATTTTTAAGTTGCAAGTTTAGTGAAAATGTAATAATCCCTAATGAATTATAAAATAAAAGGAAATCGGATTATTTAATTTCATCAATAGAACTCATTAGCATCATTTTTAATGCTTGAAAAGAAAACCACCTAATGTGAGAAAAGAAAATAAGGCTGAGTATTCTTAAAAGGTACAATCTTACAATTAATAAATAATTCACAAGTGAATCTAAAACTTCTAATTACATAATTATTATTTAAATATAGAACACTTATATACAAATGCTAAAGAAAATGAAAACTATATTTTTATAGTGTTTCACCATCAACCTAGCTTGCTTCTGGCCAACCAAATAACAGATGGCTGCCAGAACAGTCTGTCCCTCAGCCTGAAGTAAATCCATGAAAAATACCGTCTATCTACACACAAAATTTAAACATTGTTTCAATGCAATAAAAGGATAGTGATCTATACTGATAATATATATTGATATGTAAACATTCAAGCACCTCCACATTAGAAGACATAATCAAGTAGTCAGATGTTTTACTCACACCTAGAATCATCTTGAATATAATAACTACAAATGTAGGCTGACACACAGGTGCTGTATTTGCCACTCAGACACCACGAATGGCTGGTATTTGTTACTTTCTGAAATGGTGAAAAGTCACAGTTGTGACCTAAGCAAAGTACATTTCCTCCATTGACACTGTAGTTATAGCTAGAAAATCAGTGCACATTAAAACTATGCAATATACTTTGTATCTATATACACATTGGAGTTTGTTTCTAGATTCAGGTATTTGTTTTTTTCTTTTTTTTGAGATGGAGTCTCGGTCAGTCGCCGGGGCTGGAGTGCAGTGGCCGGATCTCAGCTCACTGCAAGCTCCGCCTCCCGGGTTCCCGCCATTCTCCTGCCTCAGCCTCCGGAGTAGCTGGGACTACAGGCGCCGCCACCTCGCCCGGCTAGATTTTTGTATTTTTTAGTACAGACGGGGTTTCACCGTATTAGCCAGGATGGTCTCGATCTCCTGACCTCGTGATCCGCCCGTCTCAGCCTCCCAAAGTGCTGGGATTACAGGCTTGAGCCACCGCGCCCGGCCAGATTCAGGTATTTGTAAACAGATTTTGCAAATGCACAAACCTACAGTCACTGGGTGGTGGGAAATTCTTTGTACAGGAGGCAAGACATGCAGATTGCAAGATGTTCTAGCTGTTCCGATTTTCACCCTCTAAATGTCAACAGCCACCACTCCCTTCATAATAATCCAGAAAATCACCACAGTAAATTTCCAAAATACTCCCTTTGTTTCTGCTATGTGAATCTCTTCCTTAGAGGGAAGAGAAAAAGCACTGATTCTTTTTCTTTCTTCTCATGGTTGTTTGTGACGTAGAGAGTAAATTGAATGATGCGATTTAAGTGAAGATCCATTATCAACAAAATATCGCTTGTCCCTAACAAGAAATGAAATCCAAGCATTTATTAACTACCCAAAAGAAACAATGGGAGATGCTGTCAGTCCTTCAGATATTTCAACTTCAAGCTGAACACTTGAGGGAATAAATATTTTAATGGCTCAGAATGGTGAGAGTTAATAAATGGGAATATATTTAAAATGCTCTCTCTTAGTATCTACCTAATTATTTCATTCATCATAGAACTTCATGGCACGGTTCTGAGCGTTTACTTGCCACAGACATTAGGTGCCTCAGGACAGAGACATATGTGGCAACAGTGTAATGAGGGAGCATGGTAGAGGATGGCATCAGTGGGGATGAATAGATGGACAGAGGGCATTGGGGAGCTTTTTGGAGATGTGTTTTAAAAGGAGTCAAAGAGGAGGTGTGAAAGAGACAGAAGTTTGAATATCTCAAAAGCAGATTAGCCTAATTTGTCAAGGAATTAACTGCTATTGTCACTTTTCTTTTGCCAAATCCCCTCCTTGAGATTTTTCCCCTTTTCACACATGATGGAGGAAGATCATGTAGGTGTCTTGAGACATTGAACAGGAGGAAGACTCTGCCATCAGTCCTGGGACTGTGCAAGAATCCTATTTCTTCTTTATCTAGACTTTAAAACACAGGATGATATCTCATTTTTCTCTTTTATAAGTCGTCTGCTGTAGTAAATTGTCTACAAGATGGAATTTTTGAAAATGGGATTTTCTTCAGCAATAGAAAAGGAAAAATTCTATTGAGTCATAGTCTGATGCAAAGAAGCCAGCCAACCAAATGGAAGGGTGGAAGGGACACAGGTATGGAAGTGTTACATTTGCTCAAGTCAGACTCCTGTAGCTGCAAAGATGTTCCAACAGAGGGCTTTGACTGGATGCTGGAGCTCATGGAAATGCTAGATACCTAAAACTGGCTATGAATTACATGTTAATTTTGTACAAAGATAATGCAAAGATGACTGACATTTGTTAAATACTCCCCAAATTGTGCTATTCGCTGTGCTGTGTACTTTCCATGAACTTAAGCAGGTATTATTGCCCCAGTTATTTTACAAATGAGAAAACTGATGTTTATGGACATTAAAAACTTCTAATTTCACAAAATTCTCAAATAGAGTCCCTTAGTTGAATTTAGGTCTGTCTTATACAAAGACATATTATATTTATGCAACAAATTAATATTTTTAAAATAACTGACAGACTGAATGAAGGAATGAGCATACTGAGAAAAAAGAGAATGATAACTCAACCACCACAAACAGAAATCTTGAGGAAAATTAATCATAAACACAGAAGAAACTGTTAAGGTGAGCAGAGTTTTGTTCAAACGGAAGTTTATTACATCTTCTGATACAAACACGTCTTCCATAATCTTTCTCATTGGTTTTTAGAAGCCCTTTTAAATTTAAGTGTCAACAGTCAAAAAGTTATCCTAACATCAATAAGAAAAGATAGCAAAACACAGCACTCTTAAGCCATTTTGTGGTGGGAAAAAAAAACAGCTCCACAGATCTGATTGGTCATTGCAATCATAACTAAAATAGCATATAAATGACCCCTAACTTACAAGGGTTCAACTTATGATATTTTGACTTTACAATGGTGTGAAAACAATACTCATTCAGTAGAAACTGTACTCCAAATTTTGAATTTTGATCTCTTTCTGTGCTTGCAATCTGTGTTACCATAACTTCTCACATGCTGAGAGGAAGCAGTGGGTCAAAGCTCCCAGTCGCCCACACAGTCACGAAGGTTAAAAACCAATACACTATAGTGGATCATGCTGCCAGATGACTTTGCCTTGTTTTAGGCTAATGTCAGTGTTCTGAGCATGTGTAAGGTAGATGAGACTTAGTTATGCTGTTCTGTAGGCTAGCTGTATTCAATGCGTTTTCGACTTAACTATATTTTCAACTTACAGTGGGTTTATAGGGACCCAATTGCAAATTGGGGAGCATATATTTGATAAGTGTTTGTGGTTACATTCCTAAGTACTCGGAATTATTTTTACACTGTGTTTGGGTTAAGAAAGCATGGAATACATAAGCCATTTACAAATGTGTTCCTTAAAGTTCTTTTGGTATGTCATTTTGATGAGGTGAGTTGTATTTATAAAGACATGTTAACTATGTGAGCAACAGATTTCCTCATGATATCAACTAAATAAAATCTGCCTACACATACACATGTACACACACACAAACACATATATTCTTAAAAAGAGATATACAGGATCAGACATGTTATAAACTGAACAAGTTGATTAGTCAAACTGAAACGGACTCCAAGGTCTACATGTCCAAAGGTTATATTTCTTACTCCTACTGAAATGGCCCTAATACCTGTAAATGATATTGTCCGTATTGTTCAACATATAAGTTCATTTAATGATCACTTATCATTTACAAATTTAGTAGTAATATTGAAAGAGAACTTAGGAAACCATATAGTAACATATTAAGTTCTCGGTAATGACAAAAACGAATTTATCAATACCAACACTCAAGTAATTAAAAAAACTTGAGATAAAAACCTGAATATACTTAATAAATTTGTGGTAAGCTGTCAACCTTTCTGTATTCTTCAGACCTTCCATATCATTTTAAAATTCAGTGCACAAAGTATATTATATTTTCCACATAGTAACATTTTGCACCTACTTCTTCACAGAATTCCCAGACAAAAAAAAAAATGCTAAAATAACAACGTGACGTTTTTCATCAATTTATACTTAAAGTTTTATAGTTTGAGAGCCTGAGAATGTTTTCTCTTTTCTCTCTTAGGATGCTTTTCTTATATTATGTCATATATCTGGCTTTAGCCTCATGATATGCAAGGAATGAAGTTTGCAAAAAACCAAATTTAACTGAAAAATGTTTAAGCATAATTTGAAAAGAATAAAAAAACCCAAACCTCGTTATAAATATATTTAAATATGATGCTCATTAAGAAGTAACTAGATGACCTTTCAGTAAACTTTTAAAGAATTAAATATTAAGCATATATAATTCTATTCTACATATTTATTTTTAAAATAAAAACCTTTTATTTGAAAGGCTAATTTTAAATTACGGTTTTATTCAAAGTGATTTAATTTAAATTATAAGTAAATGTTACTTTTGAAAAAAATTAACCTTGGTCTTATCTCTTGGCAAATTACTATAGTAGTTTATGGTACACACTATCATCTATTTTATGGTACACAATAATCATGTATTTTTTAAATCGAAAATAACTCTTCCATGAGTGTTTTTATGCACAGACTTTTCTTTAAATAAAATCATACATGCATTTTCTTCTTAGGCTTTTAATTATAATTCGTAAATAACATTAATTCACAGTTTACTAGTACAGTGTAATCAAGCAGCTCACCTTCTTCTTTCAAGTCCTAAATATTTCTTTGTGTTGCAGAACATGCAAAAGAAAAAACAATTGCCACAGACATTTCAAAAGAAGCAAATATTCCACTTTGCTTTTAAGGACAGATGAAACATTCCTATTTTCATGTGGCAGATGAAATAAGTAGATATTTCAATAATATATTAACTTTTCCAAAGGCATATATTATGGCCTGAAAGAACTTTTAAAATTATACTTATAGAACAACTTTGACATTGAAAAAATATTCACTTTATGATTTACTTGTTAGTCTCAAGAGAGAACAAAGTTTCAGAGCAAATCAAAATATAAAATTCACATTGCATACTGTGGAAGTATATAAGTTCTGTTTTTATGAGACTTGACAAAGGGTGCTCCATAAAGGAGACCCCAAGAAAAGTTGGGAAATACCTAATACAGGTGAATAACTGAGTGGCTGATATGGAGCATTTGAGCTGTATCCAACATTTTCCCCTTTTCAAGGTTTAACAGTTTGTTTTTCCTATAGTAATCACTCAAAAGTGCCATCATGAGGAATAGCCATGCAGAGCATTTTAATCTCAAATCACACAACTTGGTGCTAAAACATTCCATCTGTTTCTTTTGCTGAGAATTCACCACCAACAGTGGCACTTGCTATTTTGACACTTTTAAGAAGGCCCCAGACTAGTAAAGTAACATAAACCCAACAGTAGAAATCGAATTGGTGGATATTGAATGAAAGGGCTGGCTTACAGCCTAAATGAGTGTGAGTCACTCAACTGCCACCACCTGCTTCCATGTTTACAAAACTAGTGCATGGGGACATTATTCAGGTTCTTAGGGGGTCCCACCTACTAAAGAAAACCAAACCACACCAGACTAACCAACAATCACACCAACTCTGAGTTTCTGTAGCATGAAACCTCTTGGGAGAACACAGCATGAACTCTCTACCACCCCTGGTACCCCTCCAACCACACTGATTTCCTCTAAACGTTGAAATGCGTATGCTTAGAGCAGGTGTGCTCTACTCCCTCTTCTGTCCTGACTTCCTCACCTCAACCAGCTTCAAACATTCGAAGTCTCTGGAAGATAACTTAAGATATAAAATATGTTCATGGTAAAGTTTTGAGGTCCCTTGTGAGTCCATTATCATAGAAAAGACTGACCCCTAGTTGTCTTTTCTAAACTGAAAAATCACCCTAATGGCATCAATGCCACGTAACTTATGGAAGGATAACAAGACTATTGGCAGCCATCTGCCATGCTACATGTGGTGATTTCTGGTAGTATACAAGGTAAAATTCACACTCAGTTACTATTAAGAGGGTCATAGAGTACACTGATCAATCTGCTCATCTTCTTAGACTTTTTTTGATACATTTGCTCATGTATGGAAATGCTTTTCATCAGTAGAGATAATAGATGGAAATAGTAAACAATGAATAATTTTAGTAAATGAATGTGTGCTTTCCAAACACGACATCTACAATATAACTCGGGGGTATTTACATATCGGTAAACCAATATTCTCACTATTACGTTAGAATAAAAAGGAGTATGCAGACACAGTATCAAACAAGAGGACAGAGTTATTTGGGTAATTGATTAGCTTGATTTTGATGGAATTTTACCAGTTTGAACATAACGAGACCAGCATTTTTTTCTTCCTTGGTATTTTTATTATTTCATTATAACCACTGACTTTATTTAAAGGTATATTTCTAATATATTATCAACTGCATAGGTATTTTGTTACTATACTGTGATTTAGCATGTGTCTAGAGAGTTGTATGTCCAGGAAGAAGTTACTTCACTTTCCTTTCTAAGATTCAATTTTACTAAGCTGTGTAATAATATTGTCAATAAGTAACATTAATAATATTAATTAGGCACTTGTTATTGGTAAGGCAATTTGTTAAGTACCTCATATGCATAACATTATTTAAACTTCATAAATAACCTGGAGACTCTATACCAAATCTCCAGTCAGATATAAAAGCAAGACTGAGGTTTATAAGAAGTGCTTCTCCATTCTCAGACTCAGAAGCCTAGGAGACCAGAATCACAGATTTTTAAAACTCGAATGGATTTTAGAGATAATCTAGTTTTACTCTCTCATAACTACAGAAACTTAAACTTCAAGAGATTGTATAAATTGTCTAAGGCTATCCAACTAGTTAGTGCAGTATCTACATCTTTTTGAATTATTTTCCCTCTAATCATGTCATAGAACTATACTATTATACCTTCTATTTATACCCAAAATACTTAATAATGAGACATCATAATTATATATTTTTTAAATTTTCTTCCTCTAAAGTGTGCTTCTTAATTTTAAAATAAGCAGGAAATTTTTGAAGTTATCTTTCATGATAGATTCAAAGTTTTAAATATTGCTACTCAATGTATGGTCCACGGATCAGTCTCAGCATTAGCATCATCTGGGAGCATATTAGAAATGTTACATTATATGTTCCACTCCAGACCTACTGAATCAGAATCTTCCAGGTAGTTTATATGCATATTGGCATATGATAAATGTTGTTCTGTAAAGTTCCTACTCTTTATACACCAACCTCCACAATACCAGCTCTGGCAGTGGCCAGTGCTGTTACTCACGGCCAACAGACATCCATGTACCACCACTTGTTGGCCTGTGTTCTAAGTAAACTGATCATCTGTAAAGAACGTATTTTAGCACAGAGTGTAATCTCAGATACAATCTGAGCTATAGATACTGCATGAGTTTATTACAGATGCTGTATTAGTCCGTTCTCGCACTGCTGTAAAGAAACTACCTGGCCAGGCACGGTGGCTCAAGCCTGTAATCCCAGCACTTTGGGAGGCTGAGGCGGGTGGATCACGAGGTCAGGAGATTGAGACCATCCTGGCTAACACGGTGAAACCCCGTCTCTACCAAAAAATACAAAAAATTAGCCGGGTGTGGTGGCGGTGCCTGTAGTCCCAGCTACTCGGGAGGCTGAGGCAGGAGAATGGCGTGAACCCGGGAGGCGGAGCTTGCGGTGAGCTGAGATCGCGCCACTGCACTCCAGCCTGGGGGATAGAGCGAGACTCCGTCTCAAAAAAAAAAAAAAAAGAAACTACCTGAGATTGGGTAATTTATAAACAAAGGAAGTTTAATTGACTCACCGCTCTGCATAACCAGGGAGTCCTCAGGAAACTTACAATCATGGCGGAAGGGGAAGCAGACACCTTCCTCACAAGGCGGCAGGAGAAACTAAATTCGAGCACAGGAAACAACTGCCACTTTCAACACCATCGGATCTCCCGAGCCTCACTCACTATCACGAGAACAGCATGGGGGAAACCGCCCTCATAATCCAATTACCTCCCTCCCTCCACACCTGGAAATTACAATTCCAGATGAGATTTGTTTGGGGACACAGAGCCAAACCATATCAGATGCATAATCACCTAGTACTTGCTGGTTATTGTTTATTTTATGTCAAATTAAATGAAGCCTAAGCCTTTGGTGTATCTTGCAAAGTTAAGCTGCAAAGATGCTGAAAGTTTACAAATTATGAAGCAAGACCTATAATATTCTATTTGAAGAGGCATATTATTCAAGTTCTGAAACAATCTTGTTATAACACTACATTCCTTAAACACAAACAATTGGCATGGAACCTAGGAAGTCGCACAGTAGTGAGAATGAAAGGTACATTTTAAAACAATCTTTGGACTTGTTGGCAGCTTATAAATGCATGCATCTTTAATAAAATCTGTGGGAGATAATATATTAATATTCTGATTTTAGTAATCAGTTTACTCTGGATATCAAAATATTATATTGTACACCTTACATTTATAGGATGAAAAATAAATGAAAGAATAAACTTCAGTCACTATCTATCCCAATGTATGTAAAAACACAAATAATTGAAATCTTATTAAAATAAGCAGAGTTTTGAAACAGTAGAACACAATAATGCCAAAGGTAAATTCTTAAGAATATGAGTCACATTACCTTTATTCACATTAAAAAATAACTACAAATATATTGTAAATATTGGGTTACAGTTACACTCTCAAAAACGTTATGTGAATGTATGTTAAAATTGGAAAGAACATTACTCATTTTCTTTAAAGTCAGCGATTGATACGGTTTGGCTCTGTGAACTCACCCAAATCTCATCTTGAATTTAACCCTCTTAATCCCCAAGTGCCAAGGGTGAAACTTGGTTGGGGGTGATTGGATCATAGGGATGGTTCCCCTACACTGTTCTCATGATAGTGAGTGAATTCTCACAAGATCTGGTTGTTTCCTCAGTGTGGGGCTCCTCCAGCTTCATGCTCTTCTCTCTCATCTGCCACCATGTAAGACGTGCCTTTGCTTCCCCTTTGATTTCTGCCATGATTGTGAGTTGTCTGAGGCCTCCCCAGCCATGCAGAACTGTGAGTCAATTACAACTCTTTCCTTTATAAATTATCCAGTCTCTAGCACTACTTTATAGTGGTGTGAAAACAAACTAACACAGTAATAAACAATACACTTTGAAACAAAGGTTATTTAGAAAATTGCCTCTTAAAAATGCTTGCTGTTTCAATAACATACATACGTGTTAAATTAACAAAGTTATTTTTTATTAGCAAAATTCTCTAAGCTAAATATAATTGAATTATCACAAACTTTACTACTGACCTAAATTCTTTTTTAAAAAATTATTAAGAAACAGACTCTCACTCTGTTGTCTCAGCTGGCTGAAATGTAGTGGTGCAATCATTACTCACTGTAGCTTCAAACTCCTGGGCTCATGCAATCCTTCCACCTCAGCCTCTCGAGTAGCTAGGACTACAGACACATACCACCATAGTTGGCTAGTTTTTAAATATTTCTTTGTAGAGAGGAAGTCTTGCTATGTTGTCCAGGCTGGTCTTAAACTTCTGGCCTCAATGATCCTCTTGCCTCGGCCTCCCAAAGTCCTGGGATTACAGGTGTAAGCCACTGTGCCTGGCCAGTGCTGACATTTCTAAGTAACCCTTGAACTATATCTCATGTAGAAAATATCATCCACAAACAAAATAATTTTTTAACATAATAAAATAAACGTTCCTTTTTCCATATTAAATTTATTTAGGCAACACATATTGACTATGATATAACTATAAAAATTAATATAAACTTCTGGAAACCACAGGCATGCAATATAACTATATGCTAAA
The DNA here is from genome assembly GCF_000951035.1 of Colobus angolensis palliatus. NCBI lineage: Eukaryota > Metazoa > Chordata > Mammalia > Primates > Cercopithecidae > Colobus > Colobus angolensis. Next base: position 14,410,549 of record NW_012115154.1, on the reverse strand, counting down.
GCACTGAAAGGTTCATTTAACAATGCCAGTCTTTCTTCTACAGTTAAAAATTAGACTTTTATTGAAAGATATTTTGGAATGACTGTTGCTCAATTATCCTGAATTTCTTTTGGATTTAAATGCATTTTGTGTCAATGCGTTAAATAATAAATTTTGAAATAAAAAGCAGTGTTTAACTTCTTTGTGCTTAAGATCCAAGGGTCCAGGGAGAAAGAGCAATGGATTATTTGATATAAAACAGTCCTGATATTTTTCCTTATTGCCAATATTTAGTATTTGAAGATGCCTGGACCAGTGCTTTTTCTCTCCCTAGTGTAACCCTGTCTTTCTCCCTCACCTTTGCCTATCTTCATAGCTGATGGGAATAGTTAAGAGAAGGGCACAGGAGTAAATGAGGAAACCAGAGCAAAGTAAACTGCAAGAGATACTTGAGATTTATTCAACATTTCCCAGAGGTAGAAACCAGAGCGCTAATCTTCATTCTCTTTCTTTTCCTATAAATGAAATTGTAATGTCTTCTCCCTTTACTGAAAAGAATATTCAAAAATTGAGGAGGGAAAAAGACAAACGTTTTCCAAGTTAATTGACTTTATCCTAAGCCTTTCAGTCTCTATTTCCAGGAATTTTGTAATTGTAAAAAAAAAAAAAAAAAGAAAAGAAAAATAAAACGTTATACAAATACCTTAAAAAAAAAGAAAAGAAAAATAAAACGTTATACAAATACCTTACCAATCTCTGACAGAGGATGATAAATAAAGCTCCCTGCACCAATTGAGGCTGGCCGCAAAGCAGGGCACAGTCATGGGTCTCACAGACAGGCCCGAGAGCTCTGCCCAAATCCCAGGACATAGAATGACTAGAATTCACTATGACTTATCAGTAGGGCCTTAGTATACATCTCAGAATATAATTTTCCAGTGACCAACTTTCATCATCATTTTTAATGATCCATCATTTCTAATTCATGCCTTCATTATCTATGTAACAAAAGGTTATTGTTAATTTTGCCTAGACCTTTGCAAGAAAACCACAAAGTTTTTATTACACATAAAGTTGCTTAACATAAATTTCTAATTATAAATATTTTCTACCTTTCTAGAGATTATAAAACACTCAGGACAGAGACCTTGTATCCCAAGCTTTAGGAATCTCCAGAGCCTACCACAGTCAAATGTTTTCTTTAATAATACAAAAAATGTCAATAAACCTCCTGGTTTCAGTCAAACCTCCAAAACATCTGAACAGTATTTTTAAGGATTTAAAATAATTTCCACTGTTGGATGTCTCAGCTTTCTAATTGTTTGGATAGTCTTAAATTCAAAAGTGAGAAACAAATGTCTAATTTCTTTCCATACTTTCCCTGGCATTTCAAAAAGCAAGCTTTATATCATCTACACATATGGCCAACAAGTTAGGGTAAAAACACTTATGCATTTGGATGTGTTCTTAGTGCTCACAAAGCTCTCCAATTAGGAAATGTCACTTTTCAGAAACATTCGTGAGTAAGGTAATTGAGTATCTACTACACTGTGAAATAATCTCTGTTAAGTAGGTATTTTGCAGTATTTAATAATTTTTATCGTGTTTTATAATATTTGAGTATACTTTTTTATTAAGTGACTTTAGTTAACTGGCATGCCTTTTGGTAAAATATAGCAATATCATATATTGTTGCATATAATATGAAAATATAAACATTCAATTAACATAGATTTTATATGCCATCTTTCCTTTAATTAAGTCTTTCTTAATGTATTTGAATGATATTTTTATCTCATTTTTTTGGCCATTTACATGAGTTATTATGTGGACATTAGATAATATACTGGTCTAATCTTTGCTAATTCTGCGTAACCGTAATTTCTAGCTTCCCAAATGAATTCCGAAAGAAATGTAAGATGCAATTACAAATTATTTTTCAAGATTTTTTATAGACCTTATTCGAGTATTATACCCATAGAAACTGTATAATAAATATTTAATGCATGTTAAAATAACACAAAATAAAAACCGTTAAAATGGATTACCATCGTGTGCCTGTGTCTACATATTCTGTATTTAATCCTACAGCACGCCTTTGATAAGTTGCCTTTGTTTTGCAATTTTGCATGTTAGAAATCTGGGTTTCAAAAGCTTAGATAATTTGTCCAAGGTCACCCAGGAACAGAGCTAACAACCAAACCCCAGCTATTCTGAGACAAATGCTTGTGTGCTAATAACCACTGCAAAATACTTTCCCCAAAGAATACGTAGACTATTTTCAAACACCATTAATACGTCTACCAAATCAATGTCAGTACATTTCAGCAAGTAATTACTATAAAAATAATTTTCAGCAATGCTATAGAACATTAGATTGCAGCGATCTTTATTTTAGGAACTCGTAGGACAGGATACCCATTCATAGTAAAGGACTATTCATTTCTTACATATGTGGCGATTAGCTTGGACGATGGAGACAACTTGCCACAGATAATGAAGAGAGTTGGGCACCCTGCCATAGAGAAGATACCTAATATTTTAAACTAATCAATGATGGATCAATAAATAAATAAATACATGCATACATTTATAAAACACATAATAGTATTCCAATTTTTGCTTGCTTTGATGAAGTTGGCCTAATCAAATCTTTCATTTCAAGCTGAATTAAAGTAGATTTCAAATGTTTTTGGTTTACATAATCATACACCTACAAAAAAAGGAGGCCAAATAGAAACAGATACAATTTTTCAAAATCCTTTTAAGACTGAATATACTTTAAAATACACCAAAAAAAAAAACTATACCTCCCCACAATTATCCCTCCCCACACCTAAATCTGTGTAGTGAATTCTATGTACAGCAATGCATATGCTTTTCATTCTAGATAGCCCAGCAGTCCCAATCATTTTTAGCACCAGGGATTGGTTTTGTGGAAGACAATTTTCCCACAGATGGGGCTGGGGGTTGGGAGGGGGTGAGGGGTTATTTCCAGGATGATTCAAGTGCATGACATTTATTGCGCCCTTTATTTCTATTATTATTACATACATTGTAATACGTAATGAAATAATTATACAACCCACCATAACGTAGAATCAGTGGGAGCCCTGAGTTTGTTTCCCTGCAACTAGATGAGCCCATCTGGTGTGATGGGATGCAGTGACAGATCATCCGGCATTAGATTCTCATTAGGCACACGCATCCTGGATCCCTAGCACGAACGGCAAAATAGAGTTCACGCTCTGTAAGAATTTAATGCAGCCGCTGATCTGACAGGAGGTGGAGCTAAGACGGTAATGGTAGTGATGGGGAGCAACTGGAAATACAGATGAAGCTTCATTCCCCAGGCCACTGCTCACCTCTTGCTGTGCGGCCCAGTTCCTAACAGGAACCCACTGGGGTTGGGGACCCCAAAGATACACAATTTGGCAGACAGTCAAGTGCATCTGTGGATCATACAGCTTTCATGATGCTTATGTTTAATAAAACTGGTAAAATGTACATTATTCTGTCTTATCAAAGATTATAAATGCTTACTGCCTATACTTTTTCTTTTATTTTTTGTTTTGGAGATGGAGTTTCACACTGTCACCCAGGCTGGAGTGCAGTGGCGTGATCCCGGCTCACTGCAACCTCCGCCTGCTGGGCTCAAGCAATTCTCCTGCTTCAGCCTCCAAACTAGCTGGGACTACAGACACACACCACCATGCTCTGCTAATTGTAATTTTAGTAGAGATGGGGTATCACTATGTTGGCCAGGCTGGTCTCGAACTCCTGGCCTCAGGCGATCCGCCCACCTCGGCCTCTCGAAGTGCTGGATTACAGGCATGAGCCACTGCACCCGGCCCGACTGCCTACATTTCTAACCAGTGAAAATTTATTTTCTATTTGCTGATAGACAATTAAGTGGGATAATTTACTCTTTCAAAATTTTCTTTTCATTACATGTTTAACAGAAGACTAATTCCAAAACCACTAAATATCTCCATCAAAGTGACTTCCAAACTTGGCCAATGTTGGAATTGTGAAGTTGTCCTCGTTTTCTTGGAACAGTCTTTTCCTGCTGTTTGCTTGGCTTTTTCTTTAGGTTTTAGCTAAAATGTTATAATAGAAAGGGATTCCTTAATCACTCACTGATGACCTTACCTCTGGACTAACTGGAATGATTCAATAATTTTAATTTCTATTTTGTCATTCCTATTCAATAAAAGAGAAATTTAAGGTCCATTATTTAGATAAAATATTAGAAAATGGACAGTGCAAATAATTTTGAAATTTAGAAAGCATAAGTAGGATATGTGACTTCATAGAAGCATAGAATTAAATGGCAAGTTTTAAACTAAAATTTAGAAAACTGAATGTGTTATGTGGAAGCTGATAAAGTGGATAATAAACAAAATAATTGGAAGATACTTTTAGCTCCAGGTCTAGATGAGTAATCGTTCCAAAACAAGCTGATGCTCAATGCATGTTTCTGAGTAGTCCCTCTTGACCCATTTCTTAGGGAGCACAACTCCAGGAAGGAAGTGCTTGAGTAGCTGGCATGGTTTGTCTTTAGCTCCACCACCTGAGACTTTGTCCTCTGAAAATCCATATATGGAAACAAGCACAGTATGAGAGATCCTCTAAATACTGTAATTACACACACAGAAATGAACAAACAGCAGATCTAAAAGCTTTTTTGAAAAAAAGGTCCCATTGATGCCAATTTGATAAAAGAAACAATGTCATTTTTATATGCAATATTCTGAAATCTCTCTTTGAAAGTAGATACATGATTCTGATTTTGTCAACAACACATTTTAAATTCCAAAAATTTATATGTGCGGTGATTACACAGTCTTTGTAAAACTAAAATGCCTCAGATTATTGCATATAATAATTACCTATTTTCTCACAATATGAACACTACTCAAATTGCAGTAATATTTTTCTAATATACTTTGGGAAAGAGTAGATAATAAATTAAGATTTAAAAATGTTTTATTTCACATTGAGCAAATAAGTATAAACTATCCTTTAAAATAACTGGAATTGTCCTATTACTTTTAAACAACAGTCCCCTTAAATATTTCTTTGTTTCATTTTTGGTTTTGACTCATACCGACATGTCAGTTTTAAGGCAACTTTTTTTCTGTAATACCAGGATTATTTACAGACACACTTTTTTGCAACTAACATTATATTATAATCATAATACTTCTTAGTACAATGTTTTTAGCTATAAAATCACAACCAAGAAAAGTGTATTTGTTGTTATAACCTAGCTAACTGCACTTTAAGGAACAATTTGTATACAGAACTAACCCATTTCAATTCAATTCAATTTTCAATTGTATTTATTTAACACTGGTTGTGTACCTGGAAATATCTGGGTAATCTGGAGGATATAAGTAAATATAAATCACAGCATATTATCTTAAGGAACGTGTTTGTCTTCAAGGTATTAGTTAGCTATCTATAAAAGTAGTAATGACCAAGTATTAAATTATATTTAATTAGATTCTGTGATGTCTGTCTTCAAGTATTTTACAGCAGTAGAATATTGGGTAAATATTAAGCTTTTATTATATGAGAAGCCCAACTAGAACTACCGGCTGGAATTTATGGGACTGTAAATCTGTGTCAACGTAAGGGAAGAACTTGACGAAAGTAAGAACTGTATAAAAATGGAACCAGTCAGCTTTAAAATGTTTGAGCATCCTTATACTTTGACTATTACAGCAGAGAGGTATTTGGGCTAATTTCATGTAATGGTATAATGCAACCAGTACAGTGCCTAGTATGATGAAACATGTTTAGTAAAGTCTAGTTCCTTTAATACAACCATTCCCTAATATCTATCACCCTAAGGGAAAAAGGAGAGGCTCTGCTCATGCAGATTGTGGACTAATAGAAAAGTGTCCTTATTGTGTTTTTTGTAGGCATCGCTGCAGGGATCATTGTGAAGAATATAAAATTTGAAACAGGCTTAGCTAGACTGGCCAACTTTGAAATGGTTGAGAAGTGTGTACTAAGCTGCAAAGGTAAGGATGAAGAGAGAATTTAAAATATAAACAAATACAATAGAAGTACCTATTTTTATAATTATAAAATTATATTTTTGTCATATTAAAAATGGACATGAAATTCAGTGACATTTCCTAACAACTTCAACAATATCAACTCATCTGCTGGATTATTACACACTAAATATATATAATTATCAAGTTTTTCAGAAGCTATGGCTATCATTTAGAAAATCTGGTGACATCTTAAGTACTCTATTTAAAGTACTTGTTAGGTGCAATAATTATTTTGTTGACACATGTCTTTAATTTGCATACAGATAACAAATAATTCTTAAGATAATAGCTTCTGGAAAGGACAGTCAGGCTCTGGTTTAAAGGCATGTGACCAGCCAGGTGGCTCAAGAAAAGCACAGAAAATCTTTTAAAATAAAATCCTGTAGAAAAAGGGTTGCAGAAGTCGTAAACTTTCACAGCATGGTTTCAAATTTCCCTTTTGATAGATACACATTTACTTATCAAATGAGGAAAATATTTGTGGTTTATTCTTTTAAAATATATTTCTCGCCTTCCTTCTGTTGTCGACACTTTGGGGTAATTTCTCACTTTAATATCAGATGATTGGAGGTGGGTTTCGTTATTTGTCATCACTGTGTTCCTTCTAAGTCCAGAAACCAAAGAATTTGTCTGCTGTGTCTTAGTATTTCACCTGTGATTAGAGCAAATTACCACAGGGAGGTGGTGATACGTCAATCTGCTCCAAGATTCTGAGGCTCGGACCATCAATGAGTTTCCTCTAAATCAGCATAGATAAAACAGGAAAAATGAAAGGAGGGGACAAAATGTAAGAAGGCGTAAGAGAAATATGATTCGAAACAGCGTGCTGTGTTAGAGAAGCTGCAAAGATCTCAGTATGGTTGGTTAGATTATACAGTGCAAATGTTGGGTTAGGAGGAGACTAAATTTAAGAGACAGGGAAGAACTAGAGAAATGCAGTGCTATAACAAGATTGGTGTTTTGGGAAAGTATTTCTGGCATAGATATAGATGACAAACTAGAGGGGGAAAGATTAGAATCAGGGAGACATACCAGGAGGCTACTAAATTAATGCCTGGAGGGAAATGCTGAAAATCTTAACTATAGAAGCTGTGATAGGAATGGAGAGCAAGGGATGGATACAAGAAATATTTAAGCATTAGGACTGGCAAATATTTTAAAGACAAATATTTTCCCACTGCCATGAAGCAAAAGGAAAAGTTATTTTCTCAGCAGCACTCTCAAAGAAAGCTTTATGGATTAGATATTGTATGAAATGAATACTCAAAACTGTGCCTATAGATTAAACAATGATCATCTTTTAACTTTAGTAATAGCAATCATATTTACAGTTTTAGATACAGGCTTCAACATTTCCTGAGAACTGATTTTAAAACAGCTTTTATTTATACCTGACAAAGCATTTTAAGGAATATTTTACATAGCTTGAAGTAAATGTTTTCACTACATGACTGTTACATGTATTTCAATAGTACTCAAATGATAGAACTACATTGCAAAAGTACCTTATTGTGAAGAAGAACACAAATGACATATTATATATTCTGATTGAATGTGCTACCATTGAAAGAGCTGCATTCCTCTCTTTGTTTCAAATATACTTCTTTATTGTTTACCAATGCAATTTTTAAGTCTCCAGAACATATAACAAAGTCATCAAGGAATAAGTAAACAATAAGATAGAAACATTATGCCAATATGTTTTTTTACTTTATATACAAGCAATCAAGCCTTAAAATGTTGCCTAGATGCAAGCTGAAACTTCTTAGTTAGAGAACGTGAACACGGAGACAGCACTTCACTCTCAGCCAGCTGAGCCACGGTAAAGAGCACAGGATCTGGGAATAGGCCAAGCTGGTGGCCCAAGTAAGTTACTTTTCCATGTGTCTCTGATTTTTTCCTTTGCAAACTGAAGCACTGTTACAAGAAATAAATGACCTAGTACACATAAAGAGTAGCGCCTGATTTGAAAGGCTGGGAAGAAAGATTTAAGAAGAAGTCAGCACAACAAATATTAGCTATTTATGTAATACAAGTAGAACATTTTATAAGTATAATATGTACTGCTGCCTGGAGTTCTAGAAAAGGACACTCATTGATTGATGCTGAAAATTTAAATTGTTGCAGAATTTGTGGAACTCAACCAGGCAGCATTTATTAACCAAAAACTATACATCTTCTTTGATCAAGCATCCCTGTCTTCGGAATCAATTCCACAAACATAACCCCCTCACTATCTAGAAGCTCGGAATAAGGTTGTTTTTGTTTATGTTCTTAATGGTAGAAGCAATGTTACTACCCAACATGGCACATTTTTATGTCTGACATAGTACTGTTTTTGTCAACTGACACAATAAAGTAGTTATTCTTAATTCCGTACTGTGGACATACAAAAAACACAATTAACTGTGCTAGCATTCCCTTTTAACTAGTCATAACTTAATAACTTAAATGCTTATGTTAAGGTATTTAAATAAAACTTACATATACTACAGAAGTGCATGAGGCATGATGAAATTTCATTTTTGGAAATGTCATTACTGCCATTAAAAATCTCTTCTATAAGTTAAGCATACGTTTTAACATATTCTTGAGGTACAAGGACATTAACCAAGTGATTTAAATCATACGTGTATTTTATTAGCTGAAAATCTGCTGGTTTTGGTACTATATGTAACTTGAGTAAAAAAATAAAGTTTTATTCTAAATACCAAATCTGATGGGATTATACATGGCTGTCTGGCATATTGTGTGGCAAAAGATTCTATGGTCATATTTAAATCCACTGAGTAAAATACCATGATGAATTATTAACATTAGTATTGATGGTGGCATCAAACTCATTGTGTTATTGTTGTTACGGATACACAGAAAAAAATGACCGAATCATGAGTTCTTCAGTTGGTTGGCATTAAAAACATTAAGCTAATATAATCTTTCTCATAATCTAAAAACCTGATACTCATATTTTATTTTCCAGACATATTTTTATTTGAACAAAAAAAGTTTCAAATACACTATGTAAAAATTTACATTTTAAATTAGAATTTATTAGCAATTAAGCAATTTAATGCATCACAGGCCATTATTTAACAAGTACTTAATAAATTTTAAAAATAAGACCCATAAAATATGCTATAATTTCACTATGTGACATAATTAGGCTGAAATTTTTTCATGTAGTTCTGTTTATGAATTTTTGCCCAATGTCTGAAAAAGACATATATATTAGCAATTAAGCAATTTAATGCATCACAGGCCATTATTTAACAAGTACTTAATAAATTTTAAAAATAAGACCCATAAAATATGCTATAATTT
>NW_012115154.1:14371241-14401128 GCF_000951035.1 Colobus angolensis palliatus | reverse complement strand
TATGGAAAGAAAGAAAAAATATATACACACACAGTCTGTACTTATGTTACTTAATAATTTGGTTCCTGTTAAGAGGCGACTGCTTAGAAAAATGAGTTAACAGTGATAAAATTTAATCCACAGGCGTTTTCTGCTAATTCAAAATAACTACTTGAGTCTATGATACAGAAGTGACAATAAACACCTTTAATTTTTTTTTGTTTTTAATTTTACTTTAAGTTCTGGGATACATGTGCAGAACGTGAAGGTTTGTTACACATGTATACATGTGCCATAGTGGTTTGCTGCACCCATCAACCCGTCATCTACATTAGGTATTTATCCTAATGCTCTCCCTCCCGTAGCCCTCCACCCCCCAACAGGTCCTGTGTGTGATGTTCCCCTCCCTGTGCCCATGTGTTCTCACTGTTCACCTCCCACTTATGAGTGAGAACATGCAATGCTTGGTTTTCTGTTCCTGGGTCAGTTTGTTGAGAATGATGGTTTCCAGCTTCATCCATGTCCCTGCAAAGGACATGAACTCCTTTTTCACGCCTGCATAGTATTCCATGGTGTGGACGTGTCACATTTTATTTATCCAATCATTGATGGGCATTTGGGTTGGTTTCAAGCCTTTGCATTAAAAGTAGAAGCACCTTTAATTTTAAGAGAATTTTCTTAGAGGTATTATTTTTTTTGGCATATCATGGTATTTCACCACTTAATAGACTGTTTTTTAACAATACAAACTGTGCATATTAATTTTTTCCATGTATTCCTTTCAAATAATACCATAATTGAACAGCATAGATGACATTATAACAGTAAATAAAAATTATGAGTTCAGGTAAGATTTTCCTTTTCACATACTATTTCAATATGACATCTAATGCATAGAGGTAAGCAAATCCTTGCCAAATTTAATGAAACTTTACATAACTTGATTCCATCTTAGATGTCCCACACAACACAGGTTTAGTGACTCTGACAGTGCATATGCAGGTCACACCTCTATTGCCTGCCATTTTCTATGATTCACATTCCCAGATCACCATCCCAGTGCAGATGAAGAAGGGTGTGAATGTATTAGAAAATGTAAGGAAAAACTTATATATGTTTGGGGAATTTTTCCTGGTAAAAGTATTCTCAGGATCTAATTTCACCTCTTTCCTAAACATAAAAACATTAAAGCATATAGCACTATTTATGTTTATGAGGGTATTTCAAGCAAACCTAAATCATAAGGTAAATACAGAATATGGCCCCCAGGAGCTCCTCTGTATTTTTTCAACATTTTTACAGTATACCAAAAATATGTGATCTTCAGCAAGCAAATTCAAAGCCAACAACCACATCTTTGTATCTAGATTCCCTACTATCAGGGGAGGCTTTAAAATCTGCAGTGTCATAAAAAATCAGTTACTTCAAGCTGTTGTTATGAATAGCTGCCTCTAAAGTGAACTAAAGAAAAGTTTAAGAAGATGTTTTTCAAAACTTACAATTGAGGAAAGAATTAACTTTGTCTTCTAAGTGCAAATTCTTTGTTGAAGAGAATAATTGGTTTAAAACATTTAACCTTCATGATTTTACAGAAGGATCATGAAGTAACAGACAACTAAAGGTATATATAATTTACCAAATAGTTACATGGACAGGATGAAATCGGATGTGTACTGGCTAAAGTTTGTAAATAGGCTGTATTTTAAGTGACGATGTTATTTACTACAGATAAATAAATGGTATTCTAAGCATCTCTATAAAATAATACCCCTAATAGCACTCGATAGGAATATGAATGAATGAATGAATAAATGGGAGGGTTTGGAAGTCCTAACCAGAATAACGCCAAATCGTCAACTCAATATCAAATAGAAAAAACCAGTCTTATTCTTTACTGGTTTCTAAACTATGCAGAAATTATTTCATGTTCATTTAGTTTAATATCAGTCTTATTGTTGGCAATTTCAATATGTTTGTGGTTTTAGTGAGTACAGTAAATGTCAGTCCCTTCTCTGAGTTCTAGATTAGAAAATAATTCACAGAGAGGAAATAACATTCTTTATATAAGTATTGCTGATACAAAAGAATAAGGCTTACATGTGTGATACAGTGGGATTCATTAACCTTATTTCTAAAATTAAACAGAGTCTCAAGCCCTAGGAAGAACCAAACACCATAAGTCTCTTGGTGCTATCACTATTAGTGCAGAGGCAAAGCCTACTTTTATCTATCGTTCAGCAGAATCTATTCTTTCTGCAGGCAGCCTGGAAGGAGAAAGCAAGTGCTGAGCTAAGCACATCTAGGTAATTTTACCATAGTCACCAAACAGGTAAGTAACTACCTAACATAGGAAGGAAGGAATGAACTGTAGACATAGACTCCAAGAGTGTGATAGATGGACTTTTCTTCCCATAAAAGGAACTGTTAGGATGGAGAAAGAGGAAGCACCTCCACATTCTAACATCCTTATCTGCTCAGAACTAAAACATATAGGTTTTATAGAGCCCAGGAGATGGGAAAATCCAGTGTTTTAGTGAATCACTCTGTTACAAGTATTCTTTTCAAGGCTTTCATTTGAAAATGAACAGCTGTATACAAATGATTGCATCATTATTCTTACTTATTAAAATGGCAAAAATAAGCATATAATTTATTCAGCAGCCCAATATTAGTTGGTTGTAGAAATATACCTTATGTTTCTGATAACTGCTTATCTTAAAATATGCATCTCTCTAGAAACAGAAAACAGCCAGTTTCAGATACTTATATAGATATAAATGTAAAATTTTATTTTATTTCACACAACACTGGTTTTGAGGCTTAAAATTACTATACACCCTGTTTCATACTTTGCAAGTAGTAAAAAATGATAAAGTAAAGCACTTCTCAAATCAGGACTAGATATGGGAAAATCTTTAAAGTACATGTCTTATTTCTTCATCCCACTGACATCAATCACTAAACAGACAACTTGCCCAAGTTGGATCTCCATATGTTTAATATTTTAACGAAAAGCACATTTGAATTAAGAATTTCTGAGCCTAGATCTCTCCTTATTCTGTGTATCATTTACAACAAATACAAAAATCTACTTCTTAAAAAGAGAAGACAAGTGTAGACATGTCACATTTCTTTTCTTTCAATCATAAAAAAGATTCACAAGACAGGAAGCTTTCCGTAAACTTTAAGAGATTTGATTAAGTTTTTGTCTAGAAGAATTTACTAATAAGGAATAGTGAATTAAATCTAAAAGAAATTATACAACTTGAAAGGTTTTACCACTTAAAATAGACAAAAAGCATATATCATCATACATTTCTTAACAATAAGGATATACTTTGAGAAATGAATCCTTAGGCAATTTTGTCCTTGTGCCAACATCATAGAGTACACAATCACAAACCTAGATAGTATAGCCTACTACACGCATAGCATAGACTGTATAGTATGGGCTGTTGCTTCTGGGCTACAAACCTGTACTGCATGTTATTATCCTGAATACTATAGGCAATTATAACACAATGCCTATTTGTGTATCTCATCATATCTAAACATAGAAAAGATACAGTAAAAATATAATATACAAGATGAAAAATGGCACACCTCTATATGACAGCTCCATTATAATTTTATGGAACCACCATCATACATGTGGTCCATCATTGAACTGAAATGTCATTATGGGGCACATAACTGTAAGATTTAAAATATGATATGTACCAAACAACTTTGATATCATCTAAAATGATATGTTGTAGGTTTATAACTGCACAAAGGTTAATAAGACCTAAATTAAATTTGTGGATTAATTTTTGTACCCAATTTTGCCATATATTGATGGTAAAGAGTAAAATTTGAACAATGATTTTCATTTCCTGAATATCTGTGCCTAGAATAAAATCGAGATTATATATTTCTCTCCAATTAGTTGATAATAACATTATTAGTTTGTGTTAAGTAAATAATGTACTACACTCTATCAACCAATGAATTTTGCTTGCCTAAAGCTCGTTTTAAGTTTAAATTGTTTCTATTAAGACAAATTCATTACTATGTTCAAGGTCTCTATAAACCAGCAGTATTTGTTTTTATATGCATTTTCATATTTTACATTTAAAATATACCATTTGGGGAGAAGTATATGAATTGAGGAAGAGAAAATAGGCTAATATACTATTGCTTAATATTGTTGCATTAGTTACTTAAAATAATTGCACTGGAAAAGACCTCTCTGTAAACTTGTAAACAACTTAAATCCCTTGAATGGTGTTTTAGAAAATATATAAATATGCACATTTTACATATAATATTTAATATATGTGATATATTAAATATGTATATATGTACTTTATAACATGTATTCAAATGTTTTTATCAAATATATACATACAAATACATATATATTTATACACACATATATGAATGTGTATGTATATATACACATGTATAAAATCATATTTGTTAGAGAATATTTCAATCAATTCAAAACACATTTCCCAAATGTGATGGTCATGAAATCATAGGTTAACAGTTCTACGAAATGATGTAAATTAGCCTTTATGAGAGATCATTTATCGCAGTGAAAATTCAGTTAACTCTAAAAAGTGAATTTATTAAACGCTAGCTTGAACTCCTCATCGTTTAGAACTGCACCGTCAGGGTCTTTATAATATGTTCAAATAAATGCAACTCCCTAAGAGTAAAAGATTTTCTTTAAACTTCCCACGTGTGTCCCGTGTATCTACATTTACAGAAAGGGAAGATACACGATTTGTTCCATCAGCTCAGCAGCAGTTCATTTTCACTATCTGCAAAGAAATTAGATTATATTTTTACATAACCATAGTGGTGAGCTTTGTTTTCAAGTTTATTCTAGTCTGCTTGTACAACACATAGTATTAACAGTTTTTATATGTGTGTCAACAGAGAAAAAGAAGTAAGTCATAAGCAAATAAATATTTGAAATGCATTTGTTGTGAAATAAGTATCTTCTGTCCCTCATATTAAAAAGGTATTTAGGAACAGAAAGTTTTAGCATACTCATTACATTTTAAAAATGCATACCAAAGAAAAATGATAGTTCTAGATTTTCATGCTACTTTTTGTCTTGTGATGACCTCTCCTGGTTGAGTTGCTCATTATCTTAGATTCAAGTAGTTTCCATCTTTTTCTCCTTTGAATGTTTTTGGTATTAAGAATATAACTATCATACTTTCCTTCAGAGCTACATATAAATAAACATGTTCATTAATGTAAAGTACAATTGATATTTAAAGTACTGAATCCATGAAGCTCATTCTAATCAATAAAGTTCTGTAGCATCCTTATTATCTAATTCATTTCCAGGATATAGTGCAACTTTGCATTTTGGTCACACAGTTTAAATTCAAACAAAATAAAAAGCCACCTTAATTAAGCCATTATACATTTTTAAACAATAGAGAATAAAAGCCAAGTTAATAAAAAATCTTAATGGCCGTAACTATTAACTATCTTAAAAGTAATTGTTTCTATGTTCTCTGTCTTCAAATTCTAACTAAAAAGTTAACAACTCAGAAAATATTTCTGAAATAACAACTTTTTCTATCTTAAAATGCATTAACCCAACGGCTGCCAGTGTTCCATTTGCTACACATGGCAAATGTTTCAGATGGACTCATCATAATTAAAGTATACAGAGTGATGAAACACGGAACCCAGGAAAAACCCTGGATATGAGGACCTTCAATCACTGAATAGAATACATTTAACATATAACGAGTTTATTTTCCAGTAAAAGTGGTAGGAAATTCTACATAACCAGACCTTGAATCGGAAACAGAAATTTCATCAAACTAGTTTCCCAATGATAGAGTTACATATTTGTGTAAATATCAACAGCAAGCATTATATCCCCATAATTTCTGTTTAAATTTATAAAATTGACATAAATATTAACAATATTTAACTCTTTGTGATTTAACTTGTATTATAAATAATGCTATACAATGTTTTCAAGTTCATTACAAACTTAGATTGCCAGTTAGTTTTTCTCCTTATCTTTAAATATTGTGAGAAAAGAAAAGCTAATACTGTACTTACGAAGATATGTCAAAACAGTAATACTGACTCATCACAGGATACTATATAGTAGATTCCTTATTGCAACTTAAAATGTCCTTTTCCAATGCTATTCCTGTTGATATTTACCACCATAATAAGAACATTATTATCAAAGATGTATTAATATATCCCAAAATCTTATAAACAAAGAGAAGACTACTTCGCATATGACGAGTTCTGGAAAATATTAAACTTTTTTTTTCCTAAGTGGACAAAAAAACAAAAAAACAAAAAAACTTCCTTTTAAACGCTGAAATCTCCATGATAATTCTTTACCAACTTACTCATTCTCAGAAACAAGTATGCGCTTATGAATATTATCCGAAGATTCCTATAGGTAGTCTTTCTAGTGTTTAACTCTTTCTGAACCAAAGGAACAATCACGCATTTCCTCTCTGCATGCACAGTATGCACTTCTAAAGGAATGCAGAAAATGGGCCAGAATCTTCCATTTCTTTCTAAACCTCGTGAAAATACGGCAGTCTTACACACACACACACACGCACGCACACGCACGCAGTTGATTAAAATGCAGAGATATACATATTGAATAGAATTATTTTCCTGAAAACTCTATTAGGAATCTGCTTATTACTACCTTAACGACGCTTTGCACTGAGTGTCCCAAGTCCCGTACTGCATCAGTCATATCCATGATATCAAAGTATCAAAGAATTAAAGCAATTTCAGTTACAATTTCACTGCCTTCCATTTTAATAAGCAAGTACTGAACGGGCATTAACTTTTTAAGGGGACGGGAGAGGCTAAAGAGGCTCTATAGGTGCCCAAACTGTTTAAAATATGCTCCTCTTGTTAACCTCAACCCCGTGCTCATTAAGTTATAACCATAAATAAAAATAAGAAACTTGGTTTTGCCATGGTCTTCACTTTTCATTCACTGACATGCCTAACCCAAATGCAGTTAACACTCCCGGCACAAACAACTCCTAAGAAGCTGCCATCTACACCAGTCTCTCTAGCCAAGCTCTTGCCAACCGATCACCAAGACCAGGAACAACTTTCCAGAAACATCACCAGCGTCACAACCCTGTCTCTTCCAAAACAGAAACGCTGGGTTTCGAGTTTGTCTACTGCAGTGGCTGCAAGTGTGTGACAGCGGAGACACACGCATATCAGGGTGCGAGCACTGCGACGTACTTCGGAGTTGATACCCTGGTGCCAAACATCAATGCCGCACTGAAACTGCTCCAGCGCAGAGCGAGGAGACGGCTACTTACGGGACGTGGAGGGAGCCGTCCAGGCTCTGCAGAGGCAGCTGCTGACAATCCACAGCAGGAGCACTGCCCCGCAGCCGGCGCGCGGAGCCGCCAGCATCCTTCGCCTCCCGGCCGGCGGCGCTCCAAGAGCTCGTTGCGGAGATGCAGTCCGTCTCTCCGTAGGGTTCTTGAAGGGAGATGGGCTGTCCTCAAATACGCAAGGAAGCCAAGCCCCTCCCGCTTCCTCTTCTCCCCTCACCCGCCTCCAGGCTCCAGTTCTTCTGGGTTTGGAGCAGCAGGGGTGTCTCAGCCTTCGTTCTCCCTCCGTGCGGGTATTGCCTCTTGCACTGTGTGCCAGTGCAATGCCGGGGGAGGAAATTCAAACCAAGAAGGCAAAGGAGGGGGAAGAGAGGAGGAGACGGATACCTACCCCGCCCTCTCCTCGAAAAAAAAAAAATCACCAAAGACGGGGGAGGGGGGTAATCAGAAGAGCGGAGGCTGCAGAAGAGGAAGGCAGAGCGACGGGGACGGTGGTGCTGCTGTTGCCACTGCGGGAGAGCGCTCCCTCCGCCGCCGGGCAGCGTGACTCGGGGGCTTTCCAGTCGCCCGTCAGCTCACATGGAGAGCTTGTGTATGTGGGGAGCGCGCAGCGCAGCCGGGGCGCACGCACTGCCTCAGCGCTGCGCGGCGCGGGGAAGCATCTCCCGAGCGGCGGAGCGCGAGCAGCGGCAACGGCGGCGGAGAGCAGGAGACGCCGCCGCCGCCAGCGCCTGCGAGCCCGGGCGGCGAGCGAGGCGGAGGGAAGCCCTCCCTTCTCTTCCCTTCTCGGTCCCCTCCTCGGCTCCTCCTCCTCCTCCGCCTCCTCCTCCTCTTCCTCCTCCTTACCGTACCCCTCTGGCTGTCAAAACCCTTCTGCCCTGCCCTGGCCTCGTTTGAAAGCAAAAGGGAGACTGAGCCGACCGGCCGGGGCCCATCAGCTGGGGCGGGGGCGAAGGAAGGAGGCGCGCGCGTCTCCCTTGGCGGGAGGTGATGCTGTCCGCGGTGCTGAAGTTGGGGATTTGCCGTGTAATCCTAGAACCCTGCTCCAAACCCAGCTGCTCCCCACCCGGCTGCAGGAAGGAGAACACCCTCTCTCGGATGCCTTCTCTTTGCCTTCTCTCCTCCCCTTCAGATAGAGATGGTACAGGCTCCTGGAGCTCCGGCCCCCCGGGAACCACAATCAGGCGTCCGACAGTCAGGTCTTCCGAGTGGTCCTAACACCAAGTGACAGTGCTAAACATCCTGACCGACTGGAGCAGCGAGAGAGGACTGCAGATGCCATTAATGCACATGTTTTCGATATGTAATTAATTCATACTCATACATATGCACACGTACACCAAACACACGCTGCTGCCAGGAGAAACTACACTAAGGCAAACACGCATACAAACACAAACACAAAACGGAAATACATAAGCAGGCATATGGGTAACTACTTCAAGGTACCTGAGGCATTGCAAGCACTAAGAATTAAGAATGTTTAGAGAGACCTAGATTTTCTATTCACATTTAGATAATTTTAATAATAATTATCAAGCTCTTCTCCCAGCTCACAGCTCTTCACACTCTACACTCCACATGTTTTTCTTCCATCTAGTCTACTTAAAGTATTTGAATTCTTATGTCTCTGTGGAGCCAAGCATTCCACTGACTTCACTGACACAATTAAAAATTATTGGTCATCTAAATATCTAATGATGTTTGTGGAGGACTAAGTAGGAGTAACCATGTCTTTCAATGTTATGCAATGAATAAGCATTTGCCTTTAAAGGTAAATAGAAAATGTATGGACACTTGCCTACTCCTGGAATAAACTGAGTTTTAAACGTCATTGTTTGGTCTTAGAAAGTTCTACTGTATATAGTACTGTGTATTCACTGCATAATTAATATGGTGTTAATGGGACTGATTCAGCACTTTTTATTTGATCTTTGTTTCTTGTTGACTTAAAAGGATGCTTTCTCCTAGTAAGAACTGCAGATTGGGTACAATATGGAAAATGAAGAAACACACAGATGACTAACGGGAGGTAAACTGCCTCCTCATTCTATAAAATACTCCTGTAAAATAATACAACAAATGCATCCTTATGGATTATAAAATGCCCCTTTGCTATTTGAGTTACCACAGACTGTCAAAAGTCAATGACCACTTGCCAAAACACTCCAGTAAAGAACTGCCATCAGCCATTACTAAGAGCTCAAAGAAATAAGTCATAGGAAAAATTACTGTCAGAAAGCATAACTTTTCAGAACAGTCTATTATTTAACTATGCCTCTCCATTTTAACTATCACACTAATCTCCACTAGCATAGCATTAAAGTATTTTCAATAGAAGAAAAAAGGCAACGATTGAAAGTATTACCATTTCAGTAACTCAGTGAATGCTATTCCATGGATATCTCAAGCAGATCTGAAACAATTCTATTTCCTAGAGTACCAAACTAAAAGACATGCAATAGACATCTATTTAATTATTTTGTAACAGAAAATGATATACCTGAGGGTGTATTCTTCTCCAAAAAGCATTCTGTTCAGTTTGTAGTCATTTCTCCTAATGAGAAACAACAAAACTCAATTTAATGACACATGTAAATACCTGCACCACCTCTGTGCCATATAGAATGGTCTTATTTCATGCCAGTATGAGCTAAGAGCCTGCTTTAATCTGTTTTCAATGCACTTTGTCAGGTTTGAAAGTTATGTCACATCATTTGTAACAAAACTGCCTTTTCCTTCAATTTGTGTTAATTAGATATGGACATCTGGAACTCAAAATACTTAAAGTCATAAGACTTTAATTGTTGCCAGATCAGAGATTCCCTAGAGTATAATGCTATGTTCTTCCTATCCAACTCCATTAGAGTTTATATTTTCACCATTGTTACAATTAGAATTTAGAGTTAAGCTGCTTCTTCCTTCAGTTATCACTATGACTTTTAGTGAGAAGGTAGGAATTAGTAAGCCTGTTTGCTCTGGTCAAACTACACGGTCCAGCAAAACTGGTAATCCAATAAATGGACTTACAACAGTCCAACCAGGTGTTTATTAGATATGATAAGCATGGAATTTCTTGTTTCTGAGAGTGAATTCATTATTGATATCTATATTACATTGACATTTGCAAATAATTGAAGACTGCCAATAATGATTTGAACATATGTCTCCTTAGTTGGAATTAAGGTCAGTTAAAGCTTGAAAGTAGTAAAACTAAGTGGACCAAACGTACACATACACAAACCCACCCATCCCTCCCAGCCCCACCTCCCCCAAACACACAGCATGACCAGAAAAGACAGTGAGCAGTTTGCATTATTTTGGAAGTAGAGTAATGGAAAATAAGAAAAGAATAGACGTTTTCTCTCTCCCACTGCTCACATCCTCTTTACATCAATAGATTTTTTTAAAATGTTAGCTTGATCCCATGAGTAGTGGCTTCATTAGCAGTATATGCATTCTTTATCTGCATCCCCAATATTAATTGAGTAGCTACTATTACTGGGTTTGGCATTATGCTACACAGAGATTACGCTTATGACCAAGACAGATACTACATTGGTGGTGAGTGATTGGATAAAGGGACCAAAATAAGTCCATATCTTCTTTATGTTAACATTGATTCAAGTAAATCTTGACTGGCTATTTTTCCCAATATCTTAATACATTCTTAAAATTAATATCCTCAACAAATATTAAAAATATTGTTATCACAATCATCATTATTGTTTCAGAGTTCTGTAAATAGTCTGCCACAAGGTAAGTTATCTCAAAAGTCTGCCCAAATTTTGGAACTTAAATGAAAAAAGGAGTTAAAATATTTCAGTCTTAACACTTTGAAGTGATTGCATGAAGCACCGGAAAAATTCAGGAATTTTCATTAGGTTAAAAAAAAATGATATATATCTAGGTGAGTGCCTAGGAGTAGAATTTCCTTCTGTAAAGGAAGCTGTCCAAATATGCCCAGAAATCAGTGAATGCCTACTGAAAAGTCGGTCAAATTAGAGTAGATATATTTGCCAGTCTGATTGCACCCTGTAAGAAGGCTTTAGCACCTGCTTCTCTGAAAATACACAAGATTCCTGGAATGTTATTCTTTAGTGAGCATGAACAGGATGAAGTAAAGTCCCATAGGAAAACCTCTGGTGAGCAGAAAAATCGACGTGGATTTTGGGCCTTTGGCCCTGATAATTGTCCCTGGGCACTGTGAGATACTTCACATCATAATCAAATATCAATTAAAATGCCATAATGAGGAAGATGCATAAACTCAAAGGGACTTCCAAAATTTCACTTTATTTTGAAGGTCTCAGGGAAATGCATGACACTTAGTGTTATTTGGACTAAACACCTTAAATATGTTGGTGAAGAAACAATTCATGTTTCGGCTGTTTAATGTTAGTAGGAAAGGTAAAGACAGCAAAGGGTGGTCTTAATGCACTGCTAAACATACTTTCAATTCATATAAGAAACTGGGAGGAAAAATGGTGAAACTAATTTGTGTATTTAGAATATAAAACTTGACCTTAATATTTATTGCATTCTTCATGTTTCGCGGGGTGAGGTGGGAGTCACAGCCTAGCTCTGTCGCCCAGATATTAAGTGAATTTCTTTTGAGTGTCATAATCACGTAGAAATTAGGAAGAACCAGACAGTCATTCAGGAAGCAAGTTAGAGTGGGAACTGAGCCTGGTCTCTGGGATTTGTGTATTGGCTTACAAACTCTTTGTGTGACCTTACTCACATGCTGAACGCTTTCATTTTCTCACCTATAAGATCAGAGTAGTATTTATACCCATAAAATTTGATTACTTGGAGAATTAAACATAATTTATATATTATACTGGGCACAGAAAGTGTTCTCTACAGAGTAACTACTGGTACTATTATTATTAACCAGGTAAATTAATATACCTCGAAGTTCTAAACTGAAGTTCTAGAATCTTAAGTTTATCCCTCAATATATTCATATTGCAAAATCATTTAGACTTTTTTCTGGATTAAAATATCTTCTGTCAATGAGAAGTTATTTCAAATTGTCTGAACATTAAGATCAATTTATGTATTAATGTGAAAGCAGTGTGAAAAAATAAAATGCATATTGGGATAAAATTTTGGAAATGCATTTGGAATTTGAAAGAACTATGAGAACGTATGGTCTATAGAAATATAAGGCAAGGTGTGGGGCTTGTGAACTGAGGTACATATTTTCCAACAAAGATCACTTGTTAAGATTTTGAAAATTACCTTTATTTCAATTAAAAGAGAGAAAAATAGAGTTGTTTAAAATTATTCTAAACATTAAAGTATTACTACTCCATTGAGACTAGACGTATAGACTGTCTAAGCAACAAAGAGGACCCATTTCCTAAAGCAATAGTTTCAGGAGATGAAGGAGAGGGGAGAAAAAGGCCTTTCAGTGTTATAGGCTGGTTACAGAGAGGCAGTTAGGCTCTCAGAATTGCAGTTCCAGAAGTGGTTGTTGCTGAAATATTCAATTTTATGAGTGGATTGTTTCCTGAAAAATCCAGGATTCAGTTGGACTGTAGTTGGTCTAATCACTACATCTACCCAAAGTAGACTGCCTACAGCAGGCTTTAGGAACTAGGACTTGTTACAGTATGACCAGCTCACAGTTTGCAATTTATCATCAAAGATTTGCTTTAATGCAAAATACTAAACTATAATAGGAAGACTGTTGAGTACATTTATGAAGCACAGTCTTATGGGCAAGGGCTTGAAGACCTTTAGATTTTATAACACAGATCATTTGATTTGATAGAATTGAGTAATGTGTCTGAATCACATAGGCCAGTGTAGATTTTGCTGACTTTTGTGTAAAATTTGTGATATGAGTAGCTAGGCTGTGGAAAGTATCTTAGTCTGAATTTAGAGATGTATGCTATTACTACTTTAAAAGCAGATTATGTGAAGTTTTACGTGGACTTTTCTTGTCAGACAAGGTATTTAAACTTTTATCCTTCTAGTGATGTCATGATTATACATTTTAGACCACAGGGAATTGGGTAGAATTTACTCCCAAATAGGAGATCAGTAAGTCCACAGAAAATATTTGGGTTAATAAACATCAAGAGTGAATATGATTTCATCTCAGGGGAACGAGGGTGAGTGAGAGCATAGAAGAGGAGATGGATGAAATTCCATGAAGAATTGGGCAACAGCCTTCATTCCAAATACAATTTCTTTGATTTGGATTAGAGATAGAAATGACTTGAACTGGAGGGTTATGTCTGTGTCTGCGACTTCCTCTTGGAATGGGGCCTGTCAAATCTTTTTGGTAGTAAGTGAATACAGAGGTGCGTATTGAAATAGCAAATGAAAACAATAGTCATGACCATTAGATTCCAGCCCTGGGATATTATCTGGTTCTTAATAATGAGGGAGAGGTATTGTGATACTTTATTCAGGTATTTAAGAGGAGATGAGCTTGTATGTAGAGAACAAATGTAAATAAAATTAAAAATGATTTGTGAAGACTACAGAAAGAAAAAAAGGCAGTAGCTGATACAGACAATCATCTTTGGTCTAAGTGGAACTAAAGAAATATTGTGAAATGCTCCAAATCTACTTAATGTTGACACACATGTATGGCGCTTCATTTGGTTTCTAAGAAAACCCATAAAATCCTCAAACTTTCAAAATAGTGTGAGACTGATGATAATGAATCTTGTGTAGGCAGCCTTGGGAAGGATGCAGAGTTGTTTTATTTGGGGTAAAAGATGGATTTAGACATTTAACAAACAAGTTTGCCTAAATTGTCATATTCTAGAAAAAAATTCAGCAACTCAGTGGGATAAAAAGGAAGATGGAATTAGGGTGGTCATAGACAAAATATATTTGAAAGAAGGGAGTTCATCTAGAAGAATTTACAGGCTTTGTCTTTTTCTAGGGTTGATTAAAATGTATCATTCCGCCTCACCCTCAAGGAGATATTTCTGGACCAAGATCAACTATAGTATCTTCAGTTGACTTAAGGAGAGAAAACCCTTGCACTAAGAAGCTTTTAGTGTCAGTAAAGACAAATGGTACACTCCAGCCATATTGAATATTAGGGCTGGTGCTATATGCTCTGTCTAGAAAAGAATAAGCTCATTTCTGAGATGTAGAGTCTAAGATGATGCTGGCAGGTCCCATTTTCTTTATAGTTAATGTTCTTCTAGACATGTAGCAAATTGGAGAGTACATAGTTTTAATGGGGTTCATGTGAAAGCCAAAAATCAACTTTTAGTAGCAGCAACATCATTTACAACAAATAAAGGTTAAGAAAACGTACCACCTAGCAAATAAATTATAAACACTTAACCCAGTTTTAGGAGATGGTTTCTTTCTTAGAAAAAAAGAGCATAAAATGGGTGGCTTATAAACAACAAGCATTTATTTTTCAGTTTTGGAGACTGAGAAGTTCAAGATTAATGTGCCTGCAGATGTGATGTCTGGTGAGAGCTTGTCTCTCATAAATGGTACCTCCTAGCTGTGTCCTCTGTTGGTAGAAGAATAAAAATTCTCCTAGGCCACTTTCATAAGGACATTAATCGCCACGTGTGTTCTGACCTCATAATGGATCCAACTGCCAAACACCTCATCTTCTAATAGTATTAACTTGAGGCTTAGGATTTCAAGATATGACATCTGAGGGTACATATTCAGACTACAGTAATTTCCAAATCATTATCTCTTTACATTCCATACAATATAATGTCTGCTTGTTGAATGTCCAAACATCTGAGATCCCCAATGTTTCCCTAGAATATTTCTTGGAATTTCATATTCAATTTTCCTCATTAGTGTTTGAAAATGCTAGATCTACTGACAAAGTTGAATGACGTTAGGTAGCATCCAAAACCCAATCCAGTGATTAGACTGAAGTCAGCAGTCAGACAGACCAGAAAAAATAATATAACAAACAGGGCACATTATTCTGGAGAATCTGGACATTTTAAGAGCAAAGTAAACAATCAACAGAACAAATGATCATTTATCGTTCACATGGTAGGAGTCGACATTACTGATTTGAAGCTAAAGATTACTAAAAATATTTTTTTATCTGCAAAGATAAATTGATTTAAATCTCTCTACAAATTTTATTTACTATGTCCTCAATTTGCAATAGTGGAGCTATATAGTGCAGCAAAATTTGAGATGATAATTACTGCCTAAATGTTTTAAGCTAGTTTGCATAGTTACTGCCAGAACATTTACAGTTTACTTCCATAGTTCTTACTGCACCCAATTTCATGTAAGCGTGCACCCTGCCATCAAACAATAGGAAACTCGAAGTCCTCTTTTACTTTTGCAGAGCTGAAGGCAATTATGGAACCTAAAGTTGCCTTTTATATCAAATACCGCAAACAAATAATAAATTTTGCTTCAGTTTGAACTATGTGATGATTATAAAATACATTTCAGAAACGGTTTTAACTATATGCTTTAGTATAAACATGTTTGATTCTTCTTTTCAAAAATGTTTTTCACTTGAATATATAAATTTTAAAGTTCCTCTATTATAGCAGTTCTGCTAAGATCCAAATAACTGTGTTATTACAATTGAATGATCATCATGGTAGTTTATGTGATCATGTAATAATTAATGATAACTTAGTCTATTGAAATTTCCACTTGATTACCATTTATCCAGAAATAGGGAGGAGAGAGAGGAGATGATT
Organism: Colobus angolensis palliatus; assembly: GCF_000951035.1. Classification (NCBI taxonomy): domain Eukaryota; kingdom Metazoa; phylum Chordata; class Mammalia; order Primates; family Cercopithecidae; genus Colobus; species Colobus angolensis. The sequence goes on along the minus strand of NW_012115154.1, from coordinate 14,385,107 downwards.
TTTTTTCATTTATATCTTGTTTAAGAATATTTCTAATGTATACTAGCTTATATATCTGCTTTAGTATGTTGAGTAGATTGAATGTAATTTAATCTTTCTTTGAGAATTCACTAATTTGATAATGCAATTTATCATTTCAACTTTATGTACTAAAATTGAATTAGATTGAAATATTTCTGATTCCAAAGTTAGTGTGACTGTATGTTAAAATTGCTTTTTCCCTACTTCTCTTTATCTCCTTAAATCTTCAAGAGTCCATGCAGCAAGTTGAAACTGAGGTTGCTTACCACTTGGAAGGCAACTCTTTAGTCCCCTGAAAGACCAAATAGGAATAAAGCTGTGTCTGAGAGGCAAGAGAGGTGAATGGAACAAACTCTGCCTGAGATCTTTGGGGCAGGCTGATCTAATTTGGTCAAGAATTAGCCCAAACACTAGGTAGTAATAAACAGTAATTTTTAAAATATTGTCTTGCTTATATTTCTTTGAGACTAGAATGCATGTATAGCTACTCATATAAGTCTAGGCCTCTATTGTCTTAAAAATTTAACTTCAAATATACCATATGTATCCTAATTCAAATTATTTGATCTTATGTCATTTTCATAAATGCCAAGTATGGAAGACAATGCTATTTTTTGTGGCGTTTCAGTTACTGACATTTAGGTAACAACATTTGGTTACTGTAAGGATTATGGACTGACATGTTGGCATTTTCTTTCTTTAGAAGGTTCTGGAACTTTTTGTTCATCATCTTGGAATCCCTAGCCAAGAATAAAAATAATTTAACAGACATCTATACTGAGAGTGACAGAAACAAATTAACTATAATTTAGTTCCATGTGAATGTGTGAGTGTGGGGGGATGGCATATCTAACTAAATAAAAGGCAGGCACATGTATCTAATTTTTACAAGGCTATGGATATGATACTCATTATTTTAGGTATAATCTACAAATGTGCTTCACATTTAATCGATAATAAGTAATTTTATATGCTAACACTCCATTATGTAGAACACTTTTTATAGTTATGTAATTTGAGTGTAAAAACCACTATCATCTGCTCTTAACACATTTGAAATAAGACAATGGTCATTTTTACAATTTATGACATCTTGAGTTAACGAGAAGACCTTTCTTCATATTACTTTTTAAATTCATGTACTGTGGAAGTGTTATTCACGTTCACATTGGGGTGAGTAACCAGAAGAATAGGCTCAAGGGAGACTTTTCTGTTCTCTATTCTGCTAGAGCCTATTACTTAAATTCTACCAGAAACAGAGAGGAATGAATTGGGATGGGAATAGTTTAAGCTTATCTTTAGTATACACTCAGTAAAGTATTCCTAATTGATTAGAATGCAGTTCTTGTTCTAAGTCATTTGTTATTAGTTAACATATGCAATCAAAGTGTCTTAATAAGAATTCTCTCAATTTTATTGACAAAGAAACTGTAAGAACATTTTTTTTCTTCTTGTTAATGTTGGTCCTCTGCTAGGAAAAAATATAGGAAAACTTTACACTAAAATAATCAACTTCACCCTAAAATGATTAACTTGCCTAAGATAACTCTGATTATTGTCCAGTGTCTCTGTACCCAGGAGGGTGAACATATAGAAAATTAAACTGAAATAGGAACAAGATGTTTGGTGACCTCACAAACGTGTTTGTAAAGAACCACAGCTATTGTATGAAATCAATAGTGGCTTCATGCTCTCCCCGCTCAGTCCTCCCCTGGAAAGTCACCACCACCACCACATCAAATAAATAGCACAATCTATTGCATCCTTTCTCTCTCATACAGCTTGACATCTTTCTTAGTATACAATTTGCCTGTCATTTACCACTCACTAAGAGACACAATCAGGACTAGTGGAGAAGTGGGGCAAAAGGGAAAAGAAGCATACACTGAGGTGTGCCGGGCTCTCTTCCTGTGGAAATGGCATTGCCATTATTCCCCCTTGACCTCAACGATTTCTAATTTACTAGGTTCACAAAGATGTGTCCTTTCATGATTCAAAAAACCCCTAGCCAGAATGTTCCCAAAGTTCTCATTAGAAAATAAAGTAGGATTTTATACAACTAAATTCAAATTTCAAACCTGAATCCAACGTCCCTGTCTTCAGTGATGAAAATGACAATTGTATTTCCCTAATGCTCTGGTGAGGACCTTTCATAATAAATATAGTATTTAGTTAAATGGCAGGACTGTTCGTCTTTATGGAGACATGCACTGTATTCTGTACCACATCGATATATGATTCACTATGTGAAGCAATCACAATAATTCATTTCTCAAATTTCAGTTCTCAACTTAATCATCCTCCTCTCATTTCATTCAACATTTGAAGATAATGTAAAACTTGAAAAATTTGCTTTAAAATAATTAACAAACTAATTACCTACTCCAGGTTACTCTGGAAAGTCACATAGAGAGAAGTTAGGTAACTTTCCCCCTTATTTGACTTCAATGACCATGGAGTGTATGGTTCTTATTTTCAGGAGACAGGGAGAGACAGAGACAGAGAGAGAGAGGGACAGAAAGAGGGATATTTTAGCTTCTCCAAGCAAAGTGAGGAGGAAAGTTAACCAGATAATTACTGCCATCAGATGCTTTCGCTTGCTTATCTCTGTTGAAGACCATCATCTGAATAATTACCTTTGGCTTCTCGCTACTGGCTTATCATAGGAGGAAATATAAAGACTACGATGACACTATTCCATTTCTCATTTTATAATAAACAATTACAATAAAAAACAAAAACAAAACCAAGCAAACAAAATATCATCAGAACATAAAATAGTTTGTAAAAGTCTGAGCTTTGAAATTTTTATTCCTGAATTCAGACCTTTAGCTCATATTCCACAGTGTCTGTTACATTCAGTACATAAAATCAATGGACTGAAAGTAGGTGAAGAAAATAGTACATTACGACGTAGTCATTTTAGATTCCTAAGAATAATAATATCAATTTTAAACATAAGAAGTATATCAAATGAAAATATTATATCAACTTTTGTACTTTTTACTCTTTTTCACTTAGTTCTGTGAATGCAGAGAGTGATCAGTTAACTTCAACATTTATTAAACTTTAACGTGTATTAAAACATTAGAGGAAAGGTTTAAAAACCCTTAATATTTAAATTAATCCCAAGATCATACTCTTGAATAGCATTTATTATTAAAAAAACTTTAGAGAAGAAATCAAAGGAAGAAAACAAGATAAATTAAAACTAAAAAGTTTTCCAAAAAATGTGATTTATGGTTCATAGTTCCATAGTGAGCAGAGTACGAGATTAAGAACAACATGCACAGATTGGTTTTAGAACAAAAAGGTGAGTGACTTCTTCCTTTGCTCTAGTAGGAAATACTGGTAGATAACATGGATATTTTGAAACACTAAAGAGAGAAAACAATGACTGACTAATCCAAAATCCATCAGTAAGTCACTGTCCAGTCAAATTCTGCTTTATGTCACCAAACAATCTCTACTGCCTTCCACATAAGGGAAGAAAATACAGAAAATGCAGTACTTACATTGAAAATAAAAATAAAAAGTGAGAGAATATATTTATAAATGATATACCTGAAAAGGGGTTAATATCCAAAATACATAAGAAACTCAACTCAATAGCAAGAAAATAACCTGATTCAGAAATGAGCAAATGACCTCAACAGACATTTTCAAAAGAAGACATGCAAATAGTCAATAGGTTTATAAATAATATCGAGTATTACTCATTACCAGGTAAATGCAAATTGAAATCCCAGTGAGATATTACCTCACACCTGTTTGAATAGCTGTTATCAAAAGGATATATTATGATAAGTCTTGGTGAGGATGGAGAAAAAATGTAAATACATAAAAAATACATTATAAACAATGTAAATATACAGCCATTATGGAAAATGATATGGAGGGTCCACAAAAAATCCTAAAAATTATGTTAACAAGAATAAGATGGAGAAAAAATGTAAATACATAAAAAATATATTATAAACAATGTAAATATACAGCCATTATGGAAAATGATATGGAGGGTCCACAAAAAATCCTAAAAATTATGTTAACAAGAATAAGCCAGGCACAGAAAGACAGATACTGCATAATTTTACTCATATGTGGAATCTAAAAAAGTTGATCTCGTACTCCAGGGGTTGAGCTGGGGTACCTGGGGATGTATTGGCCAAAGAACCCAACATTTCAGTTAGATAGGAGAAGTAAATTCAAGAGACCTACTGTACAACATGATAACCATAGTTAACAGCATATTGTGTTTTTGAAAAATGCTAAGATGGTGGATGTGAAGCGTCAATTTACAAAAAAAAAAAAAAAAGAGAGAGAGAGAGAGAACAGAACTACCATATGATCCAGCCACTTCTGAGTATATATCCTAAAAACCTGAAATCAATATGTCAAAGAGATATGTACACACCCATGTTTATTGCAACATTATTCATAAGAATAGCCAAGATATGGAAAAAGCGTTAGTGTTCATAAGCAGATAAATGGATAAAAAACATGGCAATATACACAATGAAATACTATTGGACCTTAAAAAAAAAGGAAATGCTGTCCTCTCTGATAAATGTATGAACCTGAAGGACATTATGCTTTGTGAAATAAGCCAGGAACAGAAAGACAAACACTACGTGATGTCCCTTATATGTGGAATGGAAAAAAGTCAAACTCATAGTAGTTGTTATGCTTTAGCTACGTCCCCACCCAAACATCATCGTGAATTGTAGCTCCCATAATTCCCACATGTCCTGGGAGGGACCCGGTGGGAAGTAATTGAACCATGGGGGTGAGCCTTTCCCTTGCTGTTCTCTTGATAGTGAGTGAGTCTCATGTAATCTCTGATGGTTTTGTAAAGGAGAGTTTTACAAATGAGAGTTTCCCTGCACACATTCTCTTTCCTGCCACCAGGTAAGATGTGACGTTCCTCCTTCTTCACCTTATGCCATGATTGTGAGACCTTCCCTGAGAACTCCCCTAGCCATTAAACCTCCTTTTCTTTATAAATTACCCAATCTTGGATATGTCTTTATTAGCAGTGTGAGAACAGACTAATACAGAAGTAAAGAGTAAAATGACAGTTATCAGGGGCTAGGGGATGGGAGAAAATGGGGAGTTGTTTTTAGTCAAATGGTACAAATTTTCATTTAGATGGCAGAGATCTATTGCATGGGAGAGTGACAGTAGTCAATAATAACATATATTTCAAAGAAATTTAGCAAATCTCAAATATCTCACCACAAAAAGTGGTAAGCAAGTGAGATGATTGATATTTTAATTATCTTGATTTAATCATCCCACATTATATACATATATCAAAACATCACATTTTATCCCGTAGATGTATATAATTATGACTCTTCAATCAAAAATAATATTAATAAAAAAGAAAAGGCAGTTTTTTTGTTCATTATTGAGACACCATGTGAGCATCAGTATGAGTTAAAGAATGGTGAGGGGGGAAGATGTTACGCTAAATAACTCAGTGTACACATATATAACTTGGCAATAGATCTACTTCTGGTTCCAGAGGAAAATCATCCACCAGGTTATAGAAGCCAACATTGAGATTGCAGAGCAAGAATGAAATCACACCCATCTCAGTACAACTCATATTTACCTAGGTAACATAAGAGTGTTTTTGGAGAATTGCACTTTAATTTAGGGTCTTAGATATGTTCTATCGTGCTCCTTAAGTATTTTCATGGTAACCACAAGTAGGGAGTGTTGTGGGCTAAATTGTGCCCTGTCAAAATTTCTATGTTGAACTCCTAACCCTCAGTACTTGAAAATGTAACTCTATTTGGAGGTAAGACCATTGAAGAGGTAATTAACTCCAAATGAGTTAGGTTGGGACCTGATTCAATATGACTGAGTCCCTTGTAAGAGGAGGAAATTTGTATACAGAAAGATCATGAGAGAAGGCCATGTGAAGACTTAGGGGGGAAAGACAGCCATCTACAAGCCAAGGAGAGAGACCTCAAAAGAAAGTTACATTGCTGACATCTTGATTTTGGACTTCTAGCCTTCAGGACTGTGAAAACACACATTTCTGTTTTTTAAACCACACATTCTGTGGGACTTTGTTATGACAACCTTTGAAAACGGATAAAGGGAAAAATAGCTTTCTATGTAGATTCAGTCAAGATAAAGAATTACAAAAGTTCAGTCTCCTGTCCTGAAGACAGTTTCTTTGAATTCTCTTTTTCACTTTTCGTCTTTCTCTTGATGTATAAGAATGAGAATTGAATGCAACAAGAGTTATGTTATGTCACTTAGTAGAGTAGTCAGGCATAGCATCTATGGTCAGGAACTCTGTTGTCTTTCTTGCAATAGTTCATGTTTGGTTAAGTGTTCAATGAAGCTGCCCTTTATTATAGATTGTACCAGATTGCTAGAGTAGACATATGGAAATGAGTTTAACTCATTTGCAGCTCTCTAGAATCTATTCTAGAACCCTAGCTATGGATATACTCTCTATACTGCATGGTAGTCATTGGTAAACACAGGTCTTTTGATGTTTTAATTTCTTCCACCATTATTGCAAGGGAAGTAACTCAAGAGTGGAAAACCAAAAACTGTAAGCTCTCACTTATAAGTAGGAGCTAAGCTTTGAGTACACAAAGGCATACAGGGTCATATAATAGATTTTAGAGGCTCAGATGGAGAGGGTAGGGGGCGGCTAAGATAAAAAGCTACATATTAGGTACAATGTACACTGCTTTGGTGATGGGTGTATTAAACTCTCAGAATTCACTATGATAAATTCATTCATTAACAAAAAACCACTTGTACCCCAAAATCTATTGAAATAAAAATTAACAACAAAAACAAGAAAGATAGGTCTGTGTCAAGTGTCTTCCTTTGAAAAGTTTAAACATTCTCAGACATTCAACAATCAATCATTTCCTTTTAAAGTTTCTTAGTTCTGGTTATCAGAGTACATTTATGTTTTCAGAAGAATCGGACTATAAAACTACATTTCTTTTCATTTTTAAAGGATGTATTCTACATTTTAGTAAGAAGATTACAAATATGTGTGGCCCTATCTCTAGGAAGAATTTTGCAAAATGGAATCAGTCTTTTGTGGTCACAATATTGTGAAATGTGTCTGCACTTATTGAGTGAGGGATGGTAGACACTGTGCATTGTACAGTGGAACATTCATTTATAATTAATGATTATAGAGCCCAAATTAGTGTTAATACGAATTCCAAGTATTTTCTGCACAGTTTCAATATACACGGAATTTTCCAGAAATGCAAATATAGTGGAAATTGAGAGGAAAAACTATTTTTCTTCACAGAACTTTACTTAACATTGAATACCATTTTAGAAAATCATGTCATTGATGGCAACACTAGCTGTGAGACTAAAAGTATACCACTAACAGTATTCCTACTTCTGCTGCTTATGTATTTCAAACAATCACGGGGAATCCGAGTAGCAATGAGGTTAAGCAAACTTCATTATGTTTTCTACCTTCACTGTACCTGCATATTAACATAAAGAAATGCATACTATTTTATTATATATTATTTTATTACATTTTTATTTATATTAGAGTTTAGGCATTATTTTCAAAATATTTTTGAACATCGTTTTTTTTTTGAATTTGGCCGGGCGCGGTGGCTCACGCCTGTAATCCCAGCACTTTGGGAGGCCGAGACGGGCAGATCACGAGGTCAGGGGATCGAGACCATCCTGACTAGCACGGTGAAACCCTGTCTCTACTAAAAATACAAAAATTAGCCGGGCACGGTGGCCGGTGCCTGTAGTCCCAGCTACACTGGAGGCTGAGGCAGGAGAATGGCGGGAACCCGGGAGGAGGAGCTTGCAGTGAGTGGAGATCGCGCCACCGCACTCCAGCCTGGGCGACAGAGCGAGACTCCGTCTCAAAAAAAAAAAAAAGGAATTGTGTGAAATTGTGTAATCTGTTATACTATCTATAACCTTTGTTTCAGATAGTGTTATAAAATATTTGTTTAAAATGGTGTTGTGTGTCTACAATTGCCTCTGGGGATTGCCTTTAACTCAGTCTTCCTGTAGTTACGCACCTACAAACCATTAAACCCTAACACAAATTGTCTTGAAAATTGAATTTCTGAAATATTTTCTAATTTAGAGTGACTGGGAGGGAAGAAAACTACAAGAATGACTGTTTCTGTTCAGACTGGCAACTCCTTCAAGAGCTATTGAATAACAGAATGAAGGCCATCACTCCAGTGATGGAATTCTCAATATACTTTCATTAGTAAGCATGTTTTTCCATTGTTTTAATCTTAGCCCTGAAATTTAGAATGATTAGTGGTATCTATTTTGGCTGCTCAGTAGCTGGTTTTGCTACCGGAGTAAGTTCTATGAAATTAAGAGTTTTGATTTATTATTTCATAGATGCATGTGGCAATTCCAGGAACCATTCCAAAACTACAAAGATTAGCTCATTTATCTTCACGGCAACTATTTTATCCCCACTACACAAGAGAGGAAACTGAGGAACAGACATATTAACTTACCGAAAGTCAGTGATATCCAGTAAATTGCAGAGCCTGGACACAGTTGTCTGGCCGTGGAGGCCATGGGCTTAGCTAATATGTTACATTGCCTTCAAAGGTTGCAATATAGCAAATGAGAAAGAACGTGGCAGCAAAAGGATTAATGAGAAAACAGTTTTAGAATATATCGCTTTTTTCATAAAGGGATCTTTAAGTTTCCACTTATGTTAAATTCATCATCCTATATCGAGTATGAATAATCAATGGAAGATCACCTTCAAATAAGAATTAATTTAATTGTTTATGATACATAGAGAACCATAAACATTTTCAATTGCAATTGTCTTTTAAGTGAGGAGAAGGAAATAAACAACTCAATAGCTATTATTAGGCATTTTATTTGAGCAAGAAAGGAAAGAAGAGACAAAGTGGGGGAGGGAAAAGAGAGAGAGACAGAGACAGAGAAACAGAGAGAAAGTGAGAGAGAGAATGGAAGATACAAAGGTACAAGCAAGCAGGGAAAAAATGTGAAAAGAGAGCAGTAATTACTGACTTTATTATAAGTGAGAAATCTGACCATTCCTTGTCCACCGAGTCTAGGAAAATTTCCAGTGTTTTAGATTATTTTCTTTTCTCATTCAAATGCTTATTTTAAAAGGATTCTGTTTTTAATCAGCTCATTTACCAGCACCCCACTCCCACCCTGCCTCCAATTTCCAGAAGTTGGAAAAGCTGGAACAATAATGAAACAATCATGATATTCCTTTCCAGACAGATGTACCTTCATTGATTTTCTTTGTATATCCCCTTTCTGTGACATTCACCTTTTGATTATATAATACAATTAGATCTTTGTCACAGTTTCTGTTTTTAAAATGTGCATATAATATTTTAATCTGTGGAAGTGATTATAACATTATGTTAACATTTACTAAAATGATACAGCACTGTGCATCAATAGCTGTTTATGGATAGAAGTTGTGGCTGGGCATTGCTAAAGGAAAGCAAGCTACTTGCAGATATCAATGAATTCAGATTATTATTAGAAGATTCTGGTGAAGCAGCAGTAGTAGAAGGCAAACAGTAAAAACTGAAAGTTTCGGCTGCATGGAAATATTTATTAATTTTATTCTTATTAACTTTTGAGTTAATTCTTAACTTTCCTCTGTTATTATTTTGTAATCGTCATCTTTTTAGTGTTCACTTAGCCTGTTATCTTTCATTGATTTCCAAATATCACCATTTGGTCATCATTTACATTTCCATGTCACTTTTCTTTCCCTCTACAATAATCTCTTTTGAATATGACAGCCATATATAACTTTGCTTTGTTACTTTGAGCACTTAAAATTGGGAGTCTTTGCTTCATATTTCTCCAATGTTTCATAGCATTGATATTTCTTGTTGTTCATTTTCTTTTACTGCTTTTATTCGTTGAAAAAAAGCCGTGATATATTTTTCAATTAAAATTCATACAAGTAGAAAAGATCGAGTATATAAAAATCAGAAGCTACAGGCATGAATGTAATAGAAAGATAAGTAATCATAAATCTTGATTGCAAGATGTCCACTTTTCTCAGTTGATCTTATTTGACAATAGTCAACAATACAGGTTTTAAACATTCTATATTCCTAGTCTCAAAGCCACACTGCAACTAGGATTATTAGTCAATTGTTTCTCTACCAACTACCTTGACTTAGAAGAAATTCATATTCTGTTTACATTAATAAACTTTACATTTGTTCTTATATAGAAAAACTGTATTCAGTGCTCATGAAATAATAATATCACATTCATTTCAATACAAAGACTTTTACTCGCACTCTGCCCCATGATTCTAATTAAGCTTGAAAGGGAACAAATAACATTTAAAGTTCTTTAGGGAATAATGTTACTCTATTATTGGTGAGTTCATCCTCCTTTCAATCTACTCTAAACTCCTAATTTTAGGTCTTTCAAATGAATTGAGTTTTTATATAAGCATTAATATAAATATGCAGTAATTATATTCCTACCCACATGTATATGTACATGTTTTGTAGGCTTCTCATTTTAACTTGACATAGCATGAATATGTGCACCCCAATACATATTCCATTGAACCATGCTAATTTAAATTATTTCACGATTTGCAACTGAAAATGTATGGGTCACTTCCAAATTTTAGTTCTCCAATACCTTACTTCTGATTACATATATTATTCCCATGATCTTATGTTTCTAAATAATGTTAGCATTAGCATTTTGTGTAGACATTTTTGCACTAATCTCAGCTTTCTTCTTCAGGGATGGCTTGATGAGTGTGCAGATCACTCTCTGTTTTCCATGAGTAAACCCCGAAGATCCATTTACTGCCCTCCTCTGTCCTGCCTGGTTCCAAAGCAGAGTCACCCCACGAGTTTCATCACTTGGGACCTTGACTTTCCGTTGTTCCCCCAGACAACAATGAAAGCCACTGGCACTGGCAGATTAGCTGGTGGGAAGAAAGAGAAGTTGGGGTGCTTATTCCATAGTGCTTCCAACTCCTAGTGGCTGGCCTCGGGTTTAACAACAGCTGAGGTCTGTGGTTTAATCTCCTGTCCTCTTTCTTCATGCTTGGGTTTCATCAGTCACTAGAAGAGATAAGAGTCACTTATATCTTCTGCCTCAGAGGTGGAAATAGCTTCCCATGTTGTTAGTCGCTAAATGCTTCATATGCTTTGATTCTTTTACTCTTGGCCACACTTCTGCAAATAGCACCTCCATCAATCTCCCCTTATTTATATCCGTTGAGTAAGTCATCTATTTTCTGTCTGAATCTGATAGAATAGGCAACGGGATACAGTGACATTTTAAGCATTTGGAATATATTTTCACATTTTCTTCACAATTTAAATGTACCCCTTGTAATGTATATGAATTTAAATATTCCTATATCATTCTAACATTAGATTTGCTGTTTTTAATTATTGTCAAGGTAACAGGCAAAATAGAACATAATACAGCATTCCTTGATTTCTTTTTTTTTTTTTTTTGAGACGGAGTCTTGCTCTGTCGCCCAGGCTGGAGTGCAGTGGCCGGATCTCAGCTCACTGCAAGCTCCGCCTCCCGGGTTTACGCCATTCTCCTGCCTCAGCCTCCCGAGTAGCTGGGACTACAGGCGCCCGCCACCTCGCCCAGCTAGTTTTTTGTATTTTTTAGTAGAGACGGGGTTTCACAGTGTTAGCCAGGATGGTCTCGATCTCCTGACCTCGTGATCCGCCCGTCTCGGCCTCCCAAAGTGCTGGGATTACAGGCTTGAGCCACCGCGCCCGGCCTCCTTGATTTCTAATTAGGATAAATATTGAGAGAGAGATTGTGTGGTGCGTGTGTGTGTGTGTGTACGCACGCATGTTTGCAGGTCAATAACTATGCATAGCAATGTGTCCAAAAAATACTCACCATGAATTATGTTCACATTTCAACTCAAGCACAGAATAGCTATGTGAATAGAGGCAAGACCTTTCTTCTTTAAAGAATATTGGCTGGGTGTGGTGGCTCACGCCTGTAATACCAGCACTTTGGGAGGCCGAGGCAGGCAGATCACCTGAGGTCGGGAGTTCGAGACCAGCCTGACCAACATGGAGAAACCCCTTTTCTACTAAAAATACAAAATCAGCTGGGTGTGGTGACGCATGCCTGCAATCCCAGCTGCTCAGGAAGGTGAGGCAGGGAGAATCACTTGAACCCAGGAGACGGAGGTTGCAGTGAGCCAAGATCGCACCATTGCACTCCAGCCTGGGCAACAAGAGTGAAACTCTGTCTCAAAAAAAAAAAAAAAAAAAAAAAAAGAGGTTATTTTCTTTTTAAAAAAATAAAAAACCTTTTTTTTTTTTCTTTTTTTTTTTTCTCATTAAAAAAAAAAAAAAAAAAAAAAAAAGAGGTTATTTATGTCTTATTTTTTAAATTATCTGTGAGCCAGAGATAATAGTAATATTTGGTCCCCCCCAACTGTAAGACTGTGATTATGTATCCCCATCAGATACAAAAGGACAGAAAGAAATCCTGCGTATTCTGATAACGCATGATTGAACAAGCAAAATTCACTTTATGTGTTGAGTCACCGAGTCATTTGTAAAGCTGCTTTTTTTCTCCAAGAACTGATAAATGCTGTGATGTATGTTATTTCTTTAGTAATAGACTTCATCAGAGAATTATTTTTACAATGTCAAATGAAGTCGACTTGACCTTTTACTGTGTTAAGGGTCAAATTCCATTAACAAAAAAATCTGTCATGCTAATAAGAGAAATGGAATTCTACATTTTTTTCATTTCACATTTATGTGTTGCTTTTCTGAATTTTTCTGTTGGAAAACTCTCATTTTGGTATCTTTAAGTTATGAAGGTTTTGATATCTTTACATTATGAAGGATTGGAAACGTTACCTAAAATTAAGTGCTTCCCTTCATCTGATACTATAGATCACGTTATTTTTCTTAGTACAGAATGTTTCCTTGGATTTTAAAAAGGCTAGGGGCCTTGTGGCATAATAGGAAAGAGAGTATTTCTTGGAAGATGAGAAGCATGAACCTCAGAAGAAGCTCATTTGTACCGGAGGTAATGGTGTGAGAGAGAGGTAATGCTAGGGCCTTTGAGAGGCTCAATGAAGTGGAAAAGGTGGATAGAGAGAGCTTACATATTTTCTGCAAATGTGTAGAATTTGCAACACTAAACCTGGGAAGAGCATGTAGTGTGTGATGTGCTTGCTTTGCACATGGGCATGGTGTTATTGACTCACCTTCACCAGGTGAATGGCTTTGCATTGTTGGGGTGATAGATTTACCCTGCTCAGTTTGCCTGTCCTCCGTGCATAGGAATATGGGTTTGTGAGACATCTGTGCAGGGTTAGGAGGGCAGCTGAAAGCTGTTGAACAGAAGGGAGCTAACAGGCTTGTGCACAAATTAAACTTGTAAGTGTAGTGCCATCAGTGCTCTGTGGAAATGCTGAGCAACCAGAGCGAGGTAGGAAGAGAAAGTCTTTAGGGAGGCGGAGGATTTGGGGGGGATTAATGAATACTTCAGAGCATGGGAAAATCACTCACGATATTTCTATACACTATTTGCAAGAAAAATAATGTACAGAAATATTATGACATATTCCAAAAGGACATGTAGATGTTTAAGCATACATTTAGGCTTCCACATTTAGTAAACTAGATTTTAAAGTGTTTTTCTGACACTTAACAGAGAATCTATCATTGACTCAAACTATCATTAAAACAACAGTAAAAGCCAAAGAAGGAAGGAAGGAAGGAAAGAAGGAAGGAAGGAAGGAAGGAAGGAAGGAAGGAAGGAAAGAAAGAAAGAAAGGAAGGAAGGAAGGAAGGAAGGAAG
>NW_012115154.1:14344675-14371191 GCF_000951035.1 Colobus angolensis palliatus | reverse complement strand
AAAGAAAGAAAGAAAGAAAGAAAGAAAGAAAGAAAGAAAGAAAGAAAGAAAGAAAGAGAAAGGAAGGAAGGAAGAAGGGAAGGAGAGGAAGGAAGGAAGGAAGGAAGGGAAGAGTATAAGGGTTCTCCCACAAATGCCTCAGGTGAGCAAAAGAGAAAGGCAGACGGCAGCCTCTGTGCTCAGTGGCAGCCAGCCAGGTTGGCCAGAACTGGCCAGAGATCCATGACCCTTTGGCTCTCATGGCAGAGTGTAAAGTTCTGTCAGCTCATCCATTCCAATAATTAGCAAAAGATATTATTTCCCTGCTCCATCTGCTTGCATTTTTCCTAATAATTGGAACACTGAATAATGTTCCCAAGTCCTTCAGCTCTCTGCCACCACCACTGATCACATCTCTGGGGAGAGATGCAGGACTGAGAAGAGTCAGGAAATTAAGTCTTCCCATGGGAGGGGCATCCATGATAATAGGAGATCACCCACAAGCAGAGGTACATCAGGGCTCAGAAGGCCAGGAGTGTTGTGAGTGTGAGGTGGCACAGATCATTCCACTTTGAAGTTCACCGCCTGCAGCCTTCACCATAAACAGGTGTCTTGAACATGCAAGGCTTAGGAACCATGATGCTCACAAAAAGGGCAGGTGTTAAATTTTGTACTCAATCACAAATCAACTTTAAGAAATTGCCTTATAATCCTGGGTTGGGAAGTTTGATATATATATATGTATATATGTGTGTACATAAATACACACACACACACATGTATATATATATATAAATCCTATAGTGGTGGTACTCTTATGGATATTCCATTATGGATTTCCCCAGACAGGTACCATGACTGTGCCTTCCTCTGCATGGTACCTAGTGCAGTGCAATGCATGATGGCACACTCAACTAAGTCCAGTTGACTGGGTAACTGCGAGTGCTTCAAACTAGTGAAGAACAGAAAGAATCAAAGTGGAATGTATGTTTGCATTTTGCTATTAATGTTAAATTACCTTTTCAACTAGAAAGCCCTTCTCGCTTTGTTTCTTCACTCGGGACTGTGTGGTGAATCTCAATAAAAGAAATGATTTTGTTCATTCACTCCATGTGTTGTATTGAGTATCTACCATGTGCCAGTATCGGAGATGCCTGATTGACTCCATTTCTACAAAGCAACCACTATATGTTTAAGGAGTAAAGTGTTCTAATATTTGTCAGTGTAGATATATTCAAAAGTAAGTTAGCAGTGATTAACATTTGTACTGATTTCTATGACATTTAGAAGATTTTTTATTAATGAATCATAAGAGGAAGTGGTTATTTAAAAACTAAATTAATTTTCCTGAAAACACATGTTTTTACTGAGAGTTCATCCTACCCAAGATACTTTTTATTCTTCTTCAAATAGTATACAAGTTATAAAACTGGGACAAGCACTTAGTTTTTCAGATACATTGTCAAATGTTTGTTCTACTATTCTTTCTACTCCTTATCATATAGGAATGGAGCTACTATTTACTTTTTCGAAAAGACCAATTTTCCTTTATAAAAAAGATTATCTTAAACATGGCTTTCATGTTGCAATTAAGATGTGAAAGGATTTAAAATAGAAACATCTCTCTATTGCAAGCAAAGTTTCAGCATGTCTATAACAGAACGAAATGAAATAAAGTGTGATAAATGCATTTCAATGGTCAATTTTAAAAAGTTACATAATGTTTAATAAATTTAACCTACTAATAGGAAAACGTCATCTGTGGATTTCTATTTTATTTGAGTTCCAGCTCTGTCAAAAAGTAATATGGAAAAGAATAAGTCAATTTCCACTTAGGATAAAGTAACCAAATGGGCAAAGTTAAATTGCTATATATTTTATAAATATAAACTATTTTCTCATCAAGTCATCTGAAATTTTTCCTGAACATCTCTTTTTTTAAATAAAACTTCTTCCACTAAAGTTGATACATTATTGAGATATATTACATGCCATTTTAAAATATGTTGTCTTTCTGTAGGCTTGATGTCCCTGCTTTATGCTACCTTTATGCCCATTAGGAAGCAAAGTTGAACTCGATTTTAAAATGTAATGTCTTTACGAGAATCAATGTCTTCGACACTTCATTTTGTAGATCAGTATAATAAACAGGTTTTAAAGTTTAATAAACAGGCTAATATCACAGAACTACATTTGGAATCTGGGCCTTGTGTATCCACATTATGTTATCATCCACTGATATCCTGGTAGATGTTTGAAGCTAGTTCCCTAGAGTAAAAAGCCTTGAATTGTAGCACATGTTGATTTTCATGCTGTAAATACCCTCACCAAGGCTGATTTAAACGTATTACCATGACATCATTGAATAAGGAGTTACAAAGGGATGTACAGTAGTTCATCATTTTACATTATTTCCATCACATTGTTGAAATAGACATAAATAATCTCAAAAGCATAGATAATAAAACATTTAAAATTAGGAACTGGTGATTTTTTAATATTAGTATATAGTCGTTTTTTATAGAATTTATTTAATTGTAAAGGCATATAACCTTTAAGAAATCAAGAATGACTGTGCTTAAGAACTGACTGATTCCTGACTATTTAATACGTGGGTCATACAGCTCTTGTAAGCTGGTACAAGCTGATCCCATCACACCACGGGGTCACCGAAAATATTGATGAGTCATTTTGGGTGGTTAAAAATGTTTCCAATATGAATCTTCTCAATTTTGTTTTCATTAGCATGTGATAAAAAAAGAGAAAGAGAAGAGAGACATAGTTTGATATCTATATCAAATTGGGCACACGTGATGTCATAAGCTGCAGAACTGAAAATGCTTAAATTTTAAGCCGCCTAAAGTTTCTGAAAAAATAGTCACTTCCTTAACTTTTTTTTAACCTATGAGCACACACACACACACACACACACACATATGATTTTAACTCTCTATTTTATGGTTCTTGGTCCTGGGTTTCCAGGCTTGCAACCTTGTTTAGTCTGTATAAACATTTGCTAGAATTCAGTAGCAGAGTTTTCATGTAAAACCCTTTGCTGATTAAGTATAACACTTACACTACATAATCATCACCATGCTACAATACATAAGAGAACCCAATTATATTTAATGGTAAATCTGTAACCATATTGTCTTTAATGCCATTAACTATATATTATGTCATTTCATCATATGAACTACATTATTTTTCCTGATTCTATTTTGCTGTGATTGCTTTGTGTAGAGCAAAATTCATTGTATGGGTTGATGTTTGATTCATGTGGTGAAAAGTTTACACTAGGTAAACTGAGAATACGGTAGGGGTTTTACACAATGAGCATAAATGTACCAAAGTGGAAATGAAATTTGGAGGGATTTAGAAAAGTGGATTATGGCAACAACAGAAGCTATCAGTTAATATTGGGCCTCCAATACAAGTATGGAGAAATAGATTTTATTCAGTGATGTAAAGGGAAATGTTAGCATATAGGTGGGTACGTCTGGGTAACTCACTCTCTGCCTAGTATGGAAGAGCAGAGGGTCACTAATGAAACCGCCTTCATGAGTACATATCAGTGGCATGGGTGTTAGGCTTGTAAGGACAAAGCAGAGAAAACTTAGCCAGTCATCAGATATGGAGTTATGAAATAGACAAGTGCCAAGCAGCCCTGAAAACTCTGGTAGCATATGCAATAACCTTTAAAAATTCTTTACAATCCTCCAACTCTGATTTCACTATATTATTGTTGGGATGATGATTACTATCTGGGGAGGTGATCCTGATATGCCAGATGGTAAAATGAAACTCTGAGGCCATGACTAGCATTGTGAAGGAGCAGATTGGCAGCTCTCCTGCAATCTGAGAGGTACTGGGAAAGCCTGAAAAATCCTAAAACAGCTGCTCCTTGGTGTATCATCAAGCTTAAATTTCCAATATTGGAGATTTATATTTTTGAGTATTAAACGAGTACCTTGATGAAGAGGCAATATAGGGGGAAAAGATTTTAAAAAGGTAAAACTGCACAAGTTATTCCGATCTCATGGAAGAAAGGAATTCTGTTTTCAAAACAAGACATTCAGACGAGAGAGAGCAATCTCACTTCATATGGATCTTGGATAGAAACTAGATAAAAGATCCAGCAGGGAACGATACATTTTCAGTGATCCCAAGATTAGATAAAGGTCATAAATAAAAGGAAGAAGAATCAGCAGGAGAAACTTTTACAAGGGCTGACCCTCTTTACAGGACAAGCTTTGATTAATCTGATCTAGCCAAAGAAATTTTAGATTCATCTGTGTAAGGGATTTTTATTTTCACATTTTACAAACTATTCAGATTGTAAAATATATGTCAGAATAGTCTTGATCACAGTATCAGGCAACAGAAACAAACACACATACTTTCATTTTATAAAATGAAATGTGTGGTTTACATTTATTCTAGAACAGATTAATAAAAAATAAAATAATAAAATTACAGTGAATATCCACTAGGTGGCGAGTGTGCTATGTAGTGTTCCACTCACCTGCTTAAGGTGGAGCTGTTTCATCTTGTTCATCAAGATCATATCAGATTGTGTTGTGGCCAAACAGATGTCTGAAGTGGATTTTAGAAGCCAGATAATAGTTTCCAATTATTAGAGAGTAACTCGCCTTGTGAATTAGATGCTTTCCCTAACCACTAAGCAACATGAAGGGCTATTTATTAGATCACTATGTGATTTAATACCACTGGTCACTACTACCAGGCTTTTCATCGGAATTCTGTTCTGGTTGTACTCCTAATACCATGCAATCTGGAGTTAAGAGCTCCGTCCTGGGCTGCAGATTCTTTCCTGTAATTTTCCTCGTACTAAGGACTGTTAATCAACCAAATGGACCTGAGATCCTCTTCCTTTGGCACTTTACAAGTCTTTGTTCTTTCTTTACAGCCCTCTTATGTGAAGTACCACATTTTAAGCACTACACACAGAGGATTAATAATTGTAGGCTTGGAAGATAAGATCAGCTGATAGGGACATGTACCTACTCAAAGTTACACTACAATGACACTTCTGCCTTAGAAAGCCTCTCATTTATGAACCCTTTTTGGGGGCAGGAGTAATTTGCATTAATTTGATGTACCAATTAGACGAAATGTAATAGTGAGTTTTACATTTTCTTAAATGTATTCTCTTTCAATTTGACTTAGTTAACAAGAATTGCTTTCTTCCCAGCTTACAATGAACTCTAACTATTTGTCTTGTATCCTTTATTTTTCTTTACCTCTTTGATTTATCACATAACAATAGAAAAATTACAAAAGTAACATGATCCTTTTCCAGTAATGCTGAAATATTTTTTGAGAATGTCAATTATAATGTTAATCTTGAATCAAATTGTTCGTCATTCCCTTTCTAAAGTTCATTTAGACTTAGCATATTGTGGTTTCTGATTGACTATCATTTGTGCAAAATATTACAGAGAAGTCAAAATATAATGAACACAGATCATTTGAAAAATCAGGGTAAAAAAATCAATAATGTTATGTAAGTCAATTATTAAATTTAAGTGACATCTACTTCAATTTCATAAACAATAAATAGACGTTAAGGAGCCTCTTTACTCTTAAATTAGTTCCCCAAAAAGCTAATTCTAGCTTCTGAGCCCTCTGAATTATCTCCTTTTTCCTCTTTGGGCAATTTTCCTAATTTCCAAAAGCTCCTGATTCTGTCAAATTAAAAAGCAGTGTGATAACTCACATTAATTTATTAATCGCTTATAAATTCCTATTTTTCCTTAACCGGATTTACTTAAGAATAAAGAAATGCCTTAGAAGGAATTTTTCTTTTCTTTTCTTTTTTTTTTTGAGACGGAGTCTCGCTCTGTCGCCCAGGCTGGAGTGCAGTGGCCTGATCTCAGCTCACTACAAGCTCCGTCTCCTGGGTTTACGCCATTCTCCTGCCTCAGCCTCCCGAGTAGCTGGGACTACAGGCGCCCGCCACGTCGCCCGGCTAGTTTTTTTGTATTTTTTTAGTAGAGACGGGGTGTCACCGCGTTAGCCAGGATGGTCTCGATCTCCTGACCTCGTGATCAGCCCGTCTTGGCCTCCCAAAGTGCTGGGATTACAGGCTTGAGCCACCGCGCCCGGCCTAGAAGGAATTTTTAACGCTAACAACTGGGGCTATAATCAGAGTATTCTTCCACATGCCAGGATTATGAATGTTGATATGCCAGCCAGCAAAGACGTGTGCTCCTCTGAAGATTGTCCATAATGGAAGGCTTAGATCAGAGCTGTGGAGAGAAAGCCAGTTACAATCCTGGCTCCACCACCAGCAGCCAAAACTAAACAACTCAAAACAAAAACATTGTGCAAAACAAAACAACAACAAAATGCTACTTGTGCAAAAATAGTGGTTTTGCACAACGTGCTAGTATTTCTGAACGCCTGCTTCCTACTCTGCTAATAGGCAGGTGTGGGAGGGGATAATAACACCTAATACATAGAGTTGACAGAAATTGAAACAGTTCACTGAGTTAACACTTTGCTTGGTAAAGAGTAAGTTCTGAATCAACAGTTACATTATCAGTTTTTACTAATGTGATGAAACATGGATCAGCTAAAAGGCAGGATATATCACCATTGTAATTTGATTTTATCCTAATTTCCAAGGAAAATAAATTTAAAATATTTTAAAAATTATATTTATTAACTTAATCCCATTGCAATGTACGTAATTTTAGTGGCTTTTTTAATTACAAAGAAAGAGAACAACTTGTTATCAAGCCATTCAATACTTGAAAACTGTACTTAAGATTATTTACACAAAATAATATTTTTCAGTATTTTCCTCTACTTTAGTCATTTAAAATTTCTCTAACTGTCCGGGCGCGGTGGCTCACGCCTGTAATCCCAGCACTTTGGGAGGCCAAGGTGGCAGATCACGAGACCATCCTGGCTAACAGGGTGAAATCCCGTCTCTACTAAAAATACCAAAAATTAGCCCGGCGTCGTGGTGGGCGCCTGTAGTCCCACCTACTCGGGAGGCTGAGGCAGGAGAATGGCCTAAACCTGGGAGGCGGAGCTTGCAGTGAGCCGAGATCGCGCCACTGTACTCCAGCCTGGGGGACAGAGTGAGACTC
The DNA here is from genome assembly GCF_000951035.1 of Colobus angolensis palliatus. Taxonomy (NCBI): domain Eukaryota; kingdom Metazoa; phylum Chordata; class Mammalia; order Primates; family Cercopithecidae; genus Colobus; species Colobus angolensis. The sequence goes on along the minus strand of NW_012115154.1, from coordinate 14,364,091 downwards.
CGTCTCAAAAAAAAAATTTCTCTATCAAAACTTAGTATGAAGAAAATATAATTTGAATATTAACTGAATACTTTAAAGAATATATAAGATATGTTGGAAAATATATTTGAAAAACAAAAAAAGAGCTTTTATTGTTGTATAAGATAAACTTTTTGAAGTTTTAAAATTGTAATAAAAAACCCTGAACATGTTATGAAAAATAGACTTTATGTTTTTATAATAAGTAATACTGCAGTAAAAACGCTATCGTTTTACAAATAAGGATGCATTAGAGGGTAATACACATACATAGCAAGGTTCTGTAGACAAACATTCTACTTAGTCAACAAAGCCATTGCTAAATTAATTATTTAGGTGAAGTAAGAGATTATAAATTGTATATTGCTTGAGATTTATCCAGATTTGCTCCTCAGGATCTAGCAACTACCTACTTAACATATGGTACTTAAAATGATGCAAATTATTTTCTTTGATTTTAAATACAAGTCTTTATACAATAACTTTTTATATTTTAATAATATTTGATTTTAAAACATCACAAGTGGCAAATTATGAAAACATGCTTGAAGATATGTAGTTCAAATATCCATAAAAATTTAACTTGGCTTATTGAACTTGTTCCTGAAATATTTATGATAGTTATAAAGAAATGGTATCTGGTATGCATTCTCAGAATTAAACATTTAAAAAGTGTCATTTACATATCTGGGGGCTTCTGTATCTACTCTATTTTCTGAAATACATTTAAACGTATGTTTATCTTTCTATTTCTTCATATGAATATAAGTATCATAGGCCCTATGATCTCCATGATAAATGACATGCATCACTGTAGTCTAGATGTATGTACATCTGACCATAGCAGAAAATAAACCAAATATAATCCCTATATATATGTAAAAACTTCACCATTTATAAAAATGTCCCCAAAGACACACATGGATCAGTGTAAGGTGAACTTACATAGAATGATTCTTGGACAGCAATGCTTGGCACATAGCAGAGAGAAGAAGGAAAGGCCGGTATGATAGAGATGAGTGCATTAGAGACAGTGGACCATGAAAGAAAAGCTTCCATCCATGACCTTATTTCCAGTCTTCCTGTGGCTGGCTGTATTTCCCTTTCCCTTAGGTTATGAATCCGCAATAGATCCCATTAGCAATTTCTCTATTTTTGACTTAGCTAACTTAAGTGGTTTTCTGCTTCAGGCAAGTTAGATGGGTTTCTTAATATTGTCTCTAAGCATGTAATATTTCTTAGGGATGTATTGTTGCATTAGAACACATAGTGTCCCTAAATTAAACTATTTTGAAAGCATATTTTACTAAGTTCATAATATGTAAAACCCCTTTAAACATTATGCTATAATACGACTGCAGTATTGAAAATAAAGACATTTTAACAGACATTAAAATTTTAATAGACATTAAAGTTATATAGATATAACTCCACCTTTTACTCCCACTTAATTATGTACTACATAAAAATACAGTAAAAATAATTGCCCAAAAATTTAATAAAAAATTAAATTTACCTGAAAATATCAATTGTTTCTGATCTTTCTGTAGAAATAGCTACTTATTTTTCATAATCAGCATATATTACCTTGTATTAAATCCATATCAGATTTATGAAGGGTCGAAGTTTAATTTAACTTCTTAAATGAAAGATGATATTACTGATTATATTAAGATTTATATCCAAAATTTTTTTATAGATTAGAGATAAAAATCATAATTAGTATTAAATAATATTTTTCCATGGCTGTTGGATGAGAGATAATTTATTTTCACTTAATAAATATAACCAATAATTCTGGAATCAAAACAATAAAAGGAAAACTAGCCGGGCGCTGTGGCTCAAGCCTGTAATCCCAGCTCTTTGGGAGGCCGAGACGGGTGGATCACGAGGTCAGAAGATTGAGACCATCCTGGCTAACACGGTGAAACCCCGTCTAGCCGGGCGAGGTGGCGGGCACCTGTAGTCCCAGCTGCTTGGGAGGCTGAGGCAGGAGAATGGCGTGAACCCGGGAGGCGGAGCTTGCAGTGAGCTGAGATCCGGCCACTGCACTCCAGCCCGGGCGACAGAGCGAGACTGTGTCTCAAAAAAAAAAAAAAAAAAAAAGGAAAACTAAGTACCAAATACAATTTGGATACATTATTGCTAAGAGCAATTGGTAGACCATGACTACACAAAATATACAAAACTTCAGTTATAATATAAAGTATTTTTTTCAATTCTTAAATTTCTCAAACTACGTTTACAAATTTTGGAAAGTGGCTTTATATTTTAAGACTCTTGGGGTAAAAATTTCCGCATCGATTTACCATATTACTTATAGAGACAATTTTTTTCGAAATGGCTTTGGGAAGAATATGCTGCTGCAAAAGTAAATCTAAAACAAATCAGAAAATATATTAACGTGAAACGGTGGAAATAGTGGCTTCAGCTCTGCGCAACTGCTATTTTTGTAGGTAAAAACTGGCAAGGTCATATGGTTCAGTGTAAAAAAATGCATACGTATGTATGATCTATTGTCTAGACAAGATTTGTAAACAAATTTTAAAAGAATAAAAATAGGTATGTTTGAGGAGTAGAAGCATCAATGGTTTAGAGAACTTATTTCAAGTCACATTTTAACCTTATAGATTTTCATATTTTTTAAAAGTATAATTTTTTGATTAGTATCATTGAGGACTCTTGTGCCACTCAAATTATTATTCTAAAAGCCTTTTTCTGCTGCTTAGTAATCTACTGTCAGTAAACAGACTAAAAGTCCACCCGTCAAAATAGACAGTAACTTCGTGTGCTCATAGACAATATCACAGCATTTTTATAGAATCTAAATTATTTTATAAAAACCATAAAATTACAGGTAGGTGATTTAGAGATATGTTATTCATCTAAATTTATTTGAACAGGTTCTATTTTTTTTAAAGTCCTGGCAAACAAACTACTTTAGAAGCTTAAAACATTTCAGCAGTTTATTATTACAGAGAAGCTACATCTGGTATAAATGATTATTAGTGGTTGTCAGAAATGCATTATTAATTCAGTGGATCGTGCTTTTCAATATTAATTACCCATGGCGTGGTTTTTCAGATCCAGTCTCATTAATCACAGGCCCTAGGCCAGTATGCTAATTTGAAGTCTATGTAAGAATTAGTAAATATTTGTTCCTCGGTAATACAGTAATAAAATTATGAACTAGAGTATATCATGACTGAAGACCTATATAAGGTCAAACATTGGATAACTCTAGCCAGCTGGAAAAGTCTTTATTTCTCCATCGAGTACATAACATCCTAATGGTTTGTCCCAAATAATTGAGATTATTCATGTGAGTCACAGAGTAATCGCCAGGGTCTTTTGATTGTTTGCATATTCTCTTTCTTGCTTGCTTATCTGTTTTTAGAATCCAACAATGTTATTTCATTAATTCCTAATGAATCAAGAATTTGAAATATGAAGTATAATCAGCAATGTATGATCCAGGATCTTAGTTAAAGAACAATCTCTCTCTTAATTACAGTTCCCTGTAATGTGCAGGGAACATTTCTTGCCCTGTACAGTTGACTCTCATGTGTTAAAAATAACTGACACACTCCCTAGGAATTATTGCAGGTTATATCCGAGGAACTGATTCTTGGGACATAGGCTTAAAGGACAGTTAGGTCATTATTCTTCATGAATACCTTTCCCATATAAATTTCAAAAGTTGTCTCACAAGAACAGTTTTTCATATCTACTGTGTCACATGCATTATCTACCCTTTGCACCAAAACCTCAACATTTTGGCCTGTTTGTGTTGCAGCCTTCACTGGGCTAGAGAATAGAAGCAGGCAAATGTCCTGTCACTCCACGATGATTTACACTCAAATTAACCATGCTACAACTCTATGAAGTGATTCTGGTAGGAAGGATTTTAAGTTGGTAATTGAGGTATCTTGAGATGTGTGAACCTATTCATGACCATCAAAAGTTGTATATCACACATTGACCTTGTATGGCTCTTTTATGTTTGGTTGGTTCTGAGTACAAATTTAATTTCTTCATCTATTAAATCTTCTTATTTCATTAAACACTCGTATCTCCCTTTTTGCTTTTGGTTTCCTTTCTCCATCTCCGAGTCCCACTTCTCCTATTTTATTTTGCATAAATGCTCACTGTTCTTTCTCTTTCATTGTTTTGAAGGACACCTCATAAGGTGGTGCTTTCCTGGATGGCTTGCTAGTGCTCTGATTTCCTAACCCCTGAGCAGTTATTGAAAATGTATGTTCAGATAATGGTTTTGACCTTGAGCTTTCCCTTTTCGACTTCTAAATCTTAATTATACCAACTAATGATAATTCAGTATGACCAAGTCTCTTTGTCAAGTTTCTTTATTCATGCTTGGTCACATTTTTAATTCTTTTCACTTTCTGGATTTTTTCCCCTCTCTCCTATTATACGACAGTATCAATTTTCAGGTTGTGAACCAAAAATCTTCTGTTATATCCTGGTTTACGATGACTGGAAAAGTTATTTAAACTTCAAAAACCTCAATTCCTTCACCTGTAAAAATATGGGATATAATCTCAATCCCACAGGTTTCTTGCACCAAGTAAATGCATGAATATACACAATCCATGTTACACGGTTATTCAAAAAAGTTTATTTCCTTCTCCTTCCTTACAGAGGGTATTGGCATGACTGATATTTGACAAATACATTAATTGAAAGACAGAGTACTGGCTGTTACTCATGGGCTTCTTCACCAAAACATACATTTAGTAGAGATTCTAATTTTAGTTTAACTATTAGCATCATCCTTAATAATAATTCCAGTTCTTCCTATTAGAGATGACCCCTTCCGTTCACCTAGATATGACCACAGCAAATTTCTTACTAGTCTATCTGCTTTCAATTTTGCTCTGTTCCACTTATTTCTCTATGTGGTAGCTAGACTATCTGCACAAGTATGTATGAAAATTTGAATCATACACACACACACATATTTTTCTACCGTGCACACATCCTAAAAGTCTATGAAACTACAAATGTACTTATATAATTATAAAATCTCTAGTTAGTATTCTCTTAAAAGAGTCACAAAGTAAAAAAAAGGCCGAAAAAATTTCTAAGGACAATTGATACTCATAATCTCCAGCAATTTCTTAAAAATCAGTAAGCAGAAGATGAGCAACACAATGGTTAAAGGGGTGGAGAACATGAACACGCAGTTCATAGTGAAAGACACGTCACAGCCAGTGAAGCCCTCTCGTAAAGATGCTTCTACCCACAACTGAATAAAATTTAAAATAAAAAGGAGGACATTTTACATTTTGCCTATGAATTTAGCAAAGATTAAATGTTTTACGATACCTAGTATATAGAGGGCATGGAAAATACCAGCATAACCCATAAAGTCAACATTCTTTAGCTTGCTTTCTAAGTCCCTCTGACCTGGAACCTTCGTGTCCCTCAGGCACTGATCCACTATGCTCTCCCATTCTTCAGCCACAATAACCTTCCTCTAACTCATCTCATAAAGTATATTATCGTCAGTCTTCACACAGAATTTTTCTCCTAACAGAAACATCTTGCCTTTTTCAATTCATTTAGTTAACAGATTTATTCTTTATTGTTTATTAATTTTAAATAGTTCACTTGGAAGAGTCTATGTCTTCCACAGACTCTGCTAGATGACCCTGCTGTATCTTCATATAGCAATCCTTGTGTCACTTCTCACTTTTCCTTTTTTTTTTTTTTTGGAGGCAGAGTCTCGCTCTGTCGCCCAGGCTGGAGTGCAGTGGCACGATCTCAGCTCACTGCAAGCTCCGCCCGCCAGATTCACGCCATTCTCCTGCCTCAGCCTCCCCAGTAGCTGGGACTACAGGCGCCCGCCACCACGTCTGGCTAATTTTTTTGTATTTTTCACCGTGTTAGCCAGGATGGTCTCAATCTCCTGACCTCGTGATCCGCCCGCCTCGGCCTCCCAAAGTGCTGGGATTACAGGTGTGAGCCACTGTGCCCGGCCATCGCTTTTCACTTTTCATGCTGTTTGTCATTGCCTGTTTGGTCTTAGCCTGCTAGACCACAGGGTTTCTTGCTCACTTTCTTATCCCTACCATCTGTAAAACTCACTGAAGTTTAGCAGATCTTCAATAAATAGGTAATGAATTTGTTAACTGTTAATATTTGAATATTTTCACAAATGCTATGTGATGATTCACAGATCAATAGACTTGTCACAAAGATCCCAATGTGATTGCATGAGTATTAGCTCATTCAGTCTAATCCCTAGGCATTTTCTTTTCCATATTGTTAATAGTCTATCCTAAAATAATAATTTAGACTATTATAATCACCATATTTTACTGGTAAAATTAAGATATAAAAATATTAATCCACATGACTACAAAGATGTATAGTCATCAAGCGCTGGTTCTCTAAGTATCATTTAGAAACCGGAAGAATGATTTTCTGAGCCTATGAATTGGGTTGCTATGGGTCTTAAGGATAGGATGACTCTGTATCAAACAGGATTTTAATGGCTGCAGGTAACAGAGGGAGAGAGGAAGGGAGGTAGGGAGAGAGAGTCAGTTGAGATATATTGGGTCTGTTATAGATGAAGAAGTTAGATTCAGGTGATCTTATACAGTAATGTAGAACTATGCAAGTGACAAAACTAATAGAATACAAATTTCTTAACATTAAAAAAAAAAACCAGTGCTCTTTAACCATTATAATTTTCTCACAAAATAATATAATTCCTTGGGACTTGGTGATTTTTCTGACATGAACGTGTTAAACTAGAAGCTTAGTGCCATGAAAGTGTTAAACTAGAAGCTTAGTGCCATGAAAGTGTTAAACTAGAAGCTTAGTGACATCTGTTGGAATTGTTATGGAAAAGACTCTTACCATAGATGAGGGGGTCGAACTATAGTTCCTCAGATCTCTCAAATTCTGAGATTAATGAGTCCAGGGATATGTGAAGACACTGTAATCAGTTTGCTGTAATCACAAACGTTATACAAGCAGAATTCCATTTCAGGCTCATAAAAGTTTTACATTCCATATAATGAAGATCTAGTTGATAAGATTACTCTGTTCCAAAAATGGACAAGTGACCTGAGGGGTAGCTATTACAGACCAAAGCATCCTACATGCCTACAAAAACACAAATTGGAATAGGGAACTCCATGTTATTGTTTAAAACAGAAGGTGTTCGTTAGTATGAATCCATTTTATTGTCTACCTTAATCTTATTTTAAAACTTAATAGCAAAGATACGTATTTTTAAAACTTTTCCAGTTAGAAGTTAAAATTCTTTAAAATAATTAGCAATAATAAACATTGAAAAGTACTGATGAAGCTAAAATTATTGCAAGATATACACAAAATAGTTCATTCTGTTTATTATTGTTATCATGTAATAATATGGGTGGATATTTTCAACAAATTTGGAGATGCCATTTTAAGGAAGTCTTCTGTAAAATACAGGCTACATGACGTATGCCAAATTCACCTTTGGGGACCCTGGAGTTAAAGTGGAGATACTGAAAATTGTCCCTTTACTTGTCTATCAGAAGAAACATTCCAAGTGGTGTAGTAAATAAAGCACTGTACAAAATAGCAGTTGTTTCAAATATTAGCCCCTAGTAATAAACCATTAAGGCAGATGCTGTGGATTGAAAATGGTTTTGCCGTTGAAGTGTTTCTCAGATGAAAGCATTTACATCATGCACAGCTCAAGGGTAGTAGGGAGGGCAGGAATAGCTCTAAAGGGATTTTTAAATCTAAAATTGGTTAATGATTCTAAACAATGATTAGGAGACTACTTAGCACGGAGTAAACTGAGTTCATTTTTCTATAAACCAATTAAGGTCAAGAGTCGCATTGCTGTGGCTAGAATTTGGTAATTTCCCTGACATTTTTGTGCTTATTTCTTTACTCTGTTGGCTATTTGGAAGTATATCTGTTTTACACTACTGGAATAATGCTGTTCTTAGAGTAGGGTTAGTTCCTTAGTCATCAAAATAAACGGACCCTGAAGTTTCCACAAGTTTTGCCTGCAGAGTATTAAACTCATGTTTTGGGAGAATCTGACTTATAGGAAGATATTATTTTAAAAACTTATTTTCATTACCAGAGTCACATATTGAGAGCAAGTATGTTATTTCTGAAAGTCACTGGAAAGCTTTGCATGAGAACAATAAACATTTAATTTTAATATAATAACTAAATTTCCCGTCTAATAAGTTATTTGTACTTAAAAGGCTCACATTTACAGAGAGTATATAAGGGAAATGTCAGCCTAATGAGTTGCTTTCAAACATTTTTATTGAACATTTTTTGGAGACTTCACCCGCATATATCTAGCTGATCATGGAAAGCAAGACTCCTAAGATATTTGTCCTCCCATCTCCCCTCTTGTCAGTATTCTCTCTCCTCTTCACTTTTCCTTTTGATTTCTGTAATAGCACAAACATTTAAATCCTCAAAGCAGATTCATAGTAATCACAGCTATTACCCAGCACCAATCTGTACTAATAATACCTGCAAACAAGTACAGATGAAACAGCCTTTCCTAGAAGAGACTGAAACTGCCAGACAACACACCAAATTGTCCACTGTCTTTTTTTCTTAGAACATCGTTTGTTTGCAGAATAACAGAATTTTTTGGAACAACATACATAAAAACGTAACTCACAAAAAGTTCCACTTCAATTTGGGGGAAACTTCTTTTTATACTATGTTAATTGTGTAACTCACTAGCTCGCATTCTCCAGGCAGCCCTGCAGCATAAATTGACAATGCCAGTTTCATTTATAATACTGCAATCTGGGCTGTCTGGATATATCCTGATATAACTATTTATTAGATAAGGGCTCCTCTCTCTGTGTCTCTCTCTCTCTCTCTCTTTTTTTTTTTTTTCTTCGAGACAGAGTCTCACTGTGTTGCCCAGGCTGGAGTGCAGTGGCGAGATCTAGGCTCACTGTTGCAACCTCTGCCTCCTGGGTTCAAGTGATTCTCCTGTGTCAGCCTCCTGAGTAGCTGGGATTACAGGCACGTGCCACCACACCCAGCTAATGTTTTTAATTTTTTATCTTTAGTAGAGATGGGGTTTTGCCATGTTGGCCAGGCTTGTCTTGAACTCCTGACCTCAAGTTATCCGCCCGCCACTGCTTCCCAAAGTCTGGGATGACAGGTATGAGCCACCACGTCCGGCCCTGGTACTCCTCTTTTCTATGTAAGTACAGTATCACATTAGTAAGAGGGGCTGGGCCAAGGTTAATAGCATATTTACAAATTAGAGCTGGTTGAGGTTACTCATTTCCTAAGCTTCCCCGATAGGAAGGGAACGAGGCACAGGCACTTTCCTTTCCAAGTTCCCACACAGTATATTACCTCCTCTTGATCTTTTTATTTTCCTACCGATCACTATAAACACAGCAGCTGTATATCCTTTTTCAGAAATATTCTTACAGGACTTGATAGGGATATTATTAAGCTTTTTGAAAAATTATAGACGTGCATAATTTTTAAAAAGAGATAGAATGTCCTTGGCAATGAGTTCTGGTTGAACCTAAGTCTGACTTTAAAATTCATAGTCTACTTGCTTTATTGCAGCAAGCAAATTATTTCAGTTTTCTGACAGACGGTTACCTCATCTGATAAAAAAAAAAAAAAAGAAGAAGAATAGTAATCGTGAGACTTATGTAAGTTATACTAAAGGGCCTGCAAAGCACAGCAAGTAGCAGGTGCCCAATGAACACTTATTTTCTTTGCCTTTTTGTGAAGTTAATAAGATCTCAGATGTTTCCTCTCTGATTAATGACGTTACACAATTGTCTTGTTATTAACTGTTTAATATTTCTTTCTTATCTCCTTTGCTAATGTTATCTTTTTTCTCCATTACCCTAAATATGAATATTTTTCCAAATTACACTCTTGATTCATTCATTGTCTCATTCGATATTCCTTTCTTAATACTTTTTAGAATATGGCAATTTTTTTATTTTGAAACTACACACATAAATTGAATTACCACATCAAGCAAAACAGGAATGTTTAAATTAAAAGAAATTCTGTTCATCAGTCATCTCTGACCATACTTTCAAGTTTCATTCTGAGTATGGGAGATTTATATTTTCAATTTTATTCAGTACTTTATCAATAGAAAAGTTTATACATTATGAAAAAACAAGTCCAAATGCTTCTCATGGAATTTCACTGCTACATTCATTCTTTTGTTCAAAAATATTTGGGCACCTACTATAAGTTAGGTGTTACATGAGGTGCTAAGCAAAAGAACCACACTTTCTACTCTTAAAGAGCATATAGACTAAAGGGGCAGAAAGACATTAGTCAAAAGGTTACCCAAAATACAAACTGTAACTATAACAGATCATACTATAATAGATCATTGCCTTTGCAATGATGGAATGTTGGAATCCATACAGCAAGTTATAGAGACCTAGTCACTTGTCACATTGAGGGAGTGAACTTAGAGTTGAGATCTAAATGGTGAGAACCTTTTAATTACGCTATGCGGGTTAATGAGAAGAGAAGGACCAGGACAACACTCCCAACTTCTTTTTTTTTGCATTTTACTATCTACCTTGACCACTACCAGCCAAACTCTCATCCTCCCTTATCTGGAAAGAAGAATTAGCTAGTTGTTGAAAAGGAGGAACAAGATGAAAAAATTAAGAGGGTCCAAAGATTACAGAAGGCATGAATTTATTAATACCACCATGTACTGTCCCGGTAACTTTTACATCCTCACCATTAGAGTCAGAACCTTCATGATCTTGCTCTACTTGCCTCTGGTTTTGCATCTCTAACATCTTCAGCTTACTTCCAGACTTTTCCTATGCTCCCTGCAACTTCCCCATTTTTGTCTAGAATGGATTAAAATTCATCCACATCAACTCTTGCTAATTTGCCACCACTTCGCTCTTGGTATAATATATCTTTTGGGAATAGAGGTCCAAGATCTTCAAGCATATTTTATTCTTCTTTAAGGAAATATTCCATCATATCTTTTGTGTATATAAAGCAATTATACAATTTAAAAACAACTGTTCAACATCTTTCTCTCTTCTTTTTTGAGATCTTCTTGTGAAATAAGGACCTCATTCATTATTCTTGGCTGAGGAATTTCTCATAACCTAATTCACATATATAGTACCTATAAAACAATTATGATTTCTCCTTTATCTTCTAAGAGAAGATAAAGACATCTTTGATTCTTTAAAGACCATCTATAGATCATACAGGCAGAATGTAAAAGTTAACCCTTTGAAGAATCTGCTGCCCTGCACATTTGGTAGTGTTCAAAGAAGACACACACAACTAAGTTAAGTGAGTATTAATTCTGTTGACAATTAGCTTTCAAATAATTATGTTTTTGGCTGGCACACAGGAAAGACTTACAAACTTTTGAAGTCATTAGCAAGCCACAGCTCAATCGTTATTATAGTGTAAGTACGCCTCAGTGTCTGTAAATCTGTCCATAGATACTTCACTTTGCTTGGGTGCATCATGATGTTTTTGAAGGAGAACTGTTCACTGCAAAATTGCTCACATTTAGTTCTGAGACAAAGCCTGTATATTCCAGGAAGCAAACCTTATACTTTTTAGGAAGACTCCTAGGAATTAAGTGGAATTAACTGCCTTTTCCTCTTGTAAGAACAATATTTATAACTTTATTTTTATGCTTAACAAGTGCCCAATGTACTTAACCTTCTTCCTTTTACATCCAGCAATTTTCTCTTCTTGCTCTTCTTTGTGACATAATCTGTTCCAATAGGTTCAATAGTATCTTTTGTCCTCCGGATATGGAGCCATGTATGTCTTTAGCTATGGCGAAGGCAATGCTTTCATGTTGATCAAAACAAGGCAACAAGCCCATAAGGATTTTCTCACAGCTTGACAACCACTAATCCAACTTCACCCTTTCATCAGGGTTCAGTTTAAGTCACAAAACATCATGATGCCTTATTCTTTCCTCTACATCCCAATACTTCTTTCTTTCTACACCATTTACATTCCATTTGTTCTGTGCTAGTTTATATTATCACTGCTATCTTCCTTCAAATAAGGGAATATTAGTTGTGCTCTTGAACATTTCTCTACTTCTCACAGAGTCAGACTTCTGATAAATGTCAAATTTAGACATTTAAGTGCATTATTGCTTTGTATTCACTTTTCCCCTATTGCATTAGTCTGTAAAGGACATTGACATTTTCTTTTCTTGATTAATCCTTCATAGTTACAATTACAAGAGTATTTAATAAAAAGCTGGAGTAGAAATATGCATATGATGTTATTTAGGAGAATGAAAACACTAGATGCCCTTAATGTACACAAAGAGAAAGAAAGGATATTTTGTGGACTTCATCTTTTAACAAATATTTTTTTCAAGTGTAATCTCTTTTTCTCTTATTTACATACATGTTGCAAACTTTGATTTGGTCTGTAAAAAATAACCTAGCCATTTAACATTTTTTCTGATCATTTTGTCATAGTGATAAAACCTTACATAATTAATAATCAAACACAAACATCCCTTACTATCTAAAATAACAAAACAAATTATTTTCTTTGAAATAAGAAACAGAGACAGAAGTCTTTCATCTCTACTGGCTTCCAATACTGTGTTGAAGATTATAGCAAATACAGTGGGTCAAGAAACTGCTACAAACTTTGGAAAAAAGTAGATGAAGTTTTTTGCACTATTGTTTTTATTCTTTTGATAGGCTCGTTTATCTAGAAAAAATGAGAATAACTTGATTAATGAATTAACAGGACAAAATATAAATATACAAATTACAATGCTCCTTAGTTTAAAAATAAAAATCAACAAAATGAAGTAGAAAGAAAATTCCATCTCTAATATTCACAAAACTATAACATAGTTTATCAGGATAAAAGAGCACTATTACTTTATACAGGTTTATGAAAGCAAACAAATAAATGCCCATATGATATTTTTGAAAGTAAAATCCAAAACATGAAAATGTCAATTCTCCCAAATTTAATGTGTTAATTTAACATAATTCCAAGTAGGAAAAGCCATAATTCCAAGTAGGAGAAGCCATTTAAGAAAAGCCAAATTCCTCTTGGAATTTGATAAAAATATATTAAATATTGTATGGAAAATAAATGCCTAAGAATAGACAAGGAAAATTTGAAGACTAGAAATGGAGGTTGTCTAAGCAGATATTAGAACATGTTGTGAAGTACTGCAATGAAATCGATATTACCACGTTTGAGTTGTTATTATTTGGACATGTAATCTGTGATTATTTTAATGTAAGATATTGACAAATGCTTTTTTGGTGTGATATCTTTATGAGATTGTGGTGTCAGGATTATGCTGACCAGCTCTACAATAATTTGATAGTTTTCCCCCAACTCACTTTTTGAAACTGTGTGTTCAAAGTCATTATTATTTATTACTTATATGTTTAATAGGCTTCACCAGTAAAGTCATCTTGAACTGGAGTGTTTTGTTTGATAAAGTTTTTGACAATTAATTCAATATTTTTCATGCAATATGGTTCTCCAGATTTTTTTTTTATCACTGTAGGAAGCAGAACTCTAAGATGACTCTGAGATTCTCATTCCCCAGTGTACAGTCCCTACTTCTTTGAGTATGAGAAAGATATGTGACTGTAATTGGATATCACTCCAGTTACTAGGTTATGTTATATTGCAAGAGTGAAATAATTTTACAGATACAATTAAGGCCCTTAATCATTTGGCTTTGTGATAGTCAAAAGGGAGATTTTCCTGGTGAAATGGGAGAGTTTCCTGATTCCCCTTGCAGGATGTTTGACAGGAGTGTGACTCGCCTGTTTTGTTGCCCCTAAGCTCAAACCACTAGGGGGAGCATGCAGACAGGCAGGTACAGAGGCCATGGAGAGTGCTTTGGGTTGTCCGTCTTGAGGTGGTGTCTAGGGCTGTGTGCCTGCAACTCCAGTGTTACAAAGCTCTTTCAGCTTTGCCGTCCACAGGCAGCTTAAATGTTAATCAGCTCAATGGACCCTCTGTCTTATCGCAAGGGCAGAGGGCCAGTGTGACAGCCTTCAGTATCCTGAGCTCTTGCCCAGTGTCCCAGAATTAGATCTCATGCAGGCTCAGAGGATGATTGCAAGGTTTTATTGAGTGCTGGCTCTCGGTGAGATGGATGGGGATCCAGAAGGTGGAGGGGTGGGGGAGATAATCTTCCCCTGGAGATCAGCAGTTCTTGGCCAAACTCCTCACAACGTTCAGACGCCTCTTCGCTCCTTCTCTGTCATGCTCCCCTGCTGCTCTCTATCACTCTGTTCCTCTGCTCCACTTGACATTCAGCCACTTGTGTGTGTGCCTGCTAAGGTCTTTGGTTTATATGGGCACAGGAATGGGGGGGCGTGGCGGGCCAGAGTGGTCTTGGAAAACGCAACATCCAGGCATAGAAAACAGGAGTGCCTCTTCTCACTTAGGTCCTTGGAAACAGGCCCTAGGGTGCGACCCTCGCCAGGTACCCCACCCTTCTCTATCCAGCACCTCCCTGCCCCCTTCCCATATCACTGGGCTGAGGGTGGGGTGGTGATGTAGTTCGATAAACCCTAGACAACAGAGAAGAAGAAAGCAGAGAGCTTCAAAGCATCTGCAGAGCATGGGCACCAACCTGACCTAGGTAATCTGTACCTTGTTGACTCCTGATCCATGGAAATTGTGAAATAAAAGTAGGCTGTTTTAAGCCAGCAAATATGTGGTAATTTGTTACATATCAATAGAGAACAAATAAAATACGTGTAAGTAAAATCTGTCTTTTAAAATTTGTGTCCATTTAATCTAAGATGTTGAAATTTTAGGTATAAAATGTTCACAGTGTTATTATTCAATGACTTTCAAGTATGTCATGATATTCTGATGCCCATTGCTGGTATTGGTAACTGGTCTTTTTCCCTTTTTTCTCCCCTTAATTTTTTTTCATAGTAAATCTTACTAGGATTTTGTCAACTTAATCTTTTCAAATGACCAAATTTGGCTTTGGAAGTTGCTTTTAAATATTTTGTTCATGTTTTGTTTTATTAATTTCTGTTTTTACCTTTTGTTGTGGGCTGAATGTGTGTGTTCCTCCAAAATGTGTATGTTGAAGCTCTAATGTCTTAGTGATGGTGTTTGGAGGTGAGGCCTTTGGCAGGAAATTAGGATTAGGCAAGGTCATGAAGGTGGGGCTCTGTGATAGGATTTGTGTCCCTAGAGGAAGAGATACCAGAGAGCTTGCCTTCTCCCTCCCGCTCATTTATGCTCTCTGTGTTCTCATCCAACAAAGAAGCCAATGTCTTCATACAACAAAATGGTGGCTACCTACAAGCCACGAAACTGCCTTCACCAGGAACCAAATTGGCTGTCCCCTTGATGGGGGACTTCCAGGCTCCAGAACTGTGAGAAATAAATTTCTGTTGTTTAAGTCACGCAGTCTACTGTATTTTGTTATGGCAGTCCAAGCTGACTAATACACCTTTATTATTTTCTTCCTTGGGCTAATTTTGAGTTCAATTTTCTTTTCTTTTTCAACCTCCATGAGGTTGAAACTTGTATCATTCATTTTGAATCCCTCTTCATTGACTTCAAACAATAATTTAAAAATCTATGCATGATGAATAGAATAATATCCAGAAATAGACTCACATTTATTTGATTTACTCATTTTTGTCAAATGCTTCACAACTATTCAGTAGGAAAGGAGAACTTTTGCAATTAATGGAAGAGGAACAAATAAATAAATGAATGAAGAGAATTACCTTCTACCTCATAATTCACGTAAAACTACAGAAAATAAAATAAGAGATTCTTGAATATAAAATAATTCCTATATGATCCTGAAGGAGGCAAAGCTCTCTTATGTAAGACCATGAAAACCCTAATTATACAAGGAAAGAGGAAAAAATGAATTTTACCACAATTTAAAACTTCTGCTCACTGGAATTCACCACTAGATAAAATAAATAGGAAAGCCTCAGGCTAGGAGACTATAGTCACATTACATGTAATTGACAAAAGATTTGTTTACAAAATACATAAAGAATTCCTAAAAATCATTAATAAAAAGCCAGAAACCCAACTTTCAAAAGTGCTCACAAGTGCGGAGAGTCATCTCATATAAGAGAACATTAAAATATCTATAAAAATGTTAAAAATGTACAATTTTTTTTTCTTTTTTATTATACTGTAAGTTCTAGGGTACATGTGCACAATGTGCAGATTTGTTACATATGTGTACATGTGCTATGTTGGTGTGCTGCACCCATTAACTTGTCATTTACATTTGGTGTATCTCCTAATGCTATCCCTCCCCCCTCCCCACCACAGGCCCCGGTGTGTGATGTTCCCCTTCCTGTGTCCAAGTGTTCTCATTGTTCAGTTTCCACCAATGAGTGAGAACATGCGGTGTTTGGTTTTCTGTTCTTGCGATAGTTTGCTGAGAATGATGATTTCCAGCTGCATCCATGTCCTTACAAAGGACATGAACTCATCTTTTTTTATGGCTGCATAGTATTCCATGGTGTATATGTGCCACATTTTCTTAATACAGTCTGTCATTGATGGACATTTGGGTTGGTTCCAAGTCTTTGCTATTGTGAATAGTGCCGCAATAAACATATGTGTGCATGTGTCTTTATAGCAGCATGATTTATAATCCTTTGGGTATATACGCAGTAATGGGATGGCTGAGTCAAATGGTATTTTTAGTTCTAGATCCTTGAGGAATCGCCACACTGTCTTCCACATTGGTTGAACTAGTTTATAGTCCCATCAACAGTGTAAAAGTGTTCCTATTTCTCCACATCCTCTCCAGCACTTGTTGTTTCCTGACTTTTTAATGATCACCATTCTAACTAGTGTGAGATGGTATCTCATTGTGGTTTTGATTTGCATTTCTCTGATGGCAAGTGATGAGCATTTTTTCATGTGCCTGCTGGTTGCATAAATATCTTCTTTTGAGAAGTGTCTGTTCATATCCTTTGCCCACTTTTTGATGGAGTTGTTTATTTTTTCTTGTAAATTTGTCTGAGTTCTTTGTAGGTTCTGGTTATTAGCCCTTTGTCAGATGAGTAGATTGCAAAAATTTTCTTCCATTCTGTAGGTTGCCTATTCACTCTGATGGTAGTTTCTTTTGCTGTGCAGAAGCTCTTTAGTTTAATTAGATCCCACTTGTCAATTTTGGCTTTTGTTGCCATTGCTTTTGGCGTTTTAGACATGAAGTCCTTGCCCATGCCTATGTCCTGAATGGTATTGCCTAGGTTTTCTTCTAGGTCTTTTATGGTTTTAGGTCTAACATTTAAGTCTCTAATCCATCTTGAATTAATTTTTTTATAAGGTGTGAGGAAGGGATCCAGTGTCAGCTTTCTACACATGGCTAGCCTGTTTTCCCAGCACCAGAAATAAACTTACATTTTAAAAAATACATGAATCATTACTTTATAAAAAAAATTACAATATAATGTGTCCAATTTTAATTGAATCCTTTAACTAAAAATGTACTCTTTTCAAATCCCAACAGCTATTATTTGCTAGCACTTGGGAATGAGAAATTAGGATTCTGAGATATTCTCAGGAATTTTAAAATCATGAAGTATTCTTTATTCTTTATTCTTATAACATTTCATTTATATTTTTAATAAAAAATAAACGTACATAATTGAGCACTGGGAAATAATGAAACACTGATAAATGCCTATATCGCTGAAAATGTTATTAGGTAGTATTCAAGTAATATAACGTTTAATATCCTAGCAAAATGAGGAGGAGTCCGCATGAATATGTAACAAAATTATCTTAACTAGTTCACATCCAAAAGTTTTAAATTTTGAAAGAATACTAATGGGATTTATATAAAGTATACCCTATGTACACTTTTGTTAATATTCTTCTTATTTACAAGAATGTTTCACCATTAGGAGCAGACAGTGTCACTTGAAAAATTGCAACCATACAAGTAATTACTTGGCTGTAACTGGTTAATATTATTAAAATGTCTTTATTTATAAAAAGCAAGTTTTTAATTTCCCTTTTCTAAATTTATATTTTCTTTCAGAATTATAATAAACAAAAATATAAAATATATTTTGGACAAAAGTCTGAAAAAGGAGAAAAACAGCAGCTTAGTAACAAAATAAATTTAACCGTCATGAGAAAACATATTGCTTACAAATCCTTTTGAAGATTTCCAATTTTTATAATCAAACTATTCAGTGTAGTACTTCAAATCAAGTTGTATGAGACCTTATTGTGAAAAGTGTAAGTTAAAAAAACAATTCAATTAGTAAATTTATTTGCAAAATAAATATACCATTGTGAATTCTGCTTATTTAACAAGTTCTACATTTTACTTAATGATATTTTATGTAGAATGCTCTATTCATACACTATATGTGTAATTATTTTGATGAAATTTTGTATCACAGCTTATCTGTTGTCAAAATAATAGCCCCAACCAAAACCTCATATGTTATACAAAAGTTAACTCAAGTTAGAATGTTTAAATATAAAATGGAAAGAACAGAATATTTAGGAAAAAATATTCTGAAAAGTCTTTGAGATCTAAGGATTACGAAAATTCTCAGATGAGACACAAAAAGCACCACTGCTTTGCTGGAATGCAATTGCCTACCGCTCACCCTCTGCTTTGCTGGAACACATGCTTGCATGGATCTTGCTTCCACTGCCCCACCCCCATTGGCACATGCACACATGAGAGTGTACCCTGCTTCCACTTTTCCAACAAAATGCTTTTGCTGGCACCTACCATCTGAGTGTTGTTGCCAGTGACCAGGAACACCTCAAACCCTCCAGTGCATCAGTTGCTTAACCCAGAGGTTACAGAGAACCAAGCTGGTCCTGGATCCACTGCCAGGCTGAGAACACACAGCCCAGGAGTGCTGAGCTGAGTCTTTACTCCCTAAAATCATCCAGTAATAGAGCCCATTCACTGCACCCAACTTATACCACAGTTAAATCCTTAAAGGGCATCAAATAATATAAAAAACAAAAAGCCACATCAAAGGACAGAAACTTAAAAATAAAAGGGAAATCAGCTCACACAGATGGCAAAGAACGAATGCAATAACTCTGGCAACTCAAAAAGCCAGAGTGTCTTCCTCCCAGTGACTGCACTAGCTTACCAGGAATGTTTCTTAACCAGGCTGAAATGACTCCAAGACAAACATATAATTCCAAATCTGGAAGGCAGCAAAGACAATTGAGATTCAGGAGAAAGCTGAAACCTAATCCAAGAAATCTAAAGAATCCAGTAAAGTGATAAGAGAGTTGAAAGACATTTGTCAATTTTGGCTTTTGCTGCCGTTGCTTTTGGTGTTTTAGACATGAAGTCCTTGCCCATGCCTATGTCCTGAATGGTACTACCTAGAT
>NW_012115154.1:14322931-14344625 GCF_000951035.1 Colobus angolensis palliatus | reverse complement strand
AGGCCAAGGCAGGTGG
Organism: Colobus angolensis palliatus; assembly: GCF_000951035.1. Classification (NCBI taxonomy): domain Eukaryota; kingdom Metazoa; phylum Chordata; class Mammalia; order Primates; family Cercopithecidae; genus Colobus; species Colobus angolensis. The sequence goes on along the minus strand of NW_012115154.1, from coordinate 14,344,609 downwards.
ATCACGAGGTCAGGTGATGGAGATCATCCTGGCTCACACGGTGAAACTCTGTCTCCACTAAAAATACAAAAAATTAGCCAGGCGCGGTGGCGGGCACACTCCCAGCTACTTGGGAGGCTGAGGCAAGAAAATGGAGTGAACCTGGGAGGAGGAGCTTGCAGTGAGCCGAGATCATGCCTTTGCACTCCAACCTGGGCGACAGAGTGAGACTCCATGTCAAAAAAAGCAAAAAAAGAAAAACAAACAATTTCCAATTTTCTTATAAAGTTAAATATATATACTGACAAGACAATACAATTATACCACTAAGTATTTATCCCAAAGAAATAAAATTACAAATACATAAAAATACTTTTGTAAGATATATTTATAACAAATTTATTTATGACAGCTCCAAACTGACAACGAGTCAAACGGCTATCAGTTGGAGAGTAGATAAACAAACTGTAGTATACTCATACAATTGAATTCTGCCTGGGAGTGAAAATGCCTATTGGTTTATATAACAACATGACTACATGACTGAGTCTCAAAACACACTGAGCAAACAAATCTAAGATCAAAAATTATATACTCCACTATGCCTTTTGTGTGTAGTTTTAGTAAAAGCAAAACTAACATGAAAAATATCAAAACAGTGTTTGTGGATGTGTTCATGTATCTGCCTTTGTGTGTTTGTGTGTGTGTTCGCCTGAAAATGGGAACAAGGGAAGTTGTGAAGTAATAGAAACATCCTATGGTATATGTGGAATCAGTCAAGACTTAATGCAAATAGAGACTTGAAATGTGTGTGGGTCGTGGTATGTAATTTTTTTGTTTCCTTTGCATGCGGATATTTCTTGTTTGCCTTTAGGCTTAGTCTTGCCAAAGAAAAGGATACTAGGGAGAAGGAAATGGAAGTAAATAATTTCCATGAATTCCAAAAATGGAGGAATCACAGGAAGGAATCACTGCAATTATCTGAAAAGTTTCATGAAAATAAGAAGCTCTAGAAAAGGCACATCAAAGAAGGGTCAGGGCAGTGAAGAGAAGAGTACACATGATAATAATGCAAGCAAGGTGTGTTCATAGAACACTGAGAAGTATTTTGATGAAAAATTCTATGGTAACACCAAGGTTAGAGACAGTATTTAGACTTCAAAATGTGAAACTAAAGAATTTGAATTTATCCTCTGCCATATTTACCAAAGGAATGATTTCCTCTCCTGCTATTGCCTTATTTCTTACTAGAAGTTTCATATTATTAAAGGTGCATTAGAGGTGACTGAATAGTTTTAAAGGGAAATATCAAATCATATGCAATTCAGTGTTCAGGTAATTCAATCATAGACATTAGGAGCAGTCTCTATCTTTTTCTCTCAGCATATTGCTTTGATTTTTAAATTTTGTATTAGTAAATGACAGACTGAGGATATGAAAGCCTAAAAGATTTGAAACACCTTTCCTCATCCATTGTATAAACTACAATGCTACCAACTGACTTACACCTCATAAAACTTGTTCTTCATTGTAGCATTTCATAATATGACTTGTTACCCCATGTTATGAGATACTTAAATGAATGATGTATTTCACAATATTAGAGGAAAAACATGAAATTTATAAACCATTCAAGTGTTACCTGTTCCGAGTTCCAATTTTATTCATTCCTATTCATATTTGATTTCTTCTTTTGTCAACAAAAGAGCACAGCTTACTGATAAAATTATACTTTTAAAAGTTTATTTTAAAGGTTGTAAAGATAGCTTTGGTAAGAAATAGCACTAAATTAATTTAAAGCATTACATTTTATTAAAATTTTAAGCAAATGGAAAGTAAGGAAAACTAACTTTAGAAATTTTAAGTGTAAAGTGTTTTAAAATGTTTGCACAAATAAATATGCAGGAGAAACAGCATTTATACAAATTTTTATACCTGTAGTGGGTTCAATAAACACTTAATCCCCCTATATAATTCTGTACATGTATATTATTGGGTATTTTAGAATATAATTTTTTTAATAATCCAGGTTTATTTTTCCATTTTAATAATATTGTTTAAAATTATTATTAATGTCTCCTGGTAGAAAGGATTTAGTGGGCTTTGGTATTTCTGCAATTTAAAATTTTAAAAAGTTAGTACTTTAGTGATAAATTGTTTTACAATAAGAGTAGCTAGACTTTATTGTGTGCTTCTCATGCACTGTTCAAAAGAAAGGACTGTAAAATATGATAGCTATTAAGATTATGATATGGCAACCACTGTGATACACCTTCCAGAAATATTAGCTCAGGTAATTTTTTAATTCTCTTAGACAGGTAGTATAAGCCCCATTTTACAGATGTAAAGAAGATAGGTTAAGTAACTTGCCAAATTGTCTGCACTCAGGAATAGTCAGAAAGCAAATTTGCACTCAAATCTTTCTTCTCTTTGGGTCCATTCTCTGTCCCCCACACCACTCTGGCTCCAAAGGCGTTTCTTTGTCTGTGTGGTTTTTGTTATTACTGCAAATGCTTTTAAACCAGTGATTCTAATGCATTGTTAACTTCTTGCTATAGTGTACTCTCTGACCCTTCACTTCATTGACGAATTCTATGTTGTTCATACCCTTAATCTTTTGTTATTTGCCAGGTCATTTTTTTTTCCTACATTCATTCTATTTGTAACAACATGGTGGCTTCAAAGGTATATAACCTTTCTCTGGTTATATATGGTATATTATAAGGTATATGGAGAATTATTGTATCAAGGTCATAGGTATTTTAGTGGATCCTACACTATTTTGTTTAACTTTGGGTCTCTTATTTGCTCTTTATATGAACAAATACAACTCAAAACATAGTATCTTTGACAACTTTAATAAAGTTTAATAAAGTCTTCCTGAAGCACAAAAACAACACTTCTTCTGAACGCTGCTGGGAATCACTTGTTCATCTCTGATGAATTACCTCTTCACCCATGTTTCACGATGAGAGAAATAATTAATAGAGGCTGTCTGAGTCTCTATCCTTATCCTTATTCTGGCCTCCCTCAAACTTATTCTGCATTGTGGAGGCAGCTTTGCAACTAGTTTTGGTAAAGATAGCTATGAATATATATATATTTTCATTTTCTCTCTTAGTTGCTTAGTTGTTTTTGTTTTGTTTTTAATGAGGAAACTTGTAGAGGATCCACAGCTTTGTATCATGGTCTTGTCCTGACCAGATATTTATCCTTTGAATATTGTTGTCCATTCCCTTTCTTTTAGAAGGATTGTGTGGGCTTTGATTAACAAAGGAAAATCAACTTTGGCTTTACAGTAATTTCAAATAATCAATAAGAGACAATTATTCACTTTTTAAGTGTCATATGATTTATCTAAAATGACTAGTCACCAATTTACTAATTGAAAAATGAAATAGCCATAGTGACACAATTATAAAAGCATATTTGCCTAAAGTGAAAATGAAAATAGATATGGTTGAGAAGATCAAGTTCTTAAACTAATGCTATTGTCAGGTTCAGGAATCTATTCAGAAAGAAGGCATTAGGAATGGAGAGGGCAATTTATGCACCAAATTATTTCTCGTAATATTATTTATAAAAACAAACAATCAGAAACAAAGTGAAAGCCCAAAATAAAGAAATGGTTAAACAAATAGTATAACAACAGATACCTTTCTCCTTTGGGCTAAAGCTGAGATTCATATAAGTTTGTGGAATTTCCTGGGGAAAATTAAATAATATTTATAATTATAATTGTATTATATTTATAGTAAGTTTTGAGATGTATACAGAAGTGCCTAATACACCGGGTAGAGGAAAGATTGGTAAAAAGAAGACCAGAGCAAAAATGATTTGTTGTAAAGTGAAGAAAAAAATCATAGTAAGGCAAAGATCTTGCTATTACAAATCACAGAGCAGAACAAGGCCTGTGAGTGAAATAGGAGTAGTGGTTCCAAATATAGAACAGTGGCTCTTGAACTTGTCTGAGATAGACACCCTGGCGGCAAAAAGCTCACTTGAGGAAATGGTGCTGGATCATTTCTGAGTCACTAGATGAGTGGAAATAGCTCACCATGGATAACCTGAATATATACATTTTTTAAACAAATTTGATTAAATAGTCACATACGTACCTATTATGCTTAGCTTAAATATGGTTATATACATATTTTAAAATATTATATTATGTAATAAATTGCTGTAAAAAGAGTGTTTTCTACTGTCACATGTAAGAGTTAATTTTATTCAGACTGTTCTCTTTAAATTTTGACATCCGTATTTTTATCATCATTGCAGCCAATTTTCAAGTCATCTATCATGGTTTTCAATAGCACATCATCCAAATTGCTTTAAGAACTGAACTTCTTAAATCTGTGTATGACAGTGTTGATAGTGTTTCTGCAAATTCTATCCTAATTTTATCCTATTTTCCTAAGTTACAGGCAATCATTTGAATTATATCATATTTTAATTTTTCAAGAATCTTGTCAGTATATATTCCTGATTTATATAAGATGATTATATAAACCATCATGTTTATAGTGATATACAGTGCTTATAAGTAAAAGCTTAAACAACCATAAAAAGATACCAAACATTTTTGATACCAAAAAACTAAAATATCAAATGTTAAATTTCTTTAGCACCTTTTAACCTATGTTATGACTGAGAGCAAAGGAGTTAACATAATCCTGAGAAAGAAAAGTTACATGTATACGTTATATATATACACACACACATCAGTTTTATATATGACATATATAAGATATACATAAGATATATATAACATATCATATATTATGTCATATATAATATATATCATATATTATATATGAATACTGATGTCAAAATTTAAAGAGAAGTGTCTGAATAAAATTAACTGTTACATGTGACAGTAGACAACATATATGAATATTATATATATAAAATTGATCTATATCAGTTATACATATTTCTCTATATACTTCTGTATATATTTCTCTATTTCTATATATATTTCTCTACATAGTTCTCTATATATTTCTCTATATATTTCTCTCTATATATTTATATCAGTTCAAGACTGAATGCATTCAAAAGTGCACTCAAAAGTGAATGCAGTTTTTCTGATTCCATTTTCTTTTTTTGTTTGCTTGTTTTTCCTTTTTTTTGTTGTTGTTTGTTTGTTTTTGAGACCAAGTCTTACTCTGTCACCCAGGCTGGAGTGGAGTGCAGTGGCACAATCTCAGCTCACTGCAACCTCTACCTGCTGGGTTCAAGCGATCCTCCTGCCTCAGCCTCCCAAACAGCTGGGGCCACAGGTGTGCCACCATGCCTAGCTAATTTTTGTGTTTTTTTGTAGAGACGGGGTTTCACCATGTCAGTCAGGCTGGTTTCGAACTCCTGACCTCAGGTGATCTGCCCGCCTCAGCCTCCCAAAGTGCTGGGATTAAAGGCATGAGCCACCATGCCTGGCCTGGTTCCATTTTTCCGATGGTGATTGAAAATAATTCATCTGCTAAACACCAAATTCCAAAGCGCATTTTGAGCTATGCTAGTGAAGACATTAAATTGAGCCAAGCAGCTGTGGCAGGGGCTACCAGTTGAAATCTATTATATTTCCACCTCAGTTTTTCAGAGGCCAGACTAGAGAAACAAATGCAGATTAAGTTGGGACCACAACTCCTGCATTTTTTATGACTTTCAAGATGGCACAAATATCTCCCATTTTACCAAAGATTCAGTATTGATTCTAATTTAATATCTTGGCTTGAGAAGAATACAATATCAGGGTTTTCCGCTTGACCTGTGTACTGTTATAGACCTTATTCCACAGTTCCGGAAATCAATGTCAGGATTATGCCAGATTCATGCATAACTTGCCTTCTGTAGGTCCTCAATCTGACGAGGGGACCATGATCACATACATGTGGATGCAGTGATAACTTCTTGTACCAACTGTTTAAATTTGGGTTGCCCCAGAAGGAAATCTTGAGATGAAAATTCAAGGGCAAGTGTTCATTTGCAATGTGAAGGAGCCATCATTAGGAGACTGCAAAGCAGAAAAAGAAGATAATTTGGCCAATAAAGGAGAATTGTCTACTATGGACAGTTGGAGATTTAATTCCACTAGGAAACTTTGGAAGATAAACGAGGTAAGGAATGTATACTCCAACTCTCTCTTTTTTTTTTTTTTTAGAGACGGAGTCTCACTCTGTCACCAAGGCTGCAGTGCAATGGGGCAATCTCGGCTCACTGTAACCTCCGCCTGCCAGGTTCAAGCAATTCTCTGCCTCAGACTCCTGAGTAGCTGGAATTACAGGCACTTACCACCAAGCCCAGCTAATTTTTGTATTTATACTAGAGACGGGGTTTCACTATCTTGGCCAGGCTGGTCTTGAACTCCTGACCTTGTGATCCACCCGCCTCAGCCTCCCAAGGTGCTGGGATTACAGGCGTGATCCACCACACCCAGCCTACACCAACTCTTAAGACTCATTGGTTCAGTGCTCTATGTGGGTGAAGGGGTGGTGGCATTAATTTTCCAGTGTTTATTCCTTTTCCCAAACAGAAATGAGTCTCCAGGAGCTAGAAGAAGTCCTCTGTCACAGAAATGTTGGCACTTGCAATGTGTGAGCTGGAATGTGCTGAAGTTATGAGTGATGGGAGATGGATATGGCAAAATTAGATTATACTTTACACCCTGCATTGCATAAACAATGCCTGATGCCCTTATGTTGTTCATCACCTTATCCTTTTCCGTTAGATTTTGTGCATGACCTCATTGTTTCTGTTCAACCACTGTTATTATGGCTGTTACATCTTAAATCAGATATATTCAAGCAAAGTAGATGCTGAAATGGGTCCTCTCTTGTTAAATATTTTGCTCGAAGAGGCAAAGTCTATCAAGAACGGGAAGATTAAAAATATTTGCCACTATCAGGTTTTTATTCTTGCTATTTTATTATTAAGTTGCTGTTTACTAAGAAAAAATAAAACTTGCTCTTATTTCCTTATCTTTCAAAGTAGAGATTATTATAATATTCTGTAAAAAGTTGCCTATATATTTACTAAATAAATAAATCCTATGAGTCCAAACAAACTTTGAGAGATGTCAGCATGTGATTTGAAGTTTCTGGTAAAATGTATATGATGACTCTCACCATGCATGGGGACAGAACTTGAGGTCTTCCAAAGTTGCGGTATTTTTAGAGTTGGATTACAAAGAAGCACATAAATCCTAACTGGTTCAGGTAGTAGTCAGTCTTATGTAATGTAGTGCATGAATAAGTAGTTATTAGAGATTAGATCAGTTTATCAATCAGGGCTGTTACAGTGGATTTTAAGTACAAAGTGGTACCTTCATAAATGACAACATAGGATATGAGAATAGGAAAAATAGAAATTTTCTGTTGTTATATTGACACCGGGGTGATGTATGTTTTAGATCAAAGTGAATAGAACATGTATTTTAATTTATGGTTTTTACCGTATAACTGACCAACTTATCATACACTTTGTGGTGATTATGGATGATTTGTTATTGTGAAACACTGTACTTCTAATACTGCTGAAGTAATACTGTTAAAAGAATAGACCATGATTGATATTTAGGGCAACTAATCAGTCAGAATGCAGCTGGGAAATGAAACTGCTTTAATTGAAACAGATAGAAATGGCTACAAGGAATTGTTATATAGGTGATGGACACGTAGAAAATCCAAACAGTGGATAGTAAGACAAACTAGAATTTAGCAACAACAGGAAGCTTCAAATCCCCTAAACTGGAAGAAACAAAGGAAGCATTGGTAGTACTAGAGTCCAGGGTGAGAGATTCCCCCTGAAACTCTGGTGGGCTTGCCTGGCTGGAGCTGGTGCTAAAGAGGAGATGCAGCCACTGCTAGACACCAGCCAGGGCAAACAGCCAGGGGAGAGACTACTGTGCTTCTCCATCTCTTCCTCCTCTCAACCCCCCACCCCTCCATCTTCCATCGGGGCCTGCCACTGAACAAACTATGAGGAAGCCGGCTGACATGGACTCCTGGAAAATGTGGCCTAGAAAGCAGAAGAGAAGAAAAAGCAGGGCAAAAAGTAGAACTCAGAGCAAAGGACTGACATGAGAAAGGCATAAATTCCAGTGGAAAAAAGAACTCTAGTGTTTAATATAATACATGGTTTAAGGGTTGTCTGTATGGCAACTAATAACAGAAGATATAGCTTATGGATCAGTTTCCCTTCACTGAGAAATATGCAGTTATGCCCAAAATGGAAGGATTTTATTATTCTTTCTATCTTATGACACTGAGTGTGTAAGGAGAGATTAGCATGGACTGCAAAGAAAGCTGTGATTGTACTGAAAAGCCCATGGGACAGGGCCAAGAACAAGAGACCAGATCCCTTTTGTTTTACTGGGCTGCAATTTGGAACAAATAGCCATGCCCTGATGAAGCCTGGTCAACCAAATTGTCCACACTTGATATCCACTCAGGCCTGCCTTTATAAAAGCATGAGACATAGTATGAAATTCAAGATTCCTATACCAGAAATGCTCTTTATTTCTGTATCAAGTGAGTAGAAATAGAAAGAGTTAGAAATGAGATTTTGTTTTATGGGAATAATAGCAATATAATAACAGAGAAAAGAGAACGCAAGAAAAAAAATTATCTGTCCCTCAATATCACAGTCTCTAGCATCAGAATCTCACATTTCACAGTTACAATGATCAAAATCATTTTACCAATGGTAAGGTACACGTCAGAATGAGAAAGTTATTTAGAAACTCAAAATGCATTTTTACCCGTGTTTTGAAATAGCATATTATAGACTTTAAAATTACTAGAAATTTTCGTAAATTGCATTATTGTTCTCCAAAATTTGCTTCCTCTCCCTGTAGAAGGATTATACCTATTGACCCTGCAGATGTAAGGCTTGGCCATGTAGTTTTCTTTGGCTAATTAATGTGAGTGATGGCATTGTATGCCACTTGTAAACACAGGATTTAAGAGACAACTTCTGGATCTACCATTGGTCTTCTCCCTCTGCCCTGAGATTGTCATAACACAAAAAAAGGTGCAGTTGATTTGTGAAAGGCATTTAATGTAATAAAAAAAAACAAAACCCGTGGTTGTAATAAACCACTAAAATTTTAGGGTTGCTGGTTATAGTAGCAGAATTGGATAAAATCTGGAATTATAATACAACTTTGTTAGAGTATTTTTCTACCTCCACCAGTGGAAAAATGTTGGTAAGCCATTTCCATCCAGTTAGCTCCTGTCTACCTTTAAGTTGTGGTTTAAGTTACATTTCTTCAGGATGCCTTTTCTTGATCCTTGCCACCAGATTAGGTTAGATTTCTGTTTTATCTTCTATAGAAATATGTATTTTTATTTAAAGTAACTTATTTTTTGGCAAGTTTTCATTGACTGGTGTGATTATGTTTAGGTTTTACAATATTGGATCCATATGTGGTTTGCATAACACTGTGATCCTAGCATGTAGCAGGTGCACAATAAAAATATTATTGAAGAAACAAATACATGACTTCTAATGACATTTTATGTTTCACTTCTCAAATCCTAGTAGATGTCTTGGTTTATTCCAGTGATATTTTCACTATCCCTGAAAAACTGCAGTTGCAGACAGTAATTTCATCATAATTGTCTAATCATTTACTAAAACCTCCACATCTACTCTCTTTTTTATATGCTCCCATTGTAAGTATGCATGTACTTTGAGCAACTAAAGGCACAAGACATAATGGTCTCTCTTTCCCACAACAAAGCTATTCTATTCCCCATATGATCTTTTAAGCATTTAAAAATGTATCTGTAGTTGTGCTTATTATGTGTTTATATTATCCTTTCTCAAATCTTTACTTTTTAATATACAAATGTCTTTTTGCCAGAGCAAATGTCTTACAAAGGATAAGAACATATATTTTTGAGATTATAAACAATTCTAGAACTATTATTTTTAAAAATGCAAGATCCTGCTATGTCCACTGCTATAATGCTAATGAATGTTGTGTAACATTTGATGAGCACTATGTCATTTCAGCTGGATGAAAGAACCACAGAGTTTCATGTATTTATTTAATTTAGAAAGTGTCAGCTGTCTGGAGGCCTCTAAATTCCAATCTTATGCCATTTTGCCTTTACTGCTGCCTCAAATTTTCATTTCTTAGGAACGATCTATATTACAGACTGCAAAATTTATGTTCAGAATAATTAGTAGTTTGCATTAAAGAAAACCTCTTCAATCATAAGTTGAGTGACATTAAAATAAAATTAAAAGAGTTTATGTCTTGAGATGCTTCAACTGCTTGTATAAATATAATATTTATTGGAATTTATAGGTTGGTAGACAAAATTTCCATGATTTTATTGTCTTTCTTGTCTGGAGGAAGTGGGGGTGGAGAATGAGAAACAGTTCTATGGATAGCTTATATTAAGGTAACAGTCAATTAATTAAAAGTTTAATAGTATTACTCACAAAAGTACTCATCTTCACTGTCTTTCTCCATTAGTACTGCTACTTTTAACTATCTCCATTAATCATGACTATTAATGATACATCAAAGCACAATGTTTCCTATCCAATTGGCAAAACAGGAGATGAAAAGTCACAAAGTATAAGCTATTTTACTTTACTTTCTCACGAGGGATAAGAGATGACATTAATTAAATCTAAATTGAGATTTATGTTCCTTATCTTGTCAAAAGTTTAATTTCAATATATACCTTAAAAGCATATATTTTAAAATACAAAATCCATTCATTTCTGTATGATAGCAGTAAACAATCAAAATTTAAAAAGTTTTTTAACTTAATGCCATTTGCATTAACACCAAAAAAAATGTATAAACTTAGGTATCAACCTGACAAAATAAATGCAGGAGATGTGCTGAAATCTGCAAACTTTTGAGGAAAGAGGTCAAGAGACACTGTCAAAAATAGTTATATCCATTCATAGATGGAAAATCTCAGTATTGTTAAGATGCCAATTCTCTGATTTAATATACAATTTCCATGCAAACCCCAATCTAATTCTCAGCAAGCTATATTGTCAGGTGCACTGCTTCTAATTCATCCTATACAATAGTTCAGGCATTCACTACTAATTCTTTTCCTGTCTTTACAAAGTCTCAAGTTAAGGAGATAATATATATCCCTGCTATTAGATGAAACATCTAACCCTGGTCTGGATGTATCTGGTTCCTGGCAACCTTTCTGTGGCCCTCAAATCTGGTAGCTAAGGGAGCAGATGATACTGCTCTTGGAGTTTCACTGACATAATTATAGATACTATTTGTTATGAGAGTGTTTCCTTCTTTCTGAATAGTCTATTAGACGTTTTAAAATACTATTTTAGACTCATTTGGAATAAATGGAAAGAAATAAAATAAAAAATAAACCACTGAATAACGCCAAAATTAGTGGTAAACAGAGATTTAAGTATATTGTAAGGGCTATGAAAGAAAATTATATCATCATTATACAGTTTTGTCTTGTACAAATATATTCAGTTTCCTAAGAAAAGGAAAATTGATAAAGAATATGAGTTTCTAGTCATCCAATATGACATGTAAGCATTTTCAGCAAGTTCTTTGTCAGTAAAATATAATACTAAAAGTTTTTGTATACATGAGTTTACCATTTTAAGGGCCATTCATATGTGCCAAAAGTTAAAGCAATTTGAATAAGCATCTGGAGTCATTTCTAAATGAAAAGGCAAAAGACCTAATTCATTTATTTTCTATATTATGATTATCAATATGTGTGAATTATTGATTTAGTGACACAAAATAACATCATTAGAGCATATATGTGTGTGTGTGTGTGTGTGTGTATATACATATATATATATTTAACTTTATACTTCTAAACATGGAAAGAACAAAGGGCCCCTATCATTGCCTTACTAAGAAAGTAGTTCATACATTAGCATATAAGTCTTAATACTTTTGAGTTAGGTATTGAAAAGATAGTGAGAAAAATAAGAATACATACTAAGGCCCTTCTCCACTCCTCCCTCTGCCATCCTTCAGCTGGCAAGACATTTATTATTTGATCACCAAGTAACATTTTCATTTTAAGTCTTGAATTATTTGTAATATGAAAAAGCATATCAGTCAATTCTAGGTACATTTAGTGTTATGGATTCAAACTGAGTCTGTTTAAAATTCCCCAATCTTATCCCCACTCCAGCCTACCCCAATCCTACCAGCTCCTTCCTGGTATGTCATTCTAGAGCCATAATGTTGGGAGTTGGGAAACTTGGAACACCATTTAGTCCTTAGTGTGTTCTTGTTTGCTTACATGTTCTTTGCCCCATCTCATGCACAAACACTGGTGTCTGCTGAGGTATTCCATTTTTATTTAGGTTCTGCTTGTGTAGTTCACTCAGCACCCACTGCTGTGTATCATGTTCCAAATGAAACACTGCTTCAGGTCTGGTATTTATCTCTCAGCTAGCCTCCAGGCTTTTCTCACAGATACATAGAAGCTTTGGGTGTTCTCTCATTCTTCCCTGGGGCCACATATCACCCAATTTCTCCTTACCCAGTGGGTCTCCTTTTCCTGCCACCTCACCTAGTCTGCTGTCTGCTCAGCTGTTACACTTTGTTTTTCCTTTCAGACAGCTGCTGTCTGTAGGAAATAATGTAAATGATGGTCCATTTCCAAGACAAAGTGCCTCGAGTAAACTTTGGTCTGCAAACTGTGGAATGACAAAATATACCAGGCCACTTCTTTAACATCTGGCACCTAGTTGTTGGCGTCCCCTTAGTTGCCCTCACCTGAACCAAAGACTTTAGTCTAGAATGAAAGTTAACTAGACTGCAAAATAGCTCACTTTACCTAGTCTTATCAGCTTGCCTGACCACGTAGGTCATAAGTCAAATACTTGAAAAGCCCCTGAGGTGACTATGATTGCAATGCATTATGGGCTGCAACAAAATGCAGCCAAACAACCCTAAAGAAAACACCAAAACTCCTACCCGATGACAAATAGACAACATCCAGGAAGACTGTGACCCCATAGCCTATGAGGAACCAGGGAAGGGACCTGTGCACAAGGGGATAACCTGCTTGTGGTAACCATGCTGGATGTGCCTGCCCATCAGACACCAGCTCTTGCAAGACCATCACTGTGTCTCTGAGTCCATTCTTTGGGTTAAATGGGTCAGTTTGTTTCTCACAAATTGGGGGCTTGTCCGGGATCTCTGTGCCTGTGTGGAGTGGGACTCCTATAAAGAGGAGAGATGTGAACCACCCAATTTAGATGACCTGCTCTGTCCAGGCATCCTAGGGGTTGGGCATTTTCAGAGGTCATGTGTGACTGAGACGTATCTTAGATAAGAAGCAAGCACAGAGTACCAATCTGTAGTTTCATTCTCCTGCGAGGGAAACGGCTGGAGACAGACGAAATGATTCTTGGGGTGTGTGAGAAACCTCCAGTAGGGAATGGTGAGTACACAGGAGAAAGCTCAGACACAGAGACTGACTGAAAATGGTAAATAGGAATTCTAGGGCTAGGGAACAAAGGAAAGAGGGAACTAAGGAAATTCCTCTGACATTCCCCCAGATAGTACATGGGGGAGAATGCTGCAGGTTTGGAGGGACAACCCTTGAACCAGCAACAAGGAAAAGGAAAAGATGAAAAATTTTGCTATTTTATCTGACCCAAAGACCCATTTGTAAATCCTTGGTTTTTTGGCCTAAGTTTGGCTCAGAAGGGGATTGGGTGGGCCAAGCTTTAACTCTCTGTGTGAATGATAAAATCCCATTCTCACAAGAAGAGATAGGTTATGCTCTCTGTTGGATCAGGGAATTAGCCCCCATGTTAGCCCTCAAAGAAGAATAAATGGAACATAATAAATAGCTTCATCCAATAAAAAGGCCTGGGATCTGCTAACACACTTGCCCCTTCCATACAGTTCACAATATAAGGAACAGGAAGACAGGGGGAAACAGGGAGGCCAGAGAGAGATAAATCTGGGGGTCTTGAAGGAACTAGACCCACTGCTCCCTTAAATCCTTATCCAAACTTGAGGAAAGAATTAGAAAAATGTAGGGAGGACATTGAGAATTTCCCTGTTCCCTCTAAATAGCAGATGTCTAACATATTCCCTCTTGGTGAAGAGAAGGCCTGGTGGGACAGGGAATGTTGGATTTGTGAGTGGGCCTTTAACAAGTCCTCAAGTTAGACATTTTAAAAAGGAAATGAGGCCACTCTTAGAGGATCCCCTTGGTTTAGCAGAATAGTTAAATCAATTTTTAGGACCCAATATTTATACTTGGGCTGAGATGATGTCTATCATGAATATCCTGTTTACTGGGGAAGAGAGGGGAATGATTAGAAGGGAAGCTATGACCATTTGGGAAAGACAGCATCCTCCAGGGCAAGGAGACCTGCCAGCTGGGCAGAAATTCCCAAATATGGATCCGAAATTGGATAAAAATGATCCCAGGAATCAGACGCAAATGCAAGACCTTAGGGAACTAATTAGGTGGACTAAAGAGTCCACTCCTAGGACACAAAATGTCTAAAAAGCATTTGAGATTCAACAATAAAAGGAAGAGACTCCCTCTGTGTTTCTGCAGAAGCTCAGGGATCAAATGAGAAAATACTCAGGATTAGAACCAAGGGACCCAGTGGGGAAGGGCCTTTTAATTTTTATTTTTATTTTCTTTGAGACAGAATTTTGCTCTTGTTGCCAAGGCTGGGGTGCAATGGCACAATCTTGGCTTACTGCAACCTCCGCCTCCTGATTCAAGCAATTTTCCTGTCTCAGCCTCCCAAGTAGCTGAGATTACAGGCACCCACCACCACGCGTGGCTAATTTTTCTATTTTTAGTAGAGACAAGGTTTCACCATGTTGGTCAGGCTGGTCTTGAACTCCTATTCTCAGGTGATTCACCCACCTCTGCCTCCCAAAATGCTGGGATTACAGGTGTGAGCCACCATGCCTGGATGGTGAGGCCTTTTAAAGGTTAATTTTGTAACTAAAAGCTGGCCTGATATTACTAAGAAATTACAAAAGATTAATGGATGGAGTGAGAAACCAAAGGAATTACCGAGGGAAGCTCAAAAGGTTTTTGTAAGAAGACAATAAGAGAAACAGAAACAAAAGGCAAAATTCATGGTTTCCACTGTAAAGGAAGGAGTTAGAAAGAGATTAGATCAAGATTATTCTCAAAGGAGATGAAAGAACACTAGGTCTCAGCAAAAAGACAGGAGGGAGATACAGGGAAAAACTCCCAAGACTACAAGTGGATGTTACAAATGTGGGAAACCAGGACATTTTAAGAGAGAATGTCTGGAATGAAAAAAGGAAGAGAAGGTCATCCCCGTAATGAATTTTGATGAGGATTACAGGGATCAGGGGTTCCTTTTGAGTAGGTCCCACCAGGAACCCTTGAAAAACTTGAGGGTGGGACCCAAAGGAGAAGAAATGACATTTTTAGTCGACAGTGGAGCAGCATGCTCCTTCCTAATATACCAACCCAGGGGCACAGAACTCTCTAAGGAAAAGCTAACAGTATCAGGCAAAAAGACGGAGGGATTTCAGGTTCCGATATTCAATAAAATGTTAATTAGGTTGGGATCAAAACAAAGGAAGGAGTCACTCTCATGTATTCCCAAAGCAGGAACTAACCTCCTGGGTTGAAACCTGATTGTTGGACTGGATTTAGAATTAGGAGTAGAGGAGGGACAAATAAAAGTAATAATGGGCCTCCTAACAGAGAAGGAAGAAAGTAAAATTAATCCCCCTGTGTGGGTTAAGGAAGACAACAGGGGAGGATTAGAAATCACACCCTTACAGATAAACAGAAAAAGTAGTTTGCAGAAAACAATATCCCATACCTGTTGAAGAAAGAAAAGGTCTCCGACTGGTAATAGAGGGATTAACTAAAGCTGGAATATTAGAACCCTGCATGTCACCATACAACAACTCCAATTCTCCCAGTCAAGAAACCCAATGGATCATATAGACTAGTGCAAGATCTAAGGGCTATAAATCAAATTGTCCCAACTCTCCATCCTGTGATGCTTAACCCTGACACCCTCCTTAATAAAATACCCTATGAATATAAGTGGTTCAGTGTAGTAGATCTGAAAGTCGCATTCTGGGCATATCCCCTAGACTCTAAGAGTAGGGACCTCTTTGTCTTTGAAAGGGGAAATTCCATGACTGGGAGAAAGCAACAGTACCACTGGACTGTGCTGCCACAAGGTTTCGTGGAAGCCCCAAATTTCTTTGGTTACACCTTAGAAAAAGTCCTGGAGGAATTCCAGTCTTCCAAAGAAACCCAGTTGTTACAATACATGGATGATTTAATTTCTGGGGAATGGAGGGCTGAGGTATCAGTAACCACCATAAGCGTGCTTAATTTCCTAAGGGAAAGGGGATTGTGAGTCTCCAAGAACAAATCGCAATTTGTAAAAAAGAAGTTAACTGTTTAGGACACCTAATTAGTGAAGGAAAGCAGAGGATAAACCCAGAAAAAAAAAATCTTGAATGGTAGGTCTGCCCTTGCCTAAGACAAAGAAAAATCTCTGAAAATTTTTAGGTCGAACAGGTTATTGTAGGCTATGGATTGACTCATATGCTCAAAGGATGAAAATTCTGTGTCATAAGTTACTAAAAAGGGAGCTCAACCTCTTGCAATGGTCCTCAGAGGAAATGAAGGCAGTGGAGGCTCTAAAGAAGGCCTTCATTACAGCCCCAGTCCTGGCCCTTCCAACTTTAGAGAAAACTTTTCATCTGTTTGCAACAGTAAAACAGGGTGTGGCTGTTTGGGTGCTCACTCAAACCTGGGGTGGTGAAGAAGCAAACTGTTACTTTTGTCTCCATGTTTCTCAATCCTGTCTCTCAAGAATAACCCAAATGTATGCAACCAGTAGCTGCCACGGCCATGCAGGTGGAGGAGAGTTGAAAGCTGACCTTTGGCGGGGTCCTGATAGTGAGCACCTCATATCAGATGAGGAGTATATTAAATCAAAAAGAATCTAGGAGATGGTTAGCTGATTCCCAGATTCTAAAATAAGAAAAAGATGATTTCTTCTTAACAACAGATACTTGCTTGCATCCAACCAGTTTCCTATGAAAAGGAGAGAAAAATAAAGAGGCATCAGTCCATAACTGTTTAAATATCATAGAATGTCAAGCAAAAGTTAGCCTAGACCTTAGAGAAGCTCCACTAACATGATGGGATAAAGCTGTTCGTGGCTGGGTCGTCCCAAGTGATAGATGGCAAGACACATAATGGCTGTGCTGTCACTGATGGAAACACGCAATCCTTATGTGAGAAAGGTAGATTACCTAATGGCTGGTCGGCCCAAACCTGTGAATTATACGCTCTTAACCAGGCCCTAAAGCTCTTTAAAGGCCAAGAGGACACTATGTATACTGATTCCAAATATGCCTATGGATTGGTACACACCCTTGGAAAAATTTGGACACAGTGGGGCCTAAAAAACAGCAGAGGGAAAGATTTGGTACATGGAGAACTAATCACCCAAGTTTTAGAAAGCCTCCTGCTTCCAGCAGAGGTAGCCACAGTTCATGTAAATGGCCATCTGAAAGGGAACATTATAAAAGCTCTAGGAAACAGGCTTGCTGATGAAGCTGCTAAGCAAGCCTCCCTGGAGGAAGAAGTTAGACTATTTAACTGATAGTCTAACTTCAGACTGATAAACTAACCGATAGTCTAACTTCAGAAATCATAAGCAAACCCATAATAGGAGAACTTATGTGCATTCTGCACAGTGGGAGTCATTGGGGTCCCCAGGCTATGTGTGATGCAATACTCAAGAATTATGGGTGTATAGGAATTTATGCCGTTGCTAAACAAGTGTGTGGAGGTTGTGTGACATGCCAAAGAATAAACAAAAAGGTAGTTAGAGAACAGACTACTAGAGAAAGGCCTCGCAGGTTAAGACCATTTCAAAGCATTCAAGTAGATTTTACAGAAATGTCCAAAATAGGGAGACTAAAGTATCTACTAGGAATCCCTCTGGCTGGGTGGAGGCCTTCCCTCTCCTGACTGCCACCACAGGGAATGTCATCAAAATAATCGTACAGCAAAAATTATACCCAGATTTGGCTTGGTGGAAAATATTGATTCAGACAAGCGGAGCCACTTTACCTCGAGGGTGCTAAGGGAAATTATGAAAGGTTTACACATTAGATGGGACTACCACACCCCTTGGCATCTCAGCTCCTCTGGAAAGGTGAAGAGAACGAATCAAACTCTCCCAAAGCATATTACCAAACTAATCTTAAACACTAAAATGCTCTGGAGCAAATGTCTCCCAGTTGCGCCCCTTACGATTAGGACAGCCCCAAGGGAAGACTTGGGATTGTCCCCCTACAAGTTATTATATGGGTCCCCCTATTTAGGTAGGACTACAGACTTTCCCATTATGGAAACTGAAGGCCACCTTTTTTTTTTTTTTCTGAGATGGAGTTCCACTCTGTTGCCTAGACCGGAGTACAGTGGCACGATCTCGGATCACTGCAACCTCCGCCTCCCAGGCTCAAGCAATTCTCCTGCCTCAGTCTGTTGAGTAGCTGGGAGTACAGACATGTACCACCACCTCTGGCTAATGTTTTGTATTTTTAGTAGAGACAGGGTTTCACCCCATTGGCCAGGCTGGTCTCAAACTCCTGACCTCAGGTGATCTGCCCCCCTCAGCCTCCCAAAGTGCTGGGATTACAGGCATGAGCCACCACGCCCTACCCAAAGACCAGTTTTTAAGAAATTATATACTGGCCATCTTCTCCACCCTGTCATCCCTTAGGTTAGGAGGCCTTCTGACTCAAACTCCACCTCTTGAGTTCACGATTCATCACTTTCAGCCTGGTGACTTGGTGCTGATTAAGACTTGGAAGGAAGACAGGCTCCACCCAAGCTGGGAAGGTCCCTATCAAGTGATCCTGATCATCGAGAACAGCTAAACAAGGGTGGACTCATTACACATGGGTCAAGGGACTGGTAAAAGAGAACCTGAAATGGATGTGAAAGGACCAATGGGAAGTGTATGGATCACCTGAGGAGCCTGTAAAGTTAACTCTGAGAAAAACTAGAAGGGAACTATAAGTGGGTTCCATCATTGGAATGGATGTGTTTAGGATTAATCGTAATACCAAGGGTGAGAGGTATGCAAATATGGGATGGAGCCTAGTAGAAGGAGAATATCCAATCAACAGTCAACAAAACTAAGACCTCCACCTCCCAAACTATAAACTTTGATGCCTGCCAAATCTTACCTTGGGTGAATTTAACAAACCAAAGTCAGTTGTCACAAGCAGACAAATATCTGTGTCCTGAAACAGGCCACTCTTGGGCCCTCTCAGAAAAGCCCTGTGCTAGCTGGAATGGGGTCTGGTGGATCACTCAACTTCAAGTCTGGGTAAGTCATTTATCCAAAAATAAACCTTGAAAGGATAAGATACATTTATATAAGGGCACAATGCCATCTAACTGTGGAAATTTAGAATGCAATCATATATTAATAACCATAAATAACCCAGCTACTCTAGACCAGAAACCATGGAGGTATGGATTACGAATAGATGTCTCAGGAAGGGGCCCCACGGGATGGTTAGCTCTCAGGCTAATCACCAATAATCTCGAGCTCACCCGGGCTTATCATAACTCCTGTTCCCACTACTTCCTTTAACACGCCAGGCAATGACCCTAAGAGAGTAAAAATAATTGAGATAACTGACCTAAGGTAGACTTTAGAAATTGAGACTGGATATGGAGATGTAAATGCCTGGGTTGCATGGGTCAAATTTGTGGTACTAGCTCTTAATAAGGGTAACTGTTACACATGCTTTGCTGGTTGACCTCAGGCGCAGGTGGTTCTCTTTCCCCAAGGATGGAATACCAATCCCTAAGGAATGCATTAATAATGTTGGCTCCACCAGGACAGGGATGCACAGGGAAATGAGACTCATAAAAGTCTATCATTGCTCTTTCCCACCTTGTGGAGATCAGATTCTAGAGCAATCCCCTTGTTCTCCATAGGGAATATGAACCACTCCTCTTGCCTCTCTAGGCAGGGGGCAGAGTTCAGTAAGCCTGTGGGAGAACTCTCAACTTGTACCCACATCCTAAAAGTTACTGGTGAGTTAAACAAAGGCAACTACTTGGCTCTTTATATACGCCAGGCTGATGTCTAGTGGTATTGTGGGAAAATACACCTCTGTGACCTGTTACAATCCCACTGGACCAGGTCTTGTGCCTTAGTTTAATTGGCCATTCCCATCACTCTGGCGTTTCATTAGATCCCCAAGATTCCACATGGCCACCGAAGCTGGAGAGATTTAACAAATTCTTTTGATCCCAACATTTATATTGACTTAATAGGAATCCCTAGAGAAGTACCTAATAAATTTAAGGCCCGAAACCAAATAGCTGCTGGGTTTGAGTCAGCAGTCTTCTGGTGATCAACTATTAATAAAAATGTGGATTGGATTACTTACATCTGTTACAATCAACACAGATGAATCCACTATATTCCAGAAACTCAAAGGAGTGGCTAGCCAGTTAGATGCCACCAGCTGAATGACCTGGGAAAACAGACTTGCACTAAACATAATCCCAGCAGAGAAAGTGGGTGTATGCCTTATGCTGGGCAGAAAAGGTTGCACTTTCCTTCCCAACAATACTGCCCCAGATGGAACCATCACAAAAGCATTACAAGGATTAACAACTCTAGCCAATAAATTGGCAGAAAATGCCAGAATTGATGACCCATTTACTGATTGGCTGGAAGGTTAGTTCAGGAAATGGAAAAGAATTATAGCTTCTGTTCTAATATCCCTAATAATAGTGGCTGAAGTCCGAACAGCTTTATGATATTGCATGATCCCCTATATTAGAGGAGTAACCCAAAAATTGATTGAAACAGTCATCAACAAATGCCCATAACATACCAACTGCTATTAGATGCCAATTCAGACCTGCTCTCTTATGAGGAAGAGAGTCAACAGCTCTTAAAACAATTTGAGCACTAAAGAACACACAAATAAATGTAGAAATTGGACAAATAGGGGAAAAAAGAAAAAGCGGAAGGAGTTGTAGGTAATTAAGTAAATGGTGGTCTATTTCCAAGACAAAGTGCCTGGAGTAGGCATAGGTCCGCAAACTACGGAAGGACAAAATATACTAGGCCCCTGCTTTAATAGCCAGCACTTGCTTGTCGGGAACCCCTTAGCTGCCCTCACCTGAACCAGAGGTTAGTCTAGAATGAAAGTTTACTCACCTGCAAAATCGCTCATTTTATCTATTCTTCTCAGCTTGCCTGACTACCTAGGTCATAAGTTAAATACTTAAAAAGCCCCTGAACTGACTATGATTGCAATGCATTATGGGTTGCAACAAAATGCAGTGACAACCCAAAGAAAACAAACACCTAAAACTCCTACCCAGTGACCAATAGACAACATCTGGGAAGATTGTGACCCCATAGTACTCAGCCTATGAGGAACCGGGGGAGGGATGCAAACACTAGGGGATACATTGCTTGTTGTAACCATGCTGGGTGTGCCTGCCCACCAGACACCCGATCTTGGAAGACTGTCATTAAAAGTCTCCCTTCTGCTGTTCTCCATCTCTGAGTCCATTCTTTTATTATTATTTTTTAATTATACTTTAAGTTCTAGGGTACATGTGCACAACGTGCAGGTTTGTTACATATGTATACTTGTGCCATGTTGGT
>NW_012115154.1:14320567-14320976 GCF_000951035.1 Colobus angolensis palliatus | reverse complement strand
TCCTGTTTTATTTCACTGAGCAGTGGTTTGTAGTTCTCCTTGAAGAGGTCCTTTACATCCCTTGTAAGCTGGATTCCTAGGTATTTCATTCTCTTTGAAGCAATTGTGAATGGAAGTTCATTAATCATTTGGCTCTCTGTTTGTCTGTTGCTGGTGTATAAGAATGCTTGTGATTTTTGCACATTGATTTTGTATCTTGAGACTTTGTTGAAGGTGCTTATCAGCTTAAGAAGATTTTGGGCTGAGATGATGGGGTTTTCTAAATATACAATCATGTCATCCGCAAACAGGGACAATTTGACTTCTTCTTTTCTTTTCCTAATTGAATACCCTTGATTTCTTTCTCTTGCCTGATTGCCCTAGCCAGAACTTCCAACACTATGCTGAATAGGAGTGGTGAGAGAGGGCA
>NW_012115154.1:14245338-14318732 GCF_000951035.1 Colobus angolensis palliatus | reverse complement strand
AACTTAGTTTGGCTGGATATGAAATTCTGGGTTTAAAATTCTTTTCTTTAAGAATGTTGAATATTGGCCCCCACTCTCTTCTGGCTTATAGAGTTTCTCCTGAGACATCTGCTGTTAGTCTGATGGGCTTCCCTTTGTAGGTAACCAGAACTTTCTCTCTGGCTGCCGTTAACATTTTTCCTTCATTTCAACTTTGGTGTATCTGACAATTATGTGTCTTGGAGTTGCTCTTCTCGAGGAGTATCTTTCTGGCATTCTTTGTATTTCCTCAATTTGAATGTTGGCCTGCCTCACTCTGTTGGGGAAGTTCTCCTGGATGATGTCCTGAAGAGTGTTTTTCAACTTGATTCCATTTTCCCCCTCACTTTCAGGCACAGCAGTCAGACATAGATTTTGTCTTTTCACATAATCCCATATTTCTTGGAGGCTTTGTTCATTTCTTTTTCCTTTTTTTCTCTAGACTTCTCTTCTTGCTTCATTTCATTCATTTGATCTTCAATCATTGATACTGTTTCTTCCAGTTGATCGAGTCAGTTACTGAAGCTTGTGCATTTGTCACGTATTTCTCGTGTCATGGTTTTTATCTCTGTCAATTCGTTCATGGCCTTCTCTGCATTGATTATTCTAGTTATCCATTCTTCCATTTTTTTTCAAGGTTTTTAGTTTCTTTGCGCTGGGTACATAGTTCCTCCTTTAGCTCTGAGATGTTTGATAGACTGAAGCCTTCTTCTCTCAACTCATCAAAGTCATTCTCCACCCAGCTTTGATTCTTTGCTGGCAATGAGCTGTGTTCCTTTGGAGGGGGAAATGTGCTCTGATTTTTTTAATTTCCAGCTTTTCTGCCCTGCTTTTTCCCCATCTTTGTGGTTTTATCAGCCTTTGGTCTTTGATGCTAGTGATGTACTGATGGGGTTTTGGTGTGGGTGCCCTTTCTGTTTGTTATTTTTCCTTCTAACAGTCATGACCCTCAGCTGTAGGTCTGTTGGAGATTGCTTGAGGTCCACTCCAGACCCTGTTTGCCTGGGTATCAGCAGCAGAGGCTGCAGAAGATAGAATATTGCTGAAAAGTGCATGCTGCTGTCTGATTCTTGCTCTGGAAGCTTCATCTCAGGGGTGTACCCCCCCGTGTGAGGTGTGAGGTGTCAGTCTGCACCTAGTGGGGAATGTCCCCCATTTAGGCTACTCAGGGGTCAGGGAACCACTTGAGCCGGCAGTCTGTCCATTCTCAGATCTCAACCTCCGTGCTGGGAGATCCATTGCTCTCTTCAAAGCTGTCAGACAG
Source organism: Colobus angolensis palliatus (assembly GCF_000951035.1). Classification (NCBI taxonomy): domain Eukaryota; kingdom Metazoa; phylum Chordata; class Mammalia; order Primates; family Cercopithecidae; genus Colobus; species Colobus angolensis. The sequence goes on along the minus strand of NW_012115154.1, from coordinate 14,317,450 downwards.
GGTCATTAACATCTGCAGAGGTTTCTGCTGCTTTTTGTTTACCTGTGCCCTGTCCCCAGAGGTGTAATCTACAGAGACAGGCAGGCCTCCTTGAGCTGCGGTGGGCTCCACCCAGTTCGAGCTTCCTGGAGGCTTTGTTTACCTACTTAAGTCTCAGCAATGGTGGGTGCCCCTCCCCCAGCCTCGCTGCTGCCTTGCAGTTAGATCTCAGACTGCTGTGCTAGCCATGAGGGAGGCTCTGTGGGTGTGGGACCCTCCTGGCCAGGTGTGGGATATAATCTCCTGGTGTGCCGTTTGCTAAGACCCTCAGTAAAGCGCAGTATTAGGGTGGGAGTTTCCCAATTTTCCAGGTGTTATGTGTCTCAGTTTCTAAAAGGATTCCCTTCCCCCTTTCGCTTCCCAGGTGAGGGGATGCCTCGCTCTGCTTCAGGTCTTGCTGGTCGGGCTGCACCAGCTGACCAGCACAGATTGTCCAGCACTCCCCAGTGAGATGAACCCGTTACCTCAGTTGAAAATGCAGAAATCACCCGTCTCATGGGTCGCTCGCGCTGGGAGCTGGAGGCTAGAGCTGTTCCTATTCAGCCACCTTGCTCTGGAATCTCTCTTTTCTGAGTCCATTCTTTGGGTTTGGACAGGTGAGTTTGTTTCTCACACTGCCCAAGTGCTTTTCATTAACATCTTCTTAAATTACATATTTTTAAATGTTCTTTCCATATATAGTCAAATTTTACTATTTTCGAATGTACAGATTTTCTCATATTTGAATCTTTTCCATATATATATATATTTTTTATATGGAAAAAGTGATTCAAGAAAAGTGCTTCCTCTGCAAAATTCCCTCTCTGGCACCCTCCCTTTTTTCCCTACCTCATACATGCTGTTGGCAATCAAAGCAGCTGACAGCTACGAGACACTGAAGTAAATTCTCTTTGCCATAGCCACAGCAGTAGTCTTGGATGATGCTGTGAAAACAGAATTATCATTTTAGAGTTCAGAGTTAGGGGCATACTTACACAGATATCACCAAAAGCACATATTGGAACTCAACTATCACTATTAAGGAAATAACATTATTTTATGTTTCACAACAGAAATCCTTTAAAAATATAAACCAGTCTATTAGCTAGATACAAAAAATATAGATATGAATTGCTTATATTGAAATTAAACAATGGGAAGAACGATATATTGGAAGAGCTATATTACAACGAATTTGCAAGCTAGCATAACAACAGTATAAGTCCATGGTCAGTAAATGTTTTCTGTAAAGGACCAGCTAGGAAATAGTTCTGGTTTTGCAGGCCAGGTGGTCTCTGTCACATCTGTTGAACTCTGATGTAGCATGAAAGTAACCATACACAGTATATTAAGAAAGGATGTAGCTGTATTCCAATAAAGTTTTATTCCTGAAAACAGGTAGTGGGCCAGACTGGCTCATGAATGATAGTTTGCCTGCACGTAGGCCATGTGTTGATAACACTAAGTATTTAATTAGAGAAATACCAGGCCTTTGGCTTACTATATTCCACAAGAAGAGGTAGAATATGTCTAATCAAAAGCTCTCTCTCTCTTTTTTTTTCCTAAGGGAAATAGTTTAATGTACTTGGGGTAAAAAAGGACCATTTTGAGACTGCAGCAGTCTGTGATGGCTCCACATGTTTAGAGTAACAAGAGTTTTCAAGGAATGTTTAATTTAGTACTTTTAATTTTACAAACTTAGAATTGTTTCTAATTATTAATATGTTTCATATCATTACATATTGAAAAGGGTTTTTTGTCTGTTTGTTTTCCGGGCTTGGGTATTGTAACTGTGGTTTTCAAATATAATATTCAGCAGTTTTTTTGTTTCCTCCTTCGCTCTTTGAATTAAGAGTTCCATTTTCTCAGTTTATTGTCGTTTCATCTACCACAATAGTTAGAAACCGTAAAATATATTCTATAATTTTAAAACCAAAGAATTGTTACAACCAAAGAATCCAAAGCAGTCAAATGAAATGAGTAATTAAACATGTTTTAATCATATTTTAATAGAGAAAACAATATATCTGATTCAGTTTTTTATATTAATACTGGAAGTTATAATGGAATATAATGTTTCTTTTGCATAATAATAATTAAATACTTGCACTAAAATATACTGCATATCCATTTATTATGGATAATAAAATTTGTATAGTATGAAGAAATTGACCATACCATTTTTAGCCTTCTTTAAATTATAAAGACAATGATAATACAAAATTTTCAAATTTCAAGTCTACTTAGAAGTGGACCAGTTACAACATAACCTTTTTTTCTCCTTTTTATTAAAGCTATTATTTCACACTCATGTAGATATGTATAAACTGTTCTTCACAAGAATCAATAATGGAAATAAAGGGTAATCTGATATAATTAAGGGTCATGCTAGAGGATCATCAAACTCCTTTTAAGTTGCATACTTAATCTTTTATGTTAATGATTTTGCTTCAATGCATAGTTCCATAAGATATGTTTTTTCCATGTATTCAGCTCAAAATACCAGAATTGAACCAAATTCTCTAATGAATTTTCTTAATTTATTTACGTAAAGCCTTCTTTATATTTCTCTTAATTCCTCTACTCATTTTCTTTTTATTCAGCAGTATTCACTAGAGTTATTGTGATCCATTACAATATTTTAGAAATAACTAATGTGTCACATTGTAGTCCTGGAGTTATTTTAGATAGTGCGTCTAAAATTTAAACCAAGAGCCTGCAGCAATTCTATTAGTTTTTGGACACTTGAAGTATCTTTTTAGAGAGAGTGGGGCAAAGAGATTCAAATAGATTCTTTCAGTAGTTTAACTGTAGATATTTTAGATGTGTGAATTCTCACATGGCAATATTATAAATCTTCTTGTACCAGAAAATATCCATTATAGATTAATGAAGATATGATTATTAAGATTCTGTTCTTAAGTGAAAATTTTTATTTATCTATTTGACATTCTTTTTGCACGTTCAAATATTGGTAGATTTTAATTTACTGATTCTCATGAATTGTGTTTTCTGAGGGAGGTTGTAATTATCATTTTATTTATAATTACCATTTGGTGTAGTTATTATCAATTATTTGGTGTTGTCTTGTAAGTTTCCAATTAAATTCATAATAAAAGCATAAATTATGATGACATCAGCAAGGAATTTACTGATTATAAATTTTTAAAAATCTAAAAATTTAAAAACAGCTCAGAGGAACTTGATATTCTCTCAGAATAGATACATTTCCGAAATAAATATTTTAACAATTTGAGGGTATTTTTAACTTGCACCTTTGTAAGAATCCCAAATATTAAAATATGTGAAATTGTTAATTCTTACAGATTCTAAACCATATAATATGTGATTCCTACAAAATCTACATGTGTAGTAAAAAGCAGAATAAATAATCTATGTACATTATTTCCAAGCTACAAGTCTTTCAGAAAGGTGAATTTAAAAAGAATTCAATAAAAACACTAAGGAAATTTACAAGATGTGGTCTCTGCCCTTAGCTACTTCTCTTCCATAAAATCTGAAAGTAAAACTCGTATGCAATTTATTGTTCATAAAAGCAAGCCATTGTTGACTGGTTAGCAACTAGAATAACAAAAGGAAGGGACAAATTAATGTGAAAAAAGCAAGAAAGTTGGTCCACAGACTAAGCAAAGAAATTTTCCCTCACTTTCATGATTTCAAATATTTTTTTCCACTGAATGACAAGATGAATGTCTGTAGGCCATTCCCAAAAAATCAACAATAAAATAAGAAAACCAGCAAATGCTGAATTAGAGGCTTTCACTGTATTTATTTTATTTTGATGGAAATAATGTATTTCTAGTTGAGGATTAATTTTTACAAAATTCTCTATTTGGAAATCATTTTGGTCTGCAGAAAAGTTGCAGAAATAAAGTTAGTACAAAGAGCATCAACATATTCTTTACCGGTACTCACCTATTGCTAACATTTTACTTCATTTGCTTATTGTTCTTTCCCTCTGAATACAGACACACACATACATAAATATATGTAGTATTTTCTGAACCATTTGAGAACAAGTAACACATATAATTGCTTCTTACTCCTAAATTTTTCAGTATATCTGTATATATTTCCTATGCAATGTTCCCTTGCATAGCCACAATACAGTAGCCCCCTCTTAACTGTGGTTCATATCCTGTGGTTTCAGTTACCCCAAGTTAACCACAGTTGGAAAAAATTAAATGGAAAATCCAAAAAATTAACAATTCAAAAGTTTTAAATTAAGAACCATTCTGAGTTGCATGATGAAATCTTGCACCATTTTGCATGGTACATAAATTATCCCTTTGTCTAGGGTCTCCCTGGTACTTGCCCTTAGTCACTAACATCTGCTCCTGACATCCAACTATGGACATCGTTAGGACTCGGTGATCCAGGATCACCCAAAGCAGATAATCCTCCCTCTGGAATATTGTCAGAAGGTCAACAGTAGCCTAACGCTCACTTCCTCTCATTACATAGGCCTTTTGTCATCTTATCTTCTTACAAGAAGGATGCTGAGTACAGTACAATAAGATATTTAGAGAGAGAGAGAGACCACATTCATGTAAGTTTTATTACAGTACATTGTTATAATTGTTATATTTTATTATAAGTTACTATTGGTAATATTTTACTGTGCCTAATTTATAAATTAAGCTTTGTCATAATTATATATGCATTGAAAAAAACATATAGAGGCTTCAGTATTATTCACAGTTTCAGGCATCTGCCAGAGACCTTGAAATATAACCTTTGGGGATAAGAAGAGACTACCATACAATTATCAACCTCAGAAAAGTTAAGATTAGTGCAATATTAATACAGTATCTATACATTAATATATTGTAATCTAACTTGCCATTCATGTTCCAATTTTGTCCGGTGACCCAATAATGTCCTCTCTACATGTTCCTTTAAAAAAATATTTTTTTCTTCCAATACAAGATTCTGCCTAGAGTCAGAAATTGTATTTAGTTGTCATTTCTATTTGGTTTTCTTTAATCTGGAATATCTCCACAGCCTTTGTCTTTTATGACATTGACATTTATTGGTCTCCTTCCTTTTCATTTAATGTAAACTTTTAATTTTGTGTTTATCTGGTGTTTGCTTGTTATTAGATTCAGACTTTTCATTCTCAGCCGGAATACTGTATAGGTTTTGTGTCCTTCTTGGACTGTTGCATCTGAAGACACATGCTATCTCTATGTCCCTTACTGGTGAATTTGGCTTTGATCACTTGTTCAAGGTGCTGCGTAATTTACTTTGCTGTACAATTACTTCTTTTTTCTCTGTATAACAAATAAGCAGTCAGAGGGGAGGAACTGTAAGACAAAGCAAATATGCTGATTTTTTTAGCAAAAATTCTCCCTAGATCTACCATTTACTGACGATTTCTATCTCATCCATTCCCTGTTATAACGAAAACAACATAATCATTTTCCCAGTCTACTTGTGCCGAGACACTGACTGGGTGTCCTGCATGATACTTCAGAAAAGGACCTCCCTTCTCTCCTAATTGTGTATTTTGTATGTATACATGCATGTATGTACGTATTTATTTGTTTATGTTACCTCTATAGACTCATATATTTTTATTTTTTAACATATTACAATGCATTACTGTACTTATAAGTATCCTGAGTTTGAATAGTGGGAACCCTTGTAGGTAACTTCTGTGTCCATGTCTAATTACAACCCCTCCCTTTTTGTTATTTTAACAATCCCTCATTTTCTGCCACAGAGAGACATTCTCAACTCACTGTCTAACTACTCTGCCTCAATCCTGAAATCAAGTAATTTCCAAGGAACCCTGCTTAAAGGTGCAATTTACCGATCGGTTTGGTCAACCAGACAAGCTCTCTAGGCATTACTGACATTTTTCCTTTCTCTCTACTCAAAATCAACAATCAATATTAGTAGGAAAAACAGTTTATTAATAGAACATTTATTTAATACATGTCAGGGATTGCTACATGATTTTTATAAATTAATTCAAATATTTAACATTATCCTACAAGGTAAGTGGTGTTATCACAAGTTTACAAATGACAAAATAAAACTCTATATAGTTAAGTAACTTGTCCAAGTTATTTAAAAAATAATTACAAGAGTCAGCTGTGGACATAGTTTTGCTTACTTCAAATTGCCTCCCTATCCTCTAGAACTATGACGATATAAGCATTAATTGTGGCATACTGAAATATAAAAGCAAAATTTAACAGATAAGACTTACCACTTGTTCAGGATTTATGATGTTAGTTATTTTTCTGAACAGTTTGTGGGGTTAATAGTAATATTTAAGTAAAATTAGGTTTGCAGTTGTGACAGTAGGTGATATTTTCTTCTCTTTAAGTGAAGAGAAGGCATATATTATTAAAAAGCAGCTTATCAATGATTATTATTAGAAGAAAAATATGGTGTTAAATATAAAATATCAAATCTCTTAGTTGACCTAAATTTGTCCAGCTACCCAAGCTACCATAAATACAGGTCATATAAAACACACAGGAAATTTCTAGCATGTTTTTCTGGTCCTATAGTTTCTCTCTCTTATTGTGAAGTGATAGCTATTAACTCTTGTCCCACAGCCTACAAGCTCTCTTCTACACCAATCTCTTGACTCTGCATCAGAATAATTGTTTTTGTTGTTGTAGCTTTCTAATAACAATTTGATCAAATAACCTCTTCCTTACAACTGTGTTCTATGGCATTGAGAGGCTGAGATAACACAGGGTCAGGGCACAGTCTCCCCTTGGTTCAACTAACCAAGTCTTGCTTTTATCTGATTCATGTACTGGTGTACAAGTAAGATTTGTTATTAAGTAAGAAAGCATTTGTTTTGGTCTACCATATGTTAGCGTGAGATAAGCCCTAACACCGCCATGGGCTTTTGTAGCTTGGCTGTATGAGAGTTACACTATATTTATCCTACCTGGATCATAGAGAGCTTTTGCTGTCATAAAACGAGACAATTCGTGTAAAAAACTGTTGGACATTGTGAACTTTATGCAAAAGTAGAGTATTTTCTTAATGGTGGACTTACCATCATTACTATTCAGAGCTGGAGAAAAACCTCATCAAATGCACTACTAGTGAAATCCTTTATGAATACACTCCAAGACTACCTAATAGTCTATTGCCAAAATAAATTCAATATATAAGTCAGTAAATATTAGGAAACAATAATATTTTCTTCTTAGGCCAGAAAACAAATTGTCTCACACATCAGCTGTTGGCAGTGAATACCAGGAACAGGTTTTACACACATTCTGTTTATGAAGAGCCTCCCTGCAACATTTAATGATGATAAATTGCTCCCAACTGGACACACAAAAATTGTGATTGTGGACAATTTGATGTATAGAACCTCTGATGATCTGATGATCCACTGGCAGCTATTGCTAAACCTGCCTTTAACGGACTAAAAGGAAATTTACCTTTGTCACCAGAGCAAATACATGTCTTAAAAAAGAAGCCCTTGTCACAGAAAAGGCTTGAGGAAAAAGCATCACATATATCTGATGAAGTACTTGGAAGTTGAGGTGTCAAATTAAAGTAGCATATGATAGGTCCAGGCAGAGTGATGTGAGGTAGGGACAGGGAGTGAAGGTCAAGAGTTTAGCAAGGAGGCAGTGAGTACAGTCTAGGAGGTAGCATTGATTGGCAGAACAATCTAAAGAGTAAAATACTGTCATTTCAGACAGTGAAGACTTACAAATCAGACAAGGTCAGGTGGCTCTAGAAGTGGGAAAATGAGAGGGCAAGAATCTGGGATATAGGCAGAAGTAGTGGCAAGAGTCTAAGATGTTGGGGGAAAAACACCAGCTCATAAGCTCTAAGAGACAAGAAATCAGAATTCGGCAGGGATTTTGTGCTTTACCACAGGTTATTCACTGCAAACATGGACTTTGACTAAAATAACCGTCTGAAGCAGCTCAAATAAATGCACCCATTACCAAGACAACATTTTGTCTAAATGTTTAGGCAGTCGAATACTCTTAGGCTTCTGTAAAATCAAGATAAACTATATGTAACGAAGTCACTCATCAGAATCACTCTTCAGATACCTTCAGTATGCCACCTATGCCCCAAGAGTTTGCCTGGAACACTTAAATACTTAACACATTTTGATAAAATTGCAGAGCAGTGAGAATGATTTCTGAGCAGTCATCCCTGCCCTAAAGTGCTGTGAGAAATGTCACAGGTATATTATTTTTTCAATCTTAGGACAAGGTTATGAAGACTGTTTTCCTCATTTGGAGAAAACTTAGGAAAATGAGGCTTGGCTATGCTGAGGATGCTTGCCGAAGATCAAACATCTAAAAAGCTTAAAGCCAAGGTTTTCTACTATATTCGCCATAATGATTATGTTTTTCTGTTTTAGTCACTGATGTCAGAAGCAAACTAAGGATCTCTGATATTAATTAATGTTCAATGGCTAAATGGTAGTTTCTTATGATATTTTTAATTAGGCTCTGAAATCTTAAAAAAAAATTTGAAATTTTTGAAGATATATTTTAAATTATAGCATATAATAAAAGCTAGTTCAAATAATAAGGTGGGTATACAATATTTTATATACTTTGTGGATGTGTTAGGATCATGCATTACTTGAAATCAGTTTACATGAAGTCAAATAAAAATTCTTTTTTATATTTTATTTTATTTTATTTTTTTGAGACAGAGTCTCGCTCTTATTACCCAGGCTGAAGTACAGTGGCGCGATCTTGGTCCACAGCAACCTCTGCCTCCCAGATTCAAGTGATTCTCCTGACTCAGCCTCCCAAGTAGCTGGATGCACATGTGCATGCCACCACATCTGGCTAATTTTTGTGTTTTTAGTACAGACAGAGTTTCACCATATTGGCTAGTCTTGAACTTGTGACTTCAGGTGATCCATCCCCCTTGGCTTCCCAAAGTGCTGAGATTACAGGCATGAGCCACCATGCCTGGTCAAAAATTCTATTTAAAAAAAAATGCGTATTTGAAACAAGCTGTTGACCTACACATTGTAGAGGCCAAAATATTCTTTCTAGCAATCTAAGATTTTGGCTAAAATGTCCTTTCTAGTAATCTAAGATTTTGGCTGAATTGGTTTTTTTTTTTTTTTTTTTGATACGGAGTCTCACTCTTTCACCCAGGCTAGAATGCAGTAGTGTGATCTCCTCTCACTGCAACCTCCACCTCCCAGGTGCAAGCGATTCTCCTGCCTCAGCTTCCCAAGTAGCTGGGACCGCAGGCATGCACCACCATGCCCAGCTACTAATTTATTTTAATTTTTTATTTTTAATAGAGATGGAGTTTCACCATGTTGGCCAGGCTGGTCCTGAACTCCTTACCTCAGATGATCCACCCACCTCGGCCTCCCAAAGTGCTGGGATTACAGATGTGAGCTACCATGCCCGACCGATTTTGGCTGAATTTCTGAACAATGTTTTTAGGAGATGAAAAACTTTTGTCCCCCTCTTAAGGATACATATACCCTCATGCTGGTGCAATGTTGTGCTTTTCTTCCATAATAAAGAGATGATGATGTCAATATCAGGTGCATTATATAATTCCTTAAAATGTTCTGTAAATGAATTTTACACGTGATATTTAAAGCACATTTCTTTTCAGAAATTAAACACAATATTAAGTGTAACAATGTCTAATGAGGTGTATATGAGGAAACTGCTATTTGACAAGAGTATTTTAAGAGGAGTAAATGCAGAATATAAAACCTTCTAGAATAATGATTCTCAAAATAAAGTGTATGAAAATACCACTTGGGGAGCCAATGAAAATGTATATTACCAAGAGATGTCTGTAGATGTGAGTAGCATTGGAAACCGTAATTCTAGCAAACACATTTAGCAATTCAAATGTGAGTGATGGTTGGACCACGATAAGATCTGTAAATTTAGTCCCCAGAGAAAAATAAAGGGTCAGTCTCATTCTTCAGCTGCTTAACTACATTTGGAAATTACTTTGCTGAAATACATTAATGCTTATTATTTCATATATTAATTAGGTATTTATTAACTGCTTGTGATATACCAGATGTGTGCCTTTTAAAAAGAAGGAAAGACACAAAGTTTATGGTTCTTCTTCACAAACTTCCTCAAAAAGAGCTCTGTGGGCTATCTGCATATGAATTATCAAGTGTTTTTATAAAATAAGATTTCAGGCGGGGCGTAGTGGCTCACGCCTCTAATCCCAGCACTTTGGGAGGCTGATGCAGGTGGATCATGAGGTCAGCAGTTCGAGACCAGCTGGCCAATATAGTGAAACCCCGTCTCTACTAAAAATACAAAAAAAATTAGCTGGGCATGGTGGCGCATGCCTGTAATCCCAGCTACTTGGGAGGCTGAGGCAGGAGAATTGCTTGAACCTGGGAGGCGGAGGTTGCAGGGAGCCAAGATTGCACCACTGCACTCCAGCCTAGGTGACAGAGCGAGGCTCTGTCTCAAATAAATAAATAAATAAATAAAATGAAATAAAAATAAAAATAAGATTTCAGGGTACCAACCAGAACCAGTAAATAAAAATTGATGACCATGGATCCCTGGAAGGCTGCAATTTTTATGACCTCAACAAATGATGTTAATGTACCACAAATCTGAAATCTACCCACCCTCTTAGATCATATGGCAACAGAGCGTCAAAGACCTTGGGTTAAATGAGTGGAAAAGTTCATCACAAAGGGCTGCAATAATTATTATTATTATTATTATTAATTCAGAGAGAGAAAATAACACATATTAAACATTAAAATTACCAAAAGTTTAGATATTAAATGTGGAGTGAGAATGATAGGGTGAGATGGCATTAATTTAAAAAGAAGAATTATTTATGATAATTCTTAGGTTTGGTCTCACATCTGAATGGTTGCCCAAGGGAACAGATAAAAATGGGCAAGACTGAGAAGGTAAAAACAAAGGAAGATTGCCTGAGAAACAAATAAAGCTTCAGCTCCTGGACCCTTTCAAATCCTAGGTATTCATATCCCCACATTCTTGTAAATACTCCAGAAATAACATTTATATATTTTTCTTCATTTTAAGTAGATTATCAAACTTTTATAAGCTTTATGCCCCCCAAAGCGGTGTTCATAGTAGAACTGGAAAATAATGGTACCCAATTTATATGGTACCTGAGGGATTTCCAACTTGCGTTGTCTTATAGCAAATTATACATACTTCACTACAAATTAGAGAAGATATTTTCTTATTGCCTGGCCATTAAAAATAAGCAATATACAGTCATGAGAACACAATCGTTCCTCAAGATATTGCCTAACATTTTATATAATATGGCTTACATGGGTATCTAGAAGATAAGTAATTCATAGAATTATCTTCTAGAAATTACCTTTTAAGAAACTGGTCTTTAAAAAATCTCATTTATTTCCTTGTATCAGTGAATGAGTATTAGTTAAACCAAATTTTCTTTTTCTTTTGTTTTCTCTGTTATTAAGTTCAAAAATGACTACAAGCCTAAATTGCACTAATTATTCAGTTTAGAGTAGTTGGCGCAGCTATCTCCTTCCTGATTATAGTTTATTTTTTCTCCTTTTTATTGTCTACCTTGTATTTGTTGGGTTAAGCATTTTTTATAATTGGAGGGGATGAATCATGCTCCTGTGTTTTAAATATTTAAATATTTAAAGATATATGCCTAGAGCATTCAACTGAAAACATGTGCCCTCAGGTTTACCACATTTTGCACTTGCTGCTTCTCTTAAAACTATCTGTCCTTTTGGTCACCTTATTAATGCACATTTATAATTTTGTCAAAGCATTAAAACTTACAGTTCTGTCTTGAGTAAAAAAAAAGAACACAACATAATATTGGGTAAAGGTAAGTTCCTTGTAGATTATCTACTTGAAAATATAATAGACAGAATGAATATTGCAAGTCAAATAATTTTTAAAATTAGAAATATCTATAGAAAAACATACATTTACTTTCTTGGGGAATATTGATAACACTATTATTCATCTTGTCCATCAGTTCTAAGGAAACTAGCTAGCTTTGTAACTGCATGTTTTGTAGAGATGGATGTCAAAGACCAGAGCAAAGGTCAATCCTATTGCCGTGTAAATAGATGTTTCCTAGTTGTCATCTTGTTAAATAATTATGTTTAATGTCCATATCAACATATATTGAAAGACCACGCCATTGAGTCATTTTGCTATTACACAACCCATACCTTACCTTTTTTTCATACCAGAAAGTGTCACTCTTAGACAGGTTTCAACTGAGTTTCTCCTACAATGACTACAAGGCTCAGTTAAACATGAGGTAAGACTAAGTCTCAAAATGGTTAGCAGAAAGCAGCTTGCCACTCACATTCAATTTGACATATCAGTATAGCAAGGTTTAACATAGAAGGAGAATGTCTTCAATGTAATGTATGCTATCGATACCGTTGTCTGTGGGCAACAGAACAACGGTCTAACACATTTCTTCCTGATTTGATCCTGCAGAAGGGCTACATGCGTTTATCTCAGTTTGGTTCAAAGAGCAAAGAGAGTCCTAGTGTAGCTTTGACATATTACACATCACCCAGAAATTCCAAATCAAAAAATGCCGTCAGAGAGCATAAGACTGATCTTTGTTATTCTTAGACACCCCATTTAACAATTGTTTCTTCTTTATGGTTAAAAAAGTATCTCTCAAAAACCTAGCTTTGTTTCTTTTTGTTAAATGAGGAGTGCTATTTACCACGAAGGGAAGCTCAGGGTGACAACCCTGAGTGACTGTATAAAATGTTTTACATAAACTCTGCAGATAATCTAGTGTAGGAGAGAAGAGGCTAAATAGGCTATGACACTAAAATGTGTCAGGTGCTGCAACACACGTGAGCGCAGAGATCTATGACACCAAACTCCACACTGGGTAATGAGAAAAATCCACGGAGGCTCGTTAAACAATCCTTAAGAATGAATAGAAGTACACATGGCAAAGAGTTAAAGCATTCTAGAGTGTACCATATAAGTAAAACAACTTATCAGACTGAGTGTCATCAGCCTGATAAGGCTCTTCTATGAATTTAATATGAGATAGATAGTTGGATGTGCACATGTCACTCTAGTTTTGTGCTGTTTAATAACTGGACATTAGTGAGTATAGTGTGAGGTAGAAATTTAAAGTCAGAACTAGGAAGCACAGCTATTACATTTAATAACATTGGGAGTAGGTCAAATTATTTCATTACCATGGCCTTAATTTTCTAATAAATAAAATTGGAATAATGATATCTTCATCAGTAAGTTGGCATGAAAACACATGTGAAATATCAAGGGCAATGTGATTGTGTGATGAGTGGACTATAAATATACCCCCTTCATTATTATACAATAATTGCAGCACACTTTATATAGCAAAATATTGTCTACCAGACAAAAACTAAGATATTTTTGATTAAGATAATACTAATGATTCATATATGCATGTGTGTTCATGCCTCTGATAAAAATTATATTTAAGCTTCTTTTCCATAATTTCCTTTTTTAGTAAAAATTCTCTTTATCCTTTTTAACATTAATGCCTCCCTCCATATGTGTGATTTGAGAATATTGATTGGTTATATGCAAACATTTCTTATGATAATTTTTAAGTTGTAGGTCAGATACAGTCATTCTGTTTGGCTAATACCCCATTGTTTACACTCCATGGTGCTACATAAAAAATAAGTGAACTCATCATGGAAAGCATACTATAATGAAAAATAATGAGAGACAATATGTCATACATAATAGCCATTTCCATTTGAGCACATGGGTCTGTAAAAAGAGGCTTTTTTTTTCAACCACATAGGAGGTAACATCTAGAAATTTTGGTTCTGGAATGGATGTCATGATTTTTAACTTCTGCAGTCTCATCTGACCACTCTAAACAAAAATGGACCATCTGCTGTGGCTTGTTAGTATATAGCTGTCACATTGATCCTTTCCAGACACACATGCTTTCAATTACAGTTCATCCCCAAATTACAAGGGTCTTTCATTGTCTGTATAGTTTTTGTTGCTATGGTTCAACTTTCCTATCAAACTTACTCACCTTTTCATGGTCTAATGAACTTTTTTGGAGAAAACACATTGGGACAACACTGCTGATTAATATGGTATAGTATACAAAATATTTTAACATATTTTTCTGTACCTAAATATAAATATATGAAATATGTTTAAGTATTTGTAAATACTAGGAGATTTCTGATGCATTGTATAAGCAGACACTTAATTGTGTAATGCCATCAACCGAAAATAAAGTGTCTAGGGATAAACTAATCTCCAAGCTAAGTTTTTTTTACACTCAAGAATGCATTTTTTAAAGGCTAATTTTAGATACATTACAGTCAATTTGGCAACACCTTTAAACCATCCAAGAAAAATTTTAATTCACAACTAAACAACCTTGCTTAATAAGGAAAACACATGATGTTGTTAAAAAGTTATTTTTAGTTTCATAAACTACTAAAAACACCTGTGACTCCTCAAAAAAAAAAAATCATGATTTTCCCTCGTCATTCATGTATACTATTCCCTATTAGAAAGAAAAGCAATTTCATTAGCAATTACTGGCCAAAAGCGATTACTGGTAAAAAAATAAAAATATTATAACAATAGCTATAATTTATTGAGCTCTTGCTCTGCTCCAGATATTGTAACATGTTTTTTAATGCATATTAACGAATTTGTACCTCAAAACAACCCTATGATTTGGATACTTCATTATCTTGATTTTACGGATGAGGTATATGAGCCACAAAATTAAATACATTTCCTAATTTCACATTGCTTACCATTCTGCTAATAGTCAGAGACAGAATTCACAGTCAGAAAACCAGTCTCCAAAACCTATATTCTTTTCTGCTATACTATCTACTATTATAAATTATATTACAATAACAATAAATAATTATTAACTATTATTAATAATCACTAATTATTAACTATTATTAATCATCACTAATCATTAACTATTAATTTTAAATTATAAGATAAGATGTGTCAAAATCAGTTTTATTCTGAGGTCAATTTCTTTTTTGTGGTTTAGCAGTAATATGCCAACACCGACTCCATAGACATATATGAAAGAAATGTTTTTAATTTCATATTGATTCAAACAAGATTACAACACAATAATAAAGTGATTTACAAACTTTGGTTATTTTCTTAATTACTTTTTAAATTTTTCTGAGCCTTTATGAGGAAAATTTTCTAATATGCTGTATATAATTTGAGCATTATCTGTTCATTCATGACTAAAACTAAACCCTTTATCCTCAAAACTAGCTCCTTTCTAGAAATTTCCTTTTTGTCAATGTTAACAGTTTTTCTGAAACCTCCATTTGTAATCTTGCAGTGAGTTCCCAGAGTGGGAGCACAGTGAAAATATATGACTTGATTCTTTTTAAAAAATCAAAAACCAGTAAATGTTGGTGTGGGCCTGGTGAAAAGGTAATTATATGCCACTTATATGCTCATATGCTTGTATACTACTGGTGGGAATGTAAATTGGTATAACCTATATGGAAACCAATATAGAGATTTCTCAAAGAACTACAAGTATTTCCACCTTTCCATCTAACAATTTCACTACTGGGTATCTATTGAAAGAAACAGAAATTATTATATCAAAAAGACACGTGCATGTGAATGATTATTGCAGCACAATTCACAATTGCAAGGATGTGGTACCAACCTAAGTGCTGTTCAACCCATGAAGGGATTAAAAAAAGAAAATATGGTGTGGAATACTACTCAGCCATAAAAAATGAAATAATATCTTTTGCAGAAACTGCGATGGAACTGGAGGCCATCACTCTATGTGAAGTGACTCCAGAATGGAAAACCAAATACCGTATGTTCTCTTAGAAGTGGGAGCTAAGCAATGGGTACAGAAAGGCATACAGAGTGGTATAATGGACATTGGAGACTCAGAAGATGGGAGGGTGGGAGTGGGGTGAGGGATAAAAACTACATATTGGATACAACGCACACTACTCCCTTGGATGATGAGAGCCCTGCAATTTCAGACTTTGCCACTCTACAATTCATTCATGTAATCGAAAACAACTTGTATCCCTAAAGCAACTGAAACAGAGAAAAATAGAAATAAAAAGTTATACTGCTATAAAAAATATATTCCTTGAATTAAATGCAGCAACTTTTTTTCTCAATAGATTGGAGGAAAGTGAAAATGTGCCAGTATGGATCACTTTTAGAAATGGGAATAGAAGTTTAGGGAAATTACACTAATAGTCTTAATTTTTCTTAGCAAATTTGGAAGCCTAGTTATTTATTGAGAGAGATACAAGTGGATTTGAATTAGTCATTGTAGCAGAAAGAAATAGGTATGAGTAGAATCAGGTAAAATGATATGACAAGAGTATTGACAGCTCAGATGAGCTCAGAGACCATGGCCAGATAGTGGTGCTAATGATTCTGTCCAGCCATGCTGAGCAGCCTAGTTATTAGGAGAAGAGAGGACACACATATGCTCTTGGATTACATGTGTAATCCAAGGTTGAAGATTTGCAAGGTAAGAACTTCAAGGGAACAAGGGACCTAGGAATCGAAGGTGCTGACAATAAGTGGTTGGAATTATGAACTGTGAGGCTGATGAATCCCAGGTTCTAGGCTGTGCAAACGGATCAAATGATACTCACAAGTAGGGTTTGGTAGAAAAGAGTCTGGGTTTCTAAACAGCATAAAACAAAGCGTAAATACATGAGATTTGCTATGATGAAAATAGATTCAAAGTAGACATAGTTCAGGAAAATTACAAGACTTGAGGTCTGGTCACAAGAGTCAGCTGAAATGAATTCTGTATTTGTCAAAAGGTCAGACATACTCAGCCGGGCGTGGTGGTTCATGCCTGTAATCCCAGCACTTTGCAGAGCCAAGGCAGGTAGATCACTTGAGGTCAGGAGTTTGAGACCAACCTGGCCAGCATAACGAAACCTCTTCTATACTAAAAATACAAAAATTGACTGGTTTTGGTGGCATGTGCCTGTAATTCCAGCTACTTCGGAGGCTGAAGCAGGAGCATAGCTTGAACCTGGGAGGCAGAGGTTGGAAGGAAGGAAGGAAGGAAGGAAGGAGAGAAGAGAAGGGAAGGCAAGAGAAGAGAAGAGAAGAAATATTCATTCCGAGTTATTTGTTGGATTCATCACATGGATATCGAGGTTGTCCAAGCTGGTATCAGAACTAACAATGGAAAGAACTTCAGTGAAGCCAGTGATGAGTGACCGCAAGAACGTGGCCAGAATGTTATGTGATTATTACAACGGAGACTTTTTACCTGCATGGCAGAGCACTTGGAGGAGAAAGGTTTTGCACATACACGTGGAAAAGGAAAAGTCTAGGTTTGTAGGAGAATATTAATGCTGAACTCTTGTTCCAATGGCATAAAATACACAGGAGCAAATAGTTCCACTTCAGGAGCGTGGCATCCTTGGGTAAGAACCTGATTTCAGTGAAGAACAGTGGTTAAAGGGAGCAGCCTTTGTAAAGGCTACAGTTGTAGAATTGTTCTTTTAGTTCTAATGCAACACGGATTTAACAACTGCAATAGAGTATTTTGTGAAATAATTTTGGGAAGAAAGTGTGAAAATTAGTGAAGACAAGTAGTTATGTAAATACCTACTACCCTGGATGGTTGTATTAGTTTGTTTTCACGCTGCTGACAAAGATATACTCGAAAGTGGGAAATTTACAAAAGAAAGAAGTTTATTCGATGCAGAGGATGTAGAGTTCCAGGTGGCTGGGGAGGCCTCACAATCATGGCAGAAAGTGAAAGGCACCCAGGAGCAAGTCACATCTTACATGGATAGTAGCAGGGATGAAGACAATTTGTGCCGGGGAACTTCTCTTTTTAAAACCATCAGATCTCGTGAGACTCAATGACTATCACGAGAACAGTGCAGGGAAGACCCACCCCCCCATAATTCAATCACCTCCCACCAGGTTCCTCCCATGACACGTGGGAATTGTGAGAGTTATAATTCAAGATGAGATTCGGGTGAGGACACAGCCAAACCATATCAACGGTCTTGCATTTTAGTAGTGGCAAAAGAAGTGAGGAGGTCTATATTGGATCTAAAATTCTGCAATAAATTTTTACTTGATTGTTCAACACAAAGATCTCAAGCAGTTATGAATCTACACTGTTTAGTGTCTGATTCACTCAATTTGGTTTCTAATTACAGAATTATATTGATCCAGTAATATAAAGGTGTAAACATACATTTGCCAATATGTATGCTTACATCTTTAAACTAACAGATCACAATAATTCTGTAGCTCATGTTCATGATTAATTTTATCCAGTTAAATCTTGTGTATTCAATTGAATGCTGGTTAGTATTTTTCGTTAAACTTCAATAAAAATTCACAAATTCTTGTACTTTTTAAAGTGCATTTCAAAAATGGTAAACATTGCCCTTCACTTAACTGTTATGACTTTCATGTTTCTTTTTCTTTTTTGAGATGGAGTCTCGCTCTGTCACCAAGGCTGGTGTGCAGTGGCGTGATCTCAGCTCACTGCAAGCTCTGCCTCCCGGGTTCTCGCCATTCTTCTGCCTCAGCCTCCCAAGTAGCTGGGACTACAGGCACCCGCCACCGTGCCCGGCAAACTTGTTTGTTTGTTTGTTTAGTAGAGACAGGGTTTCACCGTGTTAGCCAGGATGGTCTCAGTCCTGACCTCAAGTGATCCGTCCGCCTCGGCCTCCCAGAGTATTTTTGTTTTTATTAAAAGAATAAAAGGTCTTACCAAAATCAAGTATCATAGTTATTAAGCACAGATGTATCTTTCTAACATTCCTTAAATTCTGAATGTTAATCACGTGATAGGGAAAAATGACCAAAATGCTCAATTTCTACAGTCATGTCACCTATAATGCTATAATGTGAAGTCAATCCTGTGTGTTGTATCTCAGTAAATATATATCCAAGAAATTACAAAACACACGGGTTTATCAACTCTGTTTTCTCTGAGCCTGATCTTTGTTCTAACTTTTATTCTATAAGGGTATGAATAAAACTTTTTAATGCAACAGGAGTGACCCCAAACCCAATTTCCTGTATCAGTCCATGAGAAGGGAATATGAAAATAGATTTAAACAAATCTAGCACATCAAGAAAAAAATAGATTTTTTTCTAATAATTTATTATAACATTTTTAAACATATAGCAATGTTAAAATCATTTACGGTGAACAGCCATTACCTAGATTTCAAAATTAACATTTTTGTATAAATGCTTTATCAAATAGCCTTTAGTCTATCCAGTTACTAGCACATCTTATTTTTGGTGCACTTCAAAGTTGTAGACATCACTAAACTTTCCCTTACATATCTCAGCATGTGCATAATTAACTAAAGCTCCTTGGCTCAAGTGCTTTCTTGGCCCATATTAAAGCTACTTGTGAGCCAAAGACATGGTGTGTGTGTGTAAGCCTGCGCACATATCACAAAAACGCTTTATAAATACCTAGTGCTGTGCTTGATACCCTACCTATGAGCTTATATGTGTCACATGTATAAAACAACTTCCGTTCCCAGTCCTAACAATTAATCTAGACAGAGCATTTAGTTACTAAGGTTTTTGAAACCTTTTTTAAAACACTTCAACTTATTTTTGATGCCATACATATGGATTTGTATTTTAGTCTGATTTTATAATTAAAGACTATCTGCTTTAAGCAGTATGTTCTCATGCGTTTTTGTTTCTGGTGGTGTATTTTATTTCAGATTGTTTTATTCCCCCTAAATTACATAGCACCTTAAGACAGCAGACTTCCTGCTGGTGTATTAAGACAAAGGCTAAATGCACTGACCTTATTAGACATGACTTAATATTGTGTGAGTACAGTCCCTCATCCTGTGACAGAAAATGATTTATTTCTTCCAATCAAGGTTGTATTTAATTTCAAAATCCATTAATGATCTTATTAATCAAAGTGTTACTATTTTGAATAATTTATGTAATAATGCAATGGCACAAGGAAAATAAAATGGCAAGTACTGTATTTGTCAGGTGCACTGACTGAAGTTGTTCTGAGGCCAAATTTCGTAAGTTCAGTCATATTCAAATTATTGGATGGCTAGTAGTAAAATCATTGACCAATTAGAATAAGCTTCAGCTTATAAAACTCTCACAGAGTTAGTCCTCTACCGTTTTATGTCCTGGATGATAAACAAGTCTGGGTTACACTGGGGATGCGGCAGAGCTGCAAGGATGACAGGAGACTCCCCCAGGTTCTGAGCATGCTACAACCTGACACATATGACAGCATTCAACATTTAAGCAACCGCTCCAGCTCTCCTGGTGTGTATGGCCTGAATGTTAAGCCCACTGTTTAGATGAAAATCTAAATAGGATACTTTGTACTGGAAATGTCCTTTCATTCGAGTTCAGGGGCATTGCCAAAGAAAAAGTTGTCTTCTCACTATTTTTAATTATATGCTGGACTTTTGTGTTTTTAAAATGTCATTGCACATTCTGCTGTCAGGGACGCTGATCTTTCCTCTAGAGCAGGAAACGTGAAATAAGTTAGCCAAATTACTAAATGTTGAAATCAAGATAGATCAGTGAGGAGAGACAAAGTAATTAGAGGATGAAAGGAAAATAGATGAAGGAAGGTCAGTTAATCGTGGTATTGCTTGTTATAATCTTGGTATTTTCTATTGCAATCAATTAAATATAAGGAGCAGCTCATTAAAGGAAACAGAAGGCATAGGGATTATCTCAGCAAAACACAAGTACACTAAAGTGGTATTCTCTAGAAAGGAGAATTTTCAACTCTTCATATGCCATAATGTTTACTAATGAGAAGTTTTCTTCCATGATAGCTCCAGCTAATAGCACCAAATAAGCTCTGATTCGTTTCACTGCCCTTTGGGGGGTAAATTCTTTATGCGTGTGTGCGTGTGTGTGTGTATATCCAAATTGTACAAACATATATGCACAAATAATTAACTATTCTAGTGTTATTTGAATAATTAACTATTACATATTTCAAACTTTGTGGAATTCAGATGGGTTCTGAAATACTGAAAACTAAAAAAAAAAATGAAAAATTCCAATCACATCAGCAAAAAAAAAACCATAATAAACAAATAATAAAAATTGTCACCTAAGAATTTCAAATTGAAAAGATTGTTTTAAGAAAATCAAACAGATTATACATATTCTAGTATATATATGTATGTATACATATGTGTAGTAGAGATCAAAGGAAATACAAATAATTATGATTTTACTAAAGATAAAGATACACAGAGGAAGAGAGAGACTCCTGGGGAATGAATGTTGGCAGGAGCAGATCCTGGAGGTACTAACGTGCAGAAGGAGGTGCCTCTACTGAATCTATGAAGTCTTTTTTCGTCAGACCTGACTATAGTTCTATCTCTCCTACGCCTATGTACACACTATCTGCACTTTTCCTTTCAAAATAACTTACTGGAGCCATTTGATGTACTAGATTGTTAAGATAAGAAGAAAATAATCTTTAAGAATAAATTTCAGAGGTCAAGTTTTAAAATGGTAGAGACAGACCTGTATGAAGGTAAGTTTAGGATATACAACTATTATATATCTCCATTTCCAGAAATCTTCTAAGAGTCAACCACATAGGATTTAAACCACAAATAGTAGAGCAGTCTCTATTTTAGAGATGTAGGGAGGAAGTAGTTTCTGTGTGAGAGATGAAACTTGGGCATGAGCACAGATTCAGGAAAAAAAAGTGTAAGAATTATGGGGTGAGTTTCACAGCAAGCCCTGCTACCTGAATGCTGATAGATTAAGAAATAAGACAAATAACAAATAGCCCAGAGAAAAACTAGGTGAGAGAGCTCTCAGTGATAGGAAATATACCTTTACTTCTTCAGAACTTCTGTCTCCTGCATCCGTCTCAGAACTGTGTATAAAACTTCAGATTCTCTTAACTGTGTCCTAGGCAGCCACTCAGCCTGTCAGCTGGAACTGGCACAGGAGTTGAACTATATTTGCAAACTCTAGTCTGGGTGAATATGTAGAGGTTCAGAGCAGCACATGGTGGCAAGAGTGTTGGACTACATTAATGTGAATCTTATTTCAAATATTTATTATTTAAATAATTGTATATTATAATAATGAAATTAATGTAATGAGAAATTGACTAGGCCAAGGAAAAACTAAATTTCATTGACTCTATAAGAATATAACTATCTAAAATATATGTAATGTGATAGAGTCACTTGTGGAGACAGCATCAGTAATATTGCATAATCATTTTTATTTACATCACAATTTATTCTTATTAATAAAGTATCATGTTTACATTACCTCAGAAAAACATAAGTCTACTACAGTGATGTTATCCAGAAAGGAGAATGTTCAACTCTTCATGTGCCATAAGGTTTACACATAAGCAGCTTTGTTTCATAATCTGTTTAGCTAATAGCACCAATTAAACTCTGTTTAATTGATGAATTATCTGAACCCTCTAGCCTGTCTGCCAGAAGCAAATTTTAATTTTCACTAGAAGGGGTTAATAGCATTAAGAGCCTCAACCTAGTTCTATATAGTTTAATATATAATGTGTGGTACAAATATGCAAATACATACAAGAAGATAATACATAGCATAAACAAATAAAACCCAGAAAATATAAAAAGTAACACAGGAAATGAACATAACTAAGTTATAAAACATAGATTTAAAAATAAACAGAAATCAACAGAAGTAAAAGACAAAATAGAGAAATTTGTCAGAGAATTAGAAACTGTAAAGACAATTTTAGAGCAATTAATATGCAGTAACAAGTTAAAGAAATCACAGTAAGAGTTTAATGGCAGAAAAGACACAATATAAGAAATTATTATCAAACTACAAGATGGATTCAAATAAAATATGTAGATAGAAACTTAGCATAACAACAAAAAGAGCAAATTTTAAAAGATGTAAAAGACATATAGGATTGTGTGACGAAGTCTAACATAAGTGTAACTGGAGTGTTAGAAAGGAAAGAAAAAGGCAGAAGCTTCTAGAATAAGAAGTGTGTCCCAAGAATGGCGTGAACCCGGGAGGTGGAGCTTGCAGTGAGCTGAGATCCGGCCACTGCACTCCAGCCTGGGCGACAGAGCAAGACTCCATCTCAAAAACAAACAAACAAAAAAAATTAAAAATGTAAAATAAAGAAGTCATACCTTCAAATCAACAACAGTATGTTTAACAGCTGAAATTCCAACCAAAGAATTGGAAGGGGCCGTGCACAGTGGCTCATGCCTGTAATCCCAGCACTTTGGGAGGCCGAGGCTGGTAGATCACTTGAGATCAGGAGTTTGAGACCAGCCTGGCCAACATGATGAAACCCCATTCCTATTAAAAACATAAAAAATTAGCTGGGCCTGGTGGTGCATGCCTGTAATCCCAGCTATTCAGGAAGCTAGGGCAGGAGAATCGCTTGAACCCGGGAAGCGGAGGTTGCAGTGAGCCGAGATCGCACCGTTGCACTCCAGCCTGGGTGACAAGAGCAACTCCTCAAAAAAACAAAACAAAACAAAATAAAAACAAAGAATTGGAAGCTAGAAAACAAGGGACTGGCTATCTTTACACTGTTAAAATAAAATAACTATCAACCTCGAATTTTATACTCACAAATACTGCAAGAATAAAAGGGGATGAAATGATCATTTTAGACCAGAAAAGAAAAGCTTCAAGAATCTGTCACCAGTAGAAACATAACAAAAGACATGCTGGAAGATACTCTACAGGAAGAAGGTGATTATGCAGATGCTTTGCTAACATTTTCTAGTTTATAGGTGCTTTATTATCTTACATATAGTGTATGTGTGTGTGTATCTATATCTCTAAGCACAAAGCTCATTTAATTGAACTTAGTATGTTTTTTTCTGGGTGCTTTCATGATCTGGGTAACTGAAATATAACTAGATTTACAGTAGTGCTAACATTATTTTGTGGTTCATCTTTGTTTTTAGCTATACAATTTAACTTGGGGGGAAAAGGCAAAGTTTCAAGTGTTTTAGTTCAGCCTGAACTGAAATGGTTTTAATGAAGTGACGTGGCTGATCCTCAATGATTGGGGGAATGTGTTCAATTACAGCATTTAGGCAACTAAAGTGATTCCCATCTAAATGAACACCCATTCATTTATTTAACATATGTTTTATTGACTACCGCCCATTACATTGGTTGTTTTAAATAACATGGATACATTAATAAATAGACAGAAAATGGCCAGATGCAGTCGCTCATGCCTGTAATCTCAGCACTTTGGGAGGCTGAGGCAGGCAGATCACGAGGTCAGGAGATCAAAACCATCCTGGCTAACGCGGTGAAACCCCATCTCTACTAAAAATACAAAAAATTAGCTGGGTGTGGTGGCGGGCGCTTGTAGTCCCACCTACTCGGGAGACTGAGGGAAGAGAATGGCGTGAACCAAGAGGTGGAGTTGCAGTGAGCCAGATCGTGCCACTGCACTCCAGCCTGGGCAACAGAGTGAGACTCAATCTCAAAAATAAATAAATAAATATAAATACATAAATAAATAAATAAATTAGACAGAAAATAACCCCTGTCTTTATGAAGTTCAAATTCTCTTTGAGGAAACACATAAACTTACAATATTTCTAACAAATAATATTGTAAACTAGGATGATAAGTTTTATGGAGAGATGAAAAAGAAAAGGGAATTAGGAGATGTGGGCGTGTGTGTGGAGTTGTGATTTAATAATCATATTTGGAGAAGACCTCGCTGAGAATGTGACATGCATCAGAAACTTAAAGAAAAGAGAACAGACCATAAAATATAAGGGTGACTTCACTTAGAAGAAGGGTCTCCAATTCCATCCAGGTTGAATGGGAAACCAAACATTGTTATGTTCTTTCTCATAATTGGGAGCTAAACTATGAGGAAACAAAGGCATAAGAATGACACAATGGACTTTGGGAACTTGGGGGAAAGGGCGGGAGGAGGATGAGGAATAAAAGTCCACACACTGGGCATAGTCTACACTACTAATGGTGATAGGTGCATCACAATATCAGAAATCACCACTAAAGGCCAGGTGTAGTGGCTCATGCCTGTAATCCCAGCACTGTGGGAGGACAAGGCAGGTGAATCATTTGAGGTCACGAGTTTGAGACTAGACTGACCAATATGGTGAAATCCCATTTTTGCTAAAATACAAAAATTAGCCGAGCATGGTGGCAGGTACCTGTAATCTCAGCTACTTGGGAGGCTGAGGCAAGAGAATCGCTTAAACCCAAGAGGTGGAGGTTGCAGTGAGCCCAAGATCATGCCACTGCACTCCAGCCTGGGCAACAGAGTGAGACTCCCTCTTGGAAAAAAGAAAAAAGAAAAAAGAAAGAAAAAAAAAAGCACCACTAAAAAACTTATTGATGTAACCAAACACTGCCTGGTCCCCCAAAACCTACCGAAATAATAATAAAAAAAGAAGATATAAAGAAAGTGGGTTCCAGGGAAAATGGTTCTGTAAGCCCTTATAAAGATTTGGCTTTAACCTTTCAGAAAGTCAGAAGCAATTGTAAAGTTTTGAACAAAAAAGTGACAAAGTGACTTTCATTTAGAAAAGCTGTGTTGAGAACAGACTGACAAAGTAGAAACTAAGGGAAGAATCAATGGCAACAGTTGGAAAATGATGTCCGTGTGAGACATGATGGTTCTTTAACTGGGCAGGTGGCTCGATAAATGGTAGGATCTGGGATTCATTTTGAAGGCAGAGATGGCAGGATTTGCTGGTGTATTGATATCAAGGAAGCCTTCCAAGGTTTTTGATCTGAGCCACTGAAGAATAAAGACGCTATCCACCAATTAAAGTTGGTGTTCAGAAGAGCAGTTTGGGAGGACAATTTTAATGTTTTCTAGTGTTATTGCAAATAACAATACAATTTCCTTCAAAGAATTTCCTGTGCAAAATTTAAGAGTATTGTGGGAATGACCATTTAGATTACTTATAAGAAGTGATTTATTATTTTCATTTCCTCAAAGTATTTTAAGTCAAATTTAACATCAACTAACCTCTTGAGTTTCAGTTTTCTCATTGGTAGAAAGTAAATGCTTCCATGAGAATGAAATGAAAGAAAAAAAATGTATTTAAGGCATTTGGCACATAGTAGGCATACTTCCTCCCCTTTCCTTTATAGCTCTGTAACATTTAAGAACACACTTTTTGTGGCATATTGTTCAATTCATCCTGAGAAATGTCCAAGAGAGGCACAACGAAAATGGTGAAGACATGTTACAAAAGAGCTAAACTGTAAAACTATAGAATAAAAAAGATAAAATGATATATAGATATTGTTGAATTCGGCAAGATGTTCCAAACCTGGGTAGTATTATCATGAATTATAGGAGATATATGCTCCCATAATTTGGACTGCAATATATACAACAATGACTGAAAAGCAGAGTTTCAAATACGAGTTTGACAAATATGCTGCCAGTGTAGTATAATTATATTATAAATATTATTGGTTATGGAATGTTTAATAGGCACCAAGCTTTGTCCTAAGCACTTTTACAGCTTCTTTTCATTTATTTCTTCTAACATACCTACAAAATACAATTTCTTCCATTTTTATAAACAGGAAATAACCGAGAGAGGCTCCATAGTGTATAATATAGCCAATAAGTGCTAGAGCAGGGATTTAAAACTATCTTGAGCCCATGCAATAGGCTATTAAAATATAGTGCACTGGAAGCAGAAGGAAAAATCCTGTATGAAAGTTCAGAATGTAGAATTTAAAGACTGAGAATGATAAAATAGTGGCAGTGCAAGAGACTTTAAAACTTGGATGCATTTGAAAATGTTTCCAACAATGAGCATGTTTTAATTTCAATAATCAGAAAAAAAGTATAAAAATAAAACTTGATAACCAAATAATACAATTAACTATCTAGCCTTCTAACTTATGAACTGAAGCCTTGAAAAATCCTAAGACAATTGTCCGGGCATGTTCCAAACATTAAGCACCCAATTCTTTTAATCCTTCACTGTGTTTCTCAGCAGCCCAAATATCCTTTGATCAAGATCTTCGCTGCTTTGATTTGTGTTGGCCCTGAAGTAACGTCTTTGACTGGGGCTCCTTTCAGAGTATTTAGAAGCCCTTTTCTTAGGATGCTTTTCACTTTCCCTGCTCAGTTCATTTCTTTCAGGACTGTTATTCTCTTACATGACTTTCATGGCATATTGAACCTGGACTTTATCCCATCTCCCTGCTCTTTCATTTTGGTGCAAACAGTTCTCTCTGCCATTGCTTTATTTCCCATCCTTCTCTTTACACACTATAGCCTTTTTGTTCCAGGCCTAAACATTTTTTGAATTCTAGAAACAGTCTGCACAACCTGCTAAATAAAATAAGGTTTAAATAAAACATTTTCTGCACCCTGGCCTTTAAAGCAGTTAGCCTGACTAATCTTGTGAACAAAACAAACCTTTCTACAGAGTAATCTCTCAGGTTGAGTGATTTCAAACTGAAATACAAAAATGTTAGGTTATTTTATTGTATCAACGATTTCTCTGACTACACATTCAGAAATATAGGCATATTTGTTATCTATAAAATATGCAAATATATCCTAGAATTTCGATGTTGGAAGAAGCCCTGAATATTATCCTGTTGAAGCTTAATCACCCAACTAATGTTGGATCACTTCAGCACTTCCCTCACTGAGCAAAGTTCTGCCAGTGCTTGGAGAACTCTAGTAAATACCAAGCAGGAGATATTGTTGCCGTTCAGCCTGTTGGCTGTTCATTTTCCATTGTCATAGTAAAACCCATCTCCCTGCACAGTCCCTACAGATTTTAGCTATTTATTTTTAGTACTTCTCCCTGATTTTTTTTTTTTTTTAAAGACAGAGTTTCGTTCTTGTTGCCCAGGCTAGAGTGCAATGGCCCACCTCAGCTCACTGCAACCTCTGCCTCTTGAGTTCAAGTGATTCTCCTGCCTCAGCCTCCCGAGTAGCTGGGATTACAGCCACCACCACTATGCCTGGCTAAGTTTTTGTATTTTTAGTAGAGACGGGGTTTCACCATGTTGGCCAGGCTGGTCTCGAACTCTGGACCTCAGGTGATCCACCCACCTTGGTCTCCCAAAGTGTTGGGATTACAGACACATGCCACTGCGCCCAGCCCTCCCTGTATTTTTACCTGGTAAATCTAAACCCTCCTCTGAGTAAGCCCTTTAAATATTATTAAGAAGAGATATTACATTTTTCCGTTAGGCTTCTCTTTTCAATATCTGCCCCTGTTTCTTCTCTTTGAGGTCACTTTAAAAATCAGTGAAAGCAAATTTTTATTTAAAACTAACAAATGCCTTATATCTCATTGTAACTTTGTGTCTATTATAAGGGCAAATACAAATTAAAAATAAGGGACTTAATCCTCTCTGTTGAAAAGAAAATAAGAGATTTCCCTTACCCCCATTTCCTTATTTACCTTAGAAAACTTGTAAGTACTTTTCTCAGTCTCTTTGAAATGTACGTAAATAAACAGCTCAGGAAGGTTTTCTCAAGGACTGGCATGACAACTCTTTGAAATGTAATCATCAAGGAAGATAGAGGCTCTATCTCCCAGTTACCTGGAATGATAGGAGCCTAACTTTCACTGGCAAACATGCCTCTGCTCATAAAGATAGGAGAAATTTAGTTTTCATTTGAAGGCAATTAGCAAACACAGGTGACTACTCAATTACAAAGTGCATTTAGGATGAATTATGTGTGACAGACAGTGGTGTAGTGTTCTCTTACTTGAGGACTAGTTTATCTTGAGAACTTGTGTGTTACGAGTTGTTTGCTTGGCTATATAAACAGCTAAGATTTCTTCCTGTCTTGACCATCTCTTTAGTGGATTGTCAGTGATATGCATCACATTGCTGTTTAATGTTTACTCAATAACAAAACCCCTGATTTTCTTCTAGTGTTGTAGAGATGTTTTCTGCGGGAGCAGCAGATCTCATTTTTAGATATATTTTCCCAACACTGCCACATGAAATCTCTTATAACTATTTAATTGAGTAGATACAGAATTTTATTTACAAAGATGATCAGTTAATCAGAGCCCATTACTTGTGATAGCTGGCAAAGGGAAGGAAAGTGTTTGCAGATTATGTTTCAAATTTACTTTCAAAATCAACCTGATGACATATTCTGAAAGCATTTCAGAATTAGCTGAGGTTATTGCAGAATCATTAGTTATGGTTTCTGCCAACTCACTGAGGACATAAAAATGTCCTGAAAGTTACAGATAAAAATGTAGATGTATATTTATTTCCAAATAGTTTTAAATCGAGTTTATAAATTATATACTGATAACTCTAATGTTAAATTCCCTGATATTCTAGAACAAAAACAGTAGCCAATCATTTAATTTGCAAAGAATTTGTAAAGGACATGTTTTGTAGAGAACTTCATTAGACTGACGGAATGCAAATCTACAAGGCAAGGGAATAGGGTATATGAAGTGGAATTATACATCTACCTTTACATTCTTTTCAGCAGAGTTGAGAACAAGTTACAACTGATCTTAATTGTTTAGTGGACATCCATTCAACAAGCAGATTTTTTAAAATTTATTTTATATTTCATTAGGTTTTGGAGGAACAGGTGGTGTTTGCTTACATGAATAAGTTCTTCAGTGGTGATGTCTGAGATTTCAGCGCATCTATCACCTAAGCTGTACCCATTGTATAGTCTTTATCCCTCACCCCACTTTCACCCTTTCCCCTGAGTCCCCAAAGTCCATTGTATCATTCTTATGCCTTTGTATCCTCATAGCTTAGCGGTCACAAAATATCATTTAGTATCTCAATTAATGACCTGCAAGTCTGAATGGATATGGATGCTCATTAACTTTGCACCTAGAAAAAGAATAAAACTGTAGAAGTCATTTATTCATTTATTCATTCAGTATGTTTTAATCGATCATGTGCTTTATGCCAGATGCTGTAATAAATGACAGAAATTAGGCGCGGAAAGACATTCCAGCTGTTAAGAATGTAAATTTATCAGGGAAAATATAATCAAATATATGCTTAATAATAATTATAATAGAAGAAGAAGACAGGAGGAGGAGGAGGAGGAGAGGAGGGGAAGGAAGAGTGGGTGTGTTCTGGGAGGATGCAAGGGGGAAGGAATACTCTGGGAAATGAGAAAAGCTTCCCTTAAAAAGTTACTTGTGAAGTGACAGTGAAGGAGAGTAGAGGTGGGCCGGGTGAGAAGAGCAGGTAATATGGTAAATCAAGCAGAAACAAGAGCAACAAGGCCCTGAAGCAAAATGAGGTTAGTATGTTTGAAGACTTCCAAGAAGGTTAGGAAAGGTTAGGTGGATTTCCTTGTTTAGTATTTAATTTGAAGGCTATCATTCTATTGGGAATTTCTATTTTTGCTAAAGTCAATTTTCATGTTTTCTCTAATTCCAGAATTGTATGTATTTCATCTGCTTTCAAATTATTTGAGATTGTTTATATTTTAGTAGTTAATAACTATTAGAACTAATTTTGTTTTTTCATGCTGTATTTTATTTCCTCTTTTCCTCTACTTTTTTGTTAGTTAATTTTGCCAGATGTTTGTCTATTTTAAAAATCTTTTAAAGTGATTGGTTTGTAATGTTAATAATCTCTGTTTTATTCTCTATTTTATAGGTCCTTGCTTTTATTTTTATAATTTCCCCTTTCTTTTTTCTATATGTTTACTTTCTTGTTCATTTTCCATGTTCTCAAGTAAAAATGAGCTTGCCTCATTTATTTTGAATAATCAATTTAGACATCTCACGAATTGTGCTATACTTCACTGTTTTTCAGTTTTAGGTATTTCAAAGCTTTCCTTATAATTTCCTCTTTTAAAAAATCTAAAGTTATTTAGTTTCCAGATTTATGGAAAAGTAAAGAAGTCATTCTTTTTAAAATGTTTTCTACAATTATTATTTCCTGTATAGAACTCATGGTCTGTATAAGGATAGTATTTTGAATTCATTGAGTTTTTTTTTTTTAGATTAGTGTACAATTGTATTAATGTGACATGCATACTGATAAAGAATACACATTTTATCTTGCTGAATAAAGAATTTTTTATGAACACATTTGCTTATAATTTAATTGTTACATTAGTTGTTACATTTTGTTACATTACATTTCTTTCTTTTTTTTTTTTTGTTTTTTGGTCATGAAGAAATGTCCAAACAACTTTTCAGTAATTTCTTAGGAAATAATATATGGGTATTGGATACTTCCAAGTATTATTAGGAATGTGGTGAACAAAGGGCCTTACATATTGCTGATGGGGTTCTAGTACAGTGTGGCCACCTGGGTGAGCAACCTGACAACTTCAGTGTGTCTGAATTCTCTGCCTTGGCAGACACACTCTGCTGTATGTCCTGTACTGGATGTAGGACATGAGGCATTGTAAAGCATTCAGGAAATGCTTGTTAGATAAATGAGTGAACCAAGGAGAAATAAATGAGTGAAATATGATATTTATACACAATATAGTATTCTGTAGAACTTAGAAGCCACATACCAGACATACACAGCAGTGTGGATGGATATTGAAAACATGAGTCTGGGCCGGGCGCGGTGGCTCAAGCCTGTAATCCCAGCACTTTGGGAGGCCGATACGGGCGGATCACGAGGTCAGGAGATGGAGACCATCCTGGCTAACACGGTGAAACCCCGTCTCTACTAAAAAAAATACAAAAAACTAGCCGGGCAAGGTGGCGGGCGCCTGTAGTCCCAGCTACTCGGGAGGCTGAGGCAGGAGAGTGGCGGGAACCCGGGAAGCCGAGCTTGCAATGAGCTGAGATCCGGCCACTGCACTCAAGCCTGGGCGACAGAGCGAGACTCCATCTCAAAAAAAAAAAAAGAAAGAAAGAAAACATGAGTCTGAATAACAACAGTGAGAAAAAGAAACAATTCTATAATACCTTATTAATTAATTTTAACTAATTAATTAAAATTATAAAAAATTATAATTAATTATAATTAAGATACACACATAACAACATACTATGTAGGTCAGTTTTCAAGAATACTTACAGATTCAATGATACATTTCAAAAGCACATTGGTTTTCTGGTAAACAAATAGAATGCAAGTAAGGAAAGGACACACAGAAAATGCACACAAATTACAGAGAGAAAGGCCTTAGATGCACTGATGCTTTGTGTGAGGAACTCAGCCCTCTGCACTTGAGCCCAAATCCAATAGAATCTGATCGAACGAACCTAGGAGATGATGGGAGTGAAGGCGAGAAAGTAGACGACGCCTGTTTATTCAGAATCTAAAAAGGGTAAGACTTTTTTTTTCTTTAGTTGGAGTCTCCCTCTGTCGCCCAGGCTGGAGTGCAGTGGCGCGATCTCAGCTCACTGCAAGCTCCGCCTCCCGGGTTCCCGCCATTCTCCTGCCACAGCCTCCCGAGTAGCTGGGACTACAGGCGCCCGCCACCTCGCCCGGCTAGTTTTTGTATTTTTAGTAGAGACGGGGTTTCTCCGCGTTAGCCAGGATGGTCTCGATTTCCTCACCTGGTGATCCACCCGCCTGGGCCTTAAAAGGGTAAGAAATTTATATTTTATTCCAGATGTGAGGCAGCCATTAGCCGTCACTAAAATATCACCTTGTGTGCATACTAGATGAGAGGATAAGAAGAGAAGAAAGCAGTAGAGGAAGCAGAGAGAACAGACTGCAACAGCCCTGGCTAAGATGGTGGTGGCTTGGAACAGATACTGTTTGTGGAGATTTGGGAAGAAGTCAAACTTTGACTTTTGTTGAGCTTTAAATCTGATAAGGATCCTATTAATTATGTTTGAATAGCATATATGAAGAATATTAGATGATGGTTTCTGAAGCTTTTCTGACTAATGAAAAATCAGAAATGTTTATCTTGCATAATTAAATAAGATCAGGTGAACAGATTTTAAAATAAACAATTGCAACAATATAAAAACCTTCAATATATTCTATAAAGAAAGCAAAAACTACTGTGTTTTATATGCTTTTGTATTCTTCAGATGTTTTTTAGTGTGGATTCTATTCCTAAAAAATTAAACAAAGAGAATGATTGGAACAATACAAGAAGAGTTTATAATTAATCTTTAATATTACAGGAAGTTTTCCATTCCATTTAAGGGATGCAGCAAAAGAAATAACAAGTTTAAATTTAAATTTGACTATCTTATAAATACAAATCTTCTCTAATATTCCCCATTCCTTCATCTTGTTAAAGAAGATGATGATTGACCTAAAAAATCCTTGAAAGTACTGACATATAGGTTTTTTCCTTCTAGGGTTATCACAGTGACATATAACTTCTTTAAATTTTAATCAACTGTGAATCTAGGTTTTTGGTATAGGGAAATATATGGTTCTTGGTGACATTTATTAAGATGAGGGGAGGCTATAGTTTTGGACATTTTTTATTGTAATATGAACTAGAGGAAGTTCAGGCATGAAACCCTGAAGAAAACCAGATTTCTTATACTTAGAAGAGTATGCTCTTCTAAAGAAGACAGTCAGTGACTAGAAAATTATGAGAAAAAAAAGTAGTGCTAACTTACCGAGGTATGAGTGTGTTCCAAGAAGGAGAGGAATATTCACCACGGTTAAAGTAACTGGGAGCTCAAGTGAAATGAAGACTGAAAAGGCTCCCTTGGCATTAGTTTCCTGGTGATCAGTGATGAGGCAAGATTGGGGAAGAATATGGCAGACGCTAAATGGGATGACAGGATTTGTATATGTGCCAGTGAATTTTGTTTTTCTTCAGAATTTTTCTTCAGAATTTTTTGTAAAAAGAAGAGATTTGAGAGTGATGGTGTGAGGAAAACCAATCAGTGGAGAAGAAAGCTTGAAGTAGGGCCAGAAAGGATGGGCTTAGGTAGATGAAGAGATATTTCTTCTCCTGTAGTAGGAGGGATGGAGGAGAAGGTGAGTGCACATAGGTTTGCAGATAGTGTAGCGGGTCACTGAGGGGCGTCAGATGATGGCTTTTATGCGCTCTTGGCTGCAAACACTAGTTAGTATAAAGGGCCACAGGTTTTCAGGAGCTTCAGGAGCTATAAACCCTTATCGGATTTGTGGTTTGCAGAGCATCTAGGTTTTCTCATTTGAACAGGGTAGTAGTATTTTATAGTTTCTGAACAAGGTTAGGGCTAAGTGGTTCTTTTCTTAGCCACTCTAGCTTTCCTTTTTAAGGGAACTGAGCTATTTGTGGTCTTCGTGGTTTACCTGTTCTGTGGTCTCTTCCTCTTCTCACTGCCCACTTATCAAACAAGGTTGTAGCCTGGAAATTGAAATATGAGTGTTCACGTGCAGGACATTTGTCTCAGGGAAAACTGAATAACACAGAGCACTTCCTGGCCTACATTGTGTCTGATAGAGACTGCTAGGGTTGCGTATAAACATAGTAACTACTCCAGTTCCTCTGGGAATCTGAAATATTCTGGTGATCTGAGGATGACTATGAGATGTTTTACATACCACTAGATCCTTTGGTTGGGTAACAATACTGTGACTCAAAATCTTTTAACCTAGACTCACTGTGACGTGTAAGTAGGGCTCAGAGTTTCCTGGAGCCCTGGAATTTCATTAAAATTGCATGTAAATGCATTTATTATAGATAAAGCTCCCATAGGCTGTTATTTTCTCAAAGGGTGATGACCCCAAATCACAAAGGAACACACACCCTTCTGATTACTTTTCCTAATGAACATGAAAGTAGAAATTAACACAAAATGATTCTTGACATTTATGTTCTTCTCAGGTGTAAATATATCACATAGGAAATTAATGATTTAGAATCATCATAGATTTATTTTAAATTTTCATCAAAAGTTATTTATTTTGTGATTGCATGGCACATTGTTCATACCGCTAAATATATTTTATTGCATTCAATTTTAACAGCCATTCAACAAAATTGTAAACAGTACCTCCTCTTCTAGAAATCAGGTATTGGAAATATAACAATAAATAAGGCAAAAATCCCTGCCTTTGAAAATTATCTTTGTCTTTCTAGAATATTAAAAAAGACTACATTTGAATATCATATATGCATTCAAACATCAGCAGGGTGTCTGGGAGATCAGTAATTACTGAATTGAATTGAATTGAATTATTGAAACCATAACCATAATTTTCCCTTTAAGTTCCAAAACATGTGCAATATTAGCCAGTGAAAATAGTCTAAAATGTGACATTCCAAATAGTGTTTTAATGAGGAAAAAAAAGCCAAAAGATTAGCTTTAAAATCTTGAATGTATATTAAGTCAAATTAAGAAACACAAAATGATTATCTAATCTGAACATTTAAAAAATAAACCATTTAGGTTTGTATAAAATATTCACTACTTTTGTATTTATCAAATTGTTTCAGGGGAATCATTACAAATGCTCACATGAATGTTGGAATTTAACAATATTGAAAAGATTTTCCCTGAAACATTTGTCGTACTGAATGCCATAGTAATAGTATTAGAGCAATTCAGAGCAAAGCTGTGAAACCAAAAGTTATAATTGAGCTCTATGTCACACACATAATCTCACATACTCATGCCTTATCCTATTAGGAAAATAAAAAAATTCACAATTACGCTATGTAGTATGGTATAGGAATTCAAATAGGAAAAAACCCAGAAAGATGTCTTTCTAGACTATGATAGAAAAACTGCAACTTTGCTATTTTCCTTTTATCTTTCTTATTTGTTGAATGCAGTCATGTAGGTGAGACTGTCTTACTTTAGAATTTGATTTTTTGGGACATCCTTAAAGTCTCCTTACGTAGGAGAAACTAGAAGGCCAAAGAGGTTACTAGGAAAATAAAGCAAAGAAAAGCTCTTTAGGCCAATGTGTTCAGATGGGTAGTTTTCAGAAAGACAATAACCTCCCACCATTACCATGAAATATGCATACTTGGATGTTCTGTTCCTTTTGGATTTGGATGCACAGCTTGCTCTTACCAATGGAATATTAGAAGACTTGACCCAGCGAAGATTTGAAATGTGCCTATACTTTTGGGATCTGGCATCTCTGTTATTGTTATGAGAACTTATTTTGGACTAACTCACTGGTTAAAGGAAGAAGATGAGATACACACGTAGTGGAGGTAGACCATCCAGCCAAACCCAGGTCAGAGTTAAAGAAATGCTTACTTTTGTATACTGCTAAGATTT
Organism: Colobus angolensis palliatus; assembly: GCF_000951035.1. Classification (NCBI taxonomy): domain Eukaryota; kingdom Metazoa; phylum Chordata; class Mammalia; order Primates; family Cercopithecidae; genus Colobus; species Colobus angolensis. The sequence goes on along the minus strand of NW_012115154.1, from coordinate 14,281,251 downwards.
TTGTGGTTGTTTGTTATGCCTCCTTCTTGTGGCATGACTAATACGGTAAACGAGGAAGGATTTTTGAGGATGATATGAAAAATATCCAAGAAGTGAACCTTTGGGAGGGCCTAAAAGACCAATTATTAGTATTTTTGTGTTTTTCTAAGCCAGCAAAGAAAGTTCCCTGGGACCCAATAGTGGTTGAGCCTAGTTAAGCAAGTGGGAGGTGAGAGATCAAACTGCCAGACTTTAATGGAAATAATAACCACCTAGGGGAGCTGAACAGCATGCTTCCAAGGCCTCTGGTTTCCAGACTCCGGTTTAGTAAATCTGAGACAGAGCCTTAAAATCTGATTTTAACCATAATTTCAGGTGAAATAGACTCAGGTAGCCCTGAGATCACCAGGAACATGGATGTCAAGATTTAACTCCCAAATCCTTTAAATGAAGATACAACTTTACTTGCAATGTTCTTAAGAGCTTGGTACAAACAAGATACTCTGTGTTTCAGGAACTTGTGATCCTGGTTCTAGTCACATTGATCATGATAGACAGGTAACTATTACGTGAATTTCTGGGTTATCTGCCATGGGGGATAAAAGTGAATCATAAGATATCATTTATGCCCCTAAAAGAGTAAATACTCAGTGAGTAGGATGAGTGTGAGTGGGTGAAAAATGTAACCGATGGAAAGGACAGTAACAGTATTCCAGTAATCCAGATAGAATAAGTATCCATGTGCACTGAATAAATTAATAATTATTATTCTCTTTACAAAATGTTTGTAATGTCTTAATATTCTTAACGATAACAATCGTAGCAATAGAAAAGGCATGTAGTGGATACAGTTGATATATGTGATATCTTTTAATACTAAAAACAAAGAAACCCCCATGGGGTAGGTCCCACTTTTACTTGGATTTTCTAGTGCAGAAACTATGGATAAAAAAGTTGTGTCACTCCCCCACGTTCACGTAACTTAAGTGAAGTCTAGTTGGGATTCAAACCCAGTGTGCCTCTGGCACTGACGGTCCCAGCCACAACAGTCTGGGACCCCTTATCTATAAGAACAAGTGTCAGGACCAGGCAGCTTTCCCTGTTAACTGGGAGCACGGTGCTATGGATGAATAGACAGTTCTTCTTTGAAGAGTTAATAAAATTCTCACAAATAGACCTTACAATTTCTAAGAGTTGCATTTGTCTTAAAAATGTTACTATAAATTTAGTGGTAAAGCTAACTACAAAATAATGTAAGCATTTTAACACATTTTAAATATAATAGGCATATGTTTATTTACAAGTCTAAGCACTTAGAATCATTTAAAAATAAATTTTAAAAATGGTTTGAAAAACAGCCACTATTTATATTTTAAACCTCTCTATTAAAACAACTAAGAGGTGATTTGCTTTTTTATTCCCCATGTAGTGAAGGTGTGATCTGCTGGCAAAACGGAGCATGGCTGGTTGAGGCATCACAGCAGACCCATCTGGCTAAATCCTAATGGACAGATCAAAAATGATTCTGTCTGAGGCTATTTTATGTGATGAAAATCTCATAAATTTAATGAAACAAAGACAATTTACTACTGAACAGGAAAGTCACCAGATATATGTTCTGAAAGAAAAATTCTGAAAGGGAAAGTGGTAGAAGGAGCAATCAGGTGACCATGATGGATATTTCCAAAACAACTGCTGTATCTGACTCTCTGGTGTCTGCAGTTTCAGTTATTACAAATCCTGTTGGTAAGCAATTTTGCCACATGGTCTTTAAAAAATGAACAGAGATATTCAAGTCTGTAAGTAAGATTTGGATGCATCTGATTATTGTCTGCTGCCTTGTAATATATTTTGAAGAAGAAATGTGTTGCCTGTTTTGAAATTTGGTTGGCTAATTTCTCCTGTCACTAAATATTTAGGGCTTGTGCAAGTTTTAGTCTTCCTTCATTAGAAGGCATACTTGGAGAAGTGTTTAACATATGCAGAATGGCAGCAAATACTTAATGTATTTCTAAAAATGTTATACATTCTTAATGAATTATTAAAATATAAAATTGGTTTAAGACATAAACTACCTAAAATACATTTATTCTGAACTATATTCTGAACTATATTTGAACTATCTCTGATGTACCTTACATGCTAAGTGTGTTTTTCCAGTCTTTGTGTTATTTACAATAAAGATCCTCTAGTCAGTGGTATGCTGATAAATGTTTAAAAAATGGCCCTATCTGTAGCACTTACCAATTTCTGTGGTATAAATACCCCCACCGTGGTTAATTTTAAACTACTGGTGCTGCCAACTGGCTTGAAACATTCTGGAGTATTTAACAATTGGCTCTGTCTAGCAGATTCCACTTGGTTTCAGTATCCCACTGTGAAACTCCAGAAATGTCCTTTTAAATCTTTAACAGGCTGCTTCTTGGATTTAAATATAAAAAATCATCTATGGTAATAACATTTCATTTTTCAAATGCCCATGTTCTTTTGTAACCATTTGCATAGCCAATGGAAATTCCAATATTGAAATGGATCTATCAATGCAGTGTTTATGAGAAACATTTAGTGCTGGAATTAGAAGTGTAAACCACCATGTCTGGCCTCAAATTTTCTTTTAATAAAAGTGGTATTCATCAAACAGTAATAAAAAATGGATCAAAAGTAACCCATAAATGGAATAACTTATACTGTTGAGTAAGAAGTTATTTGCTTATTTTCTAGAAATGTCTAGTTCATCACTAATGAATGTGCATTGCTTATATAGATTGTTACCATAGTAATTAGTACAAATGATAATTCAGTGAACTTCCTGGAAAGCTTTTGCTGCTAATCCTTTTGATGACATGTGATTACTTCCATGTATATAATAGATTCCATAAGTGAAATACTATGCCAGAAAAAATTGTACCGCTACTCTCAAAAAATGTTTCTAAAATCTAATCACTTCATTCCATCCCCAGTCCTAATAGCTTGGGCCAAAGCACTGTCAGTTTTCCTGAGGATTTTTACGATAGTCTCTGAAATGTGCCGTTTCCATTTTTGTTGCTTAATCCTCCAATTTGCTCATTTAGAGTGATCTTTTAAAAATGGAAGTTTGAGCATAATACTTCTTATCTTTTCAGAGTTTTGACCCTCAAGTGGCTTCTCACTATATGTATATTAAAACCAAAATCATTACAATGTTTTAATGGCTTATAACTAAACTTTTTCTGTCTAAATATATCCCTTAGAACTGAAGAAAAAAAACACAAAACATTTCACTCATCATATTTTAGGAACTCACCATCTTACTCTTGCTCTGCTTCTCTAGGCACATGGCTGCCTCAGGACTTTTTCCCTTGTTTTTTCCTCAGCCCAAAATGCTCTTTACTTGGAATTATGTATGACTCAGATCTTCTTCTACCACATTCTAGCTCAAAATCACCTTCTTAGTGATTGGAAGTTGCATTACTTTCATTCTCACACTCCCTAACCTCCTTTATTATTTTATTTTTCTCCTTGCACTTTGTATAATTTGATATATTCTACATTTTATTTTTTACCTTATTATTACTTGTCTCCCATGGCTAGAATGTAAATAAAATAAAGGGTGTTTTCTCATTAATGCATTTCCAGTTAGTAAGTGCTGGACAAATATTTGTGGAAGAAATTCATAAATTGATTCCTCACATAATTTTCCCAGGAAAAAAATACAAAAATTAGATGGGCATGGTGGTATGAGTCTATAATCCAGCTACTGGGGAGGCTGAGGCTGGAGAATCCCTTGAACCCGGGAGGAGATTGCAGTGAGCCAAGATCGTGCCACTGCACTCCAGCCTGGCGACAAAGCGAGACTCCACCTCAAAAACAACAACAACAAAAAATATTTTTCATTGTATCATCAAATAACTTATTTCTGAAGTACCACCCTGAAAGTTATATTGTTCTCTCTAATTTTTGGTTAGAATATTTAAACCAAGCAACCTAAAAAATGGCTGGTTACAAATATAACCAGGAAAAAAATAGAATATTTACAAGCACCCAAGTACCCAAGCACCCAAGCAGGCATTTCTCCAAAAATGATAAACAAATGGCCAAAGAGCATGAGAAAAAATGCTCAGCAATATTAGTCATTGGGAAAATACAAACCAAAACCACAGTGAGAAACTACTTCATACCCTCTAGAATGCCTGTAGTTTAAAATAATGCAAATATTAATTTGATGAGGATGTGAAAAATGTGTTACCCTAGTATACTGACAGTGGAAATGTAAAGTGGTGCAGTCATTGTGGAAAACGGTTCTTCAAAAAATTAAACATATAGTTACCATATAACCCAGTAATTCCACTTCTAAGTACAAATATTTGTATGAAAATGGTGATTATGGCACTATTCACAATAGCGAAAAGGCAGAAACAAGCCAATATCCATCATAGGATGAATTAATAAATAAATGTGGTATATACATACAATGGAACACAACTCTTCAATAAAAAGGAAGCGATGCACTATGATACATGCTTTAACACAGATGAAATGTGAAAGTGTTATGCTAAGTGAAAGCAGCCAGGCTAGGCATGGTGGCTCACACCTGTAATTCTCACACTCTTGGAGGCTGAGGTGGAAGGATTGTTTGAGGCCAGGAATTCAAGATCAGCCTGGGCAACATAGGGAGACCTCGTTTATACAAATTGTTTAAAATATATACATTAGACAGGAGGGGTGGTGTGTGCTTGTTGCCCCAGCTACTTGGAAAGCTGAGGCAAGAGGATCACTTGAGCCTGGGAAGTTGAGGCTGCAGTGAGCCAAGATTGTGCCACTGCACTTCTGCCTGGGTGATAGAGCCAGAATCTATCTTAAAAAAAAAGAAGAAAGAAAGAAGAAAGAAGAAAGAAAAAAGAAGGAAGAAGAAAGAAGGAAGAAAGAAGGAAGAAGAAGAAGAAGAAGAAGACAACATATTGTGTTAATTCATTTCAATTTCTATGAAATATCCTAGTAGGTAAATCCACACAGTCAGAAAGTATATTGGTTTTGCCTGAGATTAGAAGGAAATGGTGAATGAAGAGTTACTGTATAATGAGTATGAGGTTTTCTTTGTGGTTAATAAAAGGTTTGGAAACTAGATAAAGGTGGTAGTTGAATAAAATTGAGGATGCATTAATACTAAATGACACTGACTTGTACACTTTAAAATGTTTAATTTTATGTTATGTGAATTTCACTTCAGTTTAAAAAATATTGTTTGTTAGGCAATTACTTCTTTGGAATGTTAATCAGCATCTTTCTTAGGTATACCTGAGGTAGTCAAATAATGTTTAATACGTAATTGCAAATAGATATATCTTTATATGTCTACAATGGATGCTTTAAGAAAAGAAACATATCAAATAATATATTTGTGGTAATTAAAAAATAATACATTTTCTTCAAATTCATGTCTTTAATATTCAGATGAATATATATGAAATTAAAACAGTAAAACTATATATGTGTATGTGTACACACACATACACACACACATATATACACACATATATATGTATATGATCCGTTTCAAACTATTATTTTGCTCTTTCTGCATAAAGCCAAATAAGGGGGATTTTTGGAAAACTTCTATAAAGCAATCTTAACTAATGTGGTTTAAATTTGTGACAAAGGCTATTTGGAAACAGAAATTCTTATTGTTATTATTTTTAACATTACCTACAATGATCCAAAACAAAAGAAAGAACAAAACAGAAATCTATCTAGAATTATCTTAATTGAATAGTCACTGATACCTGCCCTTTCTTCCACTTTTGCTTATCAGAAGTAACCACTATCAATAGTGACTAGATTTTGGTGTCTCTGGTATTTACCTTTATACATCTAAATAATATGTGTTGATTTTTTAATTTACCTACTTGAGTTGAATTTAATTCACTCCTCATTTTAAATAATAGGAATGAAATGCAATTGTACCATCAATTCACTCCAAGTTTTTAATTGAAATTATTTTATTCTATTACTAGATTTTATGAATTATAAATGTTTTTTGATGTCTCAACTTCAGGTATTGTGTTTTTAGCTCCCAAGTTGAAAGGATGAAGAAATCACTTCTTTCTAACCTCCTCTTTTCTAAAATATTGGCAATTTTACTGATTTTTAACTTGTACTGTTTACACTTTATTCTTTAACCATGGTTAGATTTACTTTGCTATGTCTGGACAAGTCTAACAATATAAATTCAGTCAAAAGGGTGTTATGGTTATACAAGTATTTATTTATGGCAAAACCAATAATTCAATTAGATCCATATATATGAGACATTGTTATTGTCTTTTACTAAAAGGATTCGCTAAAATGTTCTCTCACACACCACTGAATATTTACAATATTTACAACATTTTACATATTTAAACTACATCAAATTTCAACATTTTATTTTTAGTCTAGGAACTTATTTCATTTAATTATTTGAATTGTTTTGATAAGCAGTACATATTTGAAATATGATAGATCTATTTAAAAAAAAAAGGTGCCCTAAACCTTTTCCTTAATCAATATAAATACCAACTTTTGTGTTAAAAAATGTGTCAGTATATTTGTTACCTTTGTTTAAGCACCATTCTCTGTTTAGTCAAAAGAACTCTACTCTCTATAACTATTTGATATTAAATTTTTTATTTATTGTTTATATATAAAAATCAGATAAAATGAATACTTGAGGATATATGATAATATATGAAGAAGTAATCAATACAGAATTTATTGCTGACATGTACATAGAACTAGAACTTCAGCTATAGGATATCACAAAGTTCTTAGTACAAACATTGTAAATATAATATGGCAAATGGCATGCAACTAAACACATATAGGTATTTAACTGATGGCACTTTATGCACGTATACATGAGATAACGGCTGACACAGTTTTAGAAAAAACGTGAGAAAGGTGTTGGGTGCCAATTCTCAAAATTAATATCAGAGTGACAGAAAATAAAGATCCAAGAATACTGGAAGTCATTCATCTATATACATTATATACTAAAAATGTGTTTAGTCACTAAGAATTATGCTTATTATGTTTTGGCTTAATAAACTATATACTTAATAAGCTGTGATGCCAATAGAGCAGCTCAATTGGTTTAACAGGAATCATTTATCATTTTTAAGAAAGTATTTTGGTTCTGTGGATGGAGGTAAAGATCAGTGCGTCGGAATCAAGATATTTGGGTTTTTGTTCCTTTTCAGTCACTTACTGGGTATTGTAGTTACCCCCTATAAATCCTCAGGTTCCTCATCTCTATGAAGTCAACTATAATAACAAATAATCTTACTGAATTGCTGCTAAGATGAAAAATAATGCATGTACCATGTCTAGCTCAGTCAGTGGTAATTATTAGTCATCTTTCTCATTGCATTTGCGTATTATTGTGGACAACCAGTGACAAACAGAATGGATGTTTTTGATATACTTTCATGCTAGAGCATCCTGTGTTCTCAAAATTCTCTTTTTAAATATAGGATTATAATACCTGTATCAAGAGTGTTCATAATCCTTACATTAAAAAGAATGTAAATTAAGTCTAACAATGCATAAGCTGTAAAAGCTTTACCAATCTTAGATATTGAAATGGCTTCTTAGGATAAAAAGTACACCAAAAATTCAAAACAGGTATTTGTGAACCTTATGACTGATAAACCCTAAAGCGGGTTACATTATTTTTTAAAACTTATGTAGAGGTTTAGAATATGCTTCTTCTAAGTGTGTTAATTGAATATTTAATATTTTAAGCAAAACCCTATGAAAGAACTCCTATATACAGAATAGAAATATGAGCAACTATGGGGTAAATTACATGCCAATAACCACACAGCTAAAAAGAGCTGGTCCAGGATTCAACATGAGGCATGTAACTCCATAACAAGATTTTATTGAAAGATGAATTTAAAAACTGTTACATGTGGAAAAAGTAAGAAAAAATTTACTTAAAGGGCAAATCATCATGGATCTCCCAGAAAGCTGTGTTTTATTGTTCGTTAAACAATCCAAAAGACACATTTTGAGTTTTATTTTTCAAGTCTTTTATTTATATATGTACTTACCTGCTGTATACCATAGGGTATGTAAATGTAAAGGAAAAGAACAGGATTGGAAAATTGTCTCTTAAAGAATAGCCATGCCTTTTCAACTATTATTTTTTTAAAAGAAAGTTATAATGTTGAGTTACACTTTTATTTAGAAATGGAGTTTCCTTGGAATGGACATTGAGGGAGTTAATACAGACGACAAAGAGTAGAGTCCCAGTCAGGACAGATGATAGTGGCAGACACTTGGAAAAAATAGCAACAACAGACCTGTCAGGACTGTGTCGTGAATAATGGAATTCATTCGTTTTGGCATTTTTAATGCAGTTGTAAACCGCCATTTTCCTCACAGTTTAAAGCAGGTTTACTTTTTGGATGATATAGCTATAAATGTGAAAAACAAATTAACGTGTCACATTTGACTGGCTAAAGTATTTCCCAATCCCGTTTTCAGGGTATTGATAAAACCTCGATAATCAGGGGGAAGAATAACAGTTTGACAAGATCACAGGAATGTCCCAAAGATGAAAGAAATGAACAAAGTTGGTTAATATATGTTTATATGAAGTATAAAATCTTATATTAAAACTAAGAATTCACAGTCCTAGAAGTCAATGCCCACTGTCTGAAATAGCACTATTCTGCGGTATTGACTAGCACTTATATTTTTTTCCTTTATTTAATTAATTCTAATGTTTCCTTAGGGGATTCTCTACTTTTGAATAACTTATTCTCCCCATTTTAATACAGTTGCTTTTAAAGACAAGAATTCTTTTCCTAAGTAGTGGTAAACTTAAATTAACAGGCCTAAAAGGAATAATACACAGACATCGAACAAATTATCAATTTGAAGAGAAGGAAGAACATTCCCTGTGGAAATGTAGACCTTCAAATGAACGCCTGATGGACTGACCACAGGTCACTCACAACTGCATTATCAGTGAGTAACATACAGAACCTTTCCTGGGGAATTTTCTGTGAAAAAGGCATCTCCAGTATTTCATCAAGTAAAATTGCTTCCATGCTGCAGAATCGCCTAAGTGCAAACTACCTTAACCTGCCCAACCTTCTGTTGATAGAATAAGTTATTCTATCAGAAGAGCATTCTAATAGAATACATGGGAGAAAGCAGAAGTGCTGGAGGATTTTGTTAAATTTTAGCAACACCATTCAGACTTAATTTTATAAAATTATGACCTATCAAAATAGTAAAAAAAAAAAAAAAAGTCAAATCAAAACAAAACAAATGATCCTTTTATTAGTAGTTGGGATTGAATTGTAGAACTCCTATAATCATGTGTCTTTGAATTAAGTCTTGCCAGTAGTCATCAAAGCAGGTGCAAACAAGGTGCCATTTCTTTTCATTTCCAGCAAAATTACCTCCCAATAGCCCTACCTCATAATAATATCACATTGGAGGTTAGGATTTCAACACGAATTTTTGGAAAATATGAACATTTAGTGCATAGTATACTCACTCCAAATGCAAAAATTAACTCAAATGATTCAGAGACTGAAATATCAAAGCTAAAGTTATAAAACTAAACGGAAAATAAAAAAAATGGTGTATTGGAATGTATATACATTTTTAAATAAAATTATTCTGAAAAAGATACCCTCAAGAAAGTAAAAAGAAAATCCATAACATGGAAATAGGTACTTATATCCAGAATGTATAAATAACTCTTGAAATACAATGATAAAAATGACAAAAAAAAAAACAATTAAAAATGAGAAAAACGACTTGAGTAGACATTTATCCAAAGAAGGTATGCAGGTTGCCAATAAGCATGCATAGTGATGTTTAACATCACTGGTTATCAGGGAAAATGCAAATCAATACCACTTCAGACACAGTATCATGGCTATAACAAAAAAGACTGAAGACTTATACACTGTTGACAGGAATGTAAAAAGGGGTATCCACTTTGGAAAACAGAGTTAACATATGACACAGCAATTTTACTGTTAGAAGCATACCCAAGAAATAAAAAATTTGACTGCACAATACGTGAACATGAATGTTCATAGCACCCTTATTTATAAAAGCCAAAAATGAAAACAACCTGAAACCCCATCAATAATGAATGGATATATAAAATTTGCATAACCACACAAAAGTATATTATATGGTAATGAAAAGAAGTGCTGACATTGAAAACACCAAATGCTGTTGAGGACACGGAGCAGCAGGAACTCTGTCATTGATGGTGAGAATGCCAAATGCTACCATCACTTTGAGGCACGCTTGGCAGTTTCTTCCAAAAATAAATATATTTTTCCATACAACCCAGCAATCATACTCCTTGATATTTACTCAAAGAAATTAAAAACTTATTTTTACACAAAAAGCTACACATGAATGTTCATAGTAGCTTATTCATAATTACCAAAACCTTGTAGTAATGAAGATATTTTATTATATGAGTAATGAATAAAAAATTTGTACATACTGATGATGAATATATATGTTCATTTTATATAAATTTATGTATATGTTTATATATGTTGACTATGTATGTTCATATTTATGTAGAGAGATATATGTAGATATATATATATAAATACATATATATATGTAGAGAGAGAGAGACAGATGTATATGTGTGTGTTATGGGAAGTCAGGGACCCCGAATGGAGGGACTGGCTGGAGTCATAGCAGAGGAACATAAATTGTGAAAATTTCATTTTAATATGGACATTTATCAGTTCCAAAAATTAATACTTTTATAATTTCTTACGCCTGTCTTTATTGCAATCTCTGAACATAAACTGTGAAGATTTCATGGACATTTATCACTTCCCTAATAATACTCTTATAATTTCTTATGCCTGTCTTTACTTTAATCTCTTAATCCCGTTATCTTTGTAAGCTGAGAATGTATGTCACCTCAGGACCACTGTTGTACAAATTGATTGTAAAACGTGTGTTTGAACAACATGAAATCAGTGCACCTTGAAAAAGAACAGAATGACAGCAATTTTCAGGGAACAAGGGAAGATAACCATAAGGTCTGACTACTGGTGGGGTCGGGCAGAATACAGCCATATTTTTCTTCTTGCAGAGAGTGTATAAATGGACGTGCAAGTAAGAGAGATACCACTGAATTCTTTTCCCAGCAAGGAATACCTTGGGGAAGGAATGCATTCTTGAGGGGTAGTCTATAAACAGCTGCACTGGGAGTGTCTGTCTTACACAGTTGAGATAAGGACTGAAATATGCCCTGGTCTCCTGCAGTACCCTCAGGCTTACTAGGATTGGGAAATTCCAGCCTGGTAATTTTGGTTTACCAAGATGTTTATCAAGACAATACATGCACAGTGGAACATAGACCCTCATCAGTAATTCTAATTTTGCCTTTGCCTTGTGATCTTTACTGCCTTTTGAAGCATGTGATCCTTGTGACCTACTCCCTGTTTGTACACCCACTCCCCTTTTAAAATCCCTAATAAAAACTTGCTGGTTTTGCAGCTCAGGGGACATCAGAGACCTACTGATATGTGATGTTACCCCCACAGGCCTAGCTGTAAAATTCCTCTCTTTGTACTCTTTTTCTTTATTTCTCAGACCAGCTGACACTTAGGGAAAATAGAAAGAACCTACATTGAAATATTGGGGGTTGGTTCCCCCGATATGTGTGTTTGTGTGTATGTAATTCAGTGTTAACAAGAAATGAGCTCTCAGGCCATAAAAATACATAATGAAACCTTAAATTAGTAGCACTCTGTGAAACTGAGTTGTACTTAGTGCTATTAAGTATGTGTGGCCTCCTTAGTGCACTTAGTATGTGCGGCATTCCTACATACCACTAAGTGAAAGAAGCCATTCTAAAAAGGCTGTGCACTGTATGATTCCAACTATATGACTTTCTGGAAAAAGCAAATCTATAGAGACAATAAAAAGATTCATGGTTTCCAGGGGCTAAAGAAGAAAATAGGCAGTACACAGATTTTTTAAGACAATGAAACTATTTCATATGATACTACAAATGTAGATATATATCATTATACATATGCCAAAACTCATAGAATGTTAGAATGTTCAACACTGAGAGGGAACTCTAATGCAAACTGTAAACTCCATGAACTTTGGGTGATAATAATATGTCAATGTAGGTTTGCTGATTGTAACAAATGTGGTGAAGGATATGGATAATAGTGGAGGTTGTGTGTGGAGAAGAAAGAGGGACAGAGAGATAAGGGCACTCTGTTCTTTCTGGTCAATTTTGCTGTGAACCTAATTTTAAAAAGAATATATAAATCCTTTAATAGCTATTAATACATAAATGCAAATATCACAGCTTAAAAGAAAAAGAAAGTACTGTTACATGATTCAACATAAAAGAACCATGAAAATTATGCTAAGTGAAAGAAGCCAGTCATGAAAGACCATATTATGTGATTCCATTAAGGTTCTTATATATTAGACGTTCTATAAATTCCAGTTAGTGTCATCACTTCATTATATCAGGGTGTTTACTATTAATTTCAGACTAATTTCAGCCTTAGTCGACGCCCTCTCCAACTTTCGATTTTAAGTTTCCTGAATATGGGAAAATATGATTAGCTCAGTTTTTACTATGTAGTAGATTTTCTACAAATTTGACTCCCATTAAATTTTCCCACTTTATCTCTGATTTCAATTTGCATAAAACTAACGTGGTAGAGAGTTTCTTTATGTCTTCAATATATTCTATAATTATTAAATTTGAGTTTTAAATGTGGTGGTGTTTTTATGTGCCACTGTATCTGTTTGTATCTCTCTGATTTACGTAATACCACCACTATATGATGCTTATATACTAGTTTAGTTTCTGGTGAGAATGCAGAGTTCTGAATGACCCAGATCTAAAATGATAATTATTACAATATTTTCTCTATGTTACTAATTCATGAGTTAGCTGTAACTCTGCAGAGATTTATTCTTTAATTTACCTTGCAATATTTTTACACCTAATGTCATAGAGGCATTTAATACTCTTAATTCAAAAGTTGTCTTGTGAAGCCTCATATTTCATGGATTATATTAGTGTATTAAAATGCAAAAACCATAAAATATAACAAAAATATTTTAACAGTTTATTTAAGGATATTCTTGCTAGTAGCATGAGTTAAAAATAAAATTCTAAAGGAGTGTAATGACATTAGGTAAGGAACCATATCTATTTTTACCTTTTGTGGAGTACAGTTTAGTAGATAACCAATTTTTCAAAATAATATAAATTAAATAGGGATGGGTGGATTAAATATGCATAGTTACTTTCTCTAGAAAATAAGTTAAAAATCAAGTGATTCATAGCATATATTTTAATCTTCCATGGAAATACATAACTCTATACTTAAACATTCATGATGGTAGAAACCAGATATTAGGTGATTTGATCTATAATAGGATATCAGAAACTGGGGTAATATAATCTATTTTTTTCTTGCCCTCTTGGATTACATTTCTTAGGTTTTTTTAATTTGTTTGTTTGTTTTTTCTGGATCCTCCTCTCTCTGAATTATTATATTTTAGTATAGTCTGGAGTTCAGTCCTTAGAGCTTTTCTTTGTTCTACCTTCATTCACTCTTTAGTACTCACATATAGCCCTGGTTTGAAATACCACGAATACATAATAAACCTGAAATTTAAATCCCCAGTTAGGACAGATTTAAAGTATAGTACCAAACCATCTTTGAGCCTGAGGCAAAAGGAAAAATTAGTAATGTTGACTTTGTATTAGTTTTCTATTGCTGTTGTCACAGATTACCACAAATGTAGTGTTTTAAAACAAAACTGAAAACCACCAAAAAATTTAGTATCTCACAAGTCTCTAGGTCAGAAATCCAATAGCCTCATCTGGTTTCTCTGTTCTAGGTACAAGGCTAAAATTAAAATGGCGGTTGGGCTTTTGCCTGGAGGCTCTAGGGGAGAATTCACTTCCAGGCTCATTCAGGTTGTTGTTGGAAGAATTTCGTTTCTTGAAGTTATAGGGCTGAGGCTCCTGTTTCCTTGCTTGCTGCTGCCCAGGGGTTGTTCTTACCTTGCAGAGGTCATCCCTTGGCATTCTCTGGCGAATGACTCATCCTGGTTTATTCTCAAAGCCAAAGATAACCAATTTTATCTTTCAGTCCCTCAAATCTCTCCTGCCTTTTATTCCAGTACACGTTCTGACTATTTTGGCCTCCTCTGCTGCTTTTAAAGTTCATAATAGTGCAAAGAGACCACTGAACAATCCTGGATGATTTCCCTATTTTAAGAGCAACTGATTAACGAATAATATTTTAAAGTACCTTTTCATACGTGGGGTGATATATTTACAGGTGGAAAACCAGAGAGTAAAGATAATGGGGGCCAATGTCCTGCCTACAAAACAAATTATATACGAGAATTTTGATTATTTTCACCATGGATTTTTTGGCATTAATTTTGATTTTTAAGATATATCACATTGAAATATTTTTAATCTTGATTACTCAGTTTTTTGGTGCGTCCTTAAATTTTGTATCTGAGGTGAGTGCTTCACTCACTTCATCCTAGTTCTGACCTGGCAATATCACTATCAGCCTACTGAGATCCTCACTTGGAATTCCAACGGACATCCTAAATGTGTCATGTCCAAAACCAAACTCCCGATTTCCCCTTCAAAACCTGCTCTTCCTACGGCATTTCTTATCTCGGTAAATAACACTTTCATTGACCCAGTTGCTAAAGCCAAAATACTTGGAATTCATCCTGATTTCTTAATTGAACATATTCCAATTACACTCAGAATGAAATTCAAATTCCTATCTATGACCCATATAATCTCTATGATTTGAACCTGGCCATTTAACACTCTTTTCGCTATTCACCATAGACCAGCTACACCACGTTGATTCTCTTCTTGTTTTACCAGATTCTAAATAAGAATCTATCTAGAGCTATTCCTTTACTATTTCTTCTGCTGGAAGGTTCTCCTCCTAGATTCCACTTAGCTCACTCCCTAGATTCATTCATATTTCCACTCAAATGTCACTTTCTCAGACCCATCCCCAGTTCTCGCCCCATTCCTTTGCTTTATTTTCTTTATAGAGCTTATTATTACGTGATATTTACCATAATATTCTAAATTTGTTATTTATCTTCCCATACATTAAAGCTCCATAAGAATAACAATTTTTTTTTTATCATAGATATATTCCCAGTGCTTGGAACAGAATCTGACACAAAGACACTCTAGATACTAACAAATGTTTAATTAATTGACAGATGTGTACAATCCACAAAACAAAATACAGCATAATGTGTTTTTATGGAACATAAAGGTGAGTTCACAAAATCTAAAGTCTCTGTGATATTTGTGGAAAATTGTGGGTTCTATAAAATCATTAGCCAATTTGTATTAAATGGTCAGGGAACACTCGTGCAATGCACATACCTCTCTTCAATCAGAAAATGTCTGCAGGTTTCAGGGATCATGGATTTATGGATATTCATTCTAGTAACCTGTGCACATCAGATCAATGGCATTATAAACAATTTACAAGCAGGAAATTGATGGACAGGATATTAATAATTTATGCCACTGCCTTATTTAGCTCTATTCACTGTAGTCTAGTAGCACAGGATCCCAAAGTAAACAAAGTCATAAAAGAGCTGCATGGCACTGCATTAGATTATTAATTTCATAGAGTTCTGGTGTGGTAGCAATTTGCAGTCCCTGTTGCATCGCAATTAATTGAAAGATATACATTCCTTAGGAATAACCACATCCTGAAAGATTACATTCAGGAGATTCATTCTCTCACTAGAGGTTTATTACAGTTATATATGCATTATTGAGTTAGAAACTATGGTGTACATAAAGATATGTAATAGATAGATGTCTCTGGCCCTTGAAATAAAAGAGAGTCTTATGAGATATTACATACATGCACTACAAACTTACCTATAGGTATAAGAATTAAAATTATAGGATGTGATTAAATCAATACTTTATGAGTACCTATTATGTTAAAAATAATTTTCCTGAAGCAATGAACATATTTTAAGTATACATTATTCTTAGATTGACTAAACCAGTAGTTTCAATAAAAATATTTCAGGATAAAATTCCAAAAGACTGATTTAACAAATAATGCTAGAGGGTGACAGATAGATGTATACAGCTGAGGAAATTCTTATGCGATAATAAGTATTTGAACAGGTAGCGCTTTAACAGAGTTAAAAAGAGGTACAGTGAGAATTCCAGATTGAGAAAATACTACATGCAAAGGCATAGAGGCACTGTAATTATTGTTAATAATATTAGCCAGGATGTATATAGTGCTTTTCATTTTACAGATTGAAGGTAATTCTTGATTTAAAAATAGGAAGAATTTCTACACATTGACCAAACATTTTTCCTCTGGGTGCAGAAAACAGAAATGTTAATAGCCTTTTTGACTCCCATAGACACTCTGATCCTAAATTCTCACTGATTTCCAGAAATTCCAGTGTTGAAAATCAATTTCTTGTTCAGGAGTGCTCTATAAAATTGAAAGTCTCTGGAAGGTTTAGTGCCTTTAACTAATAATGGATTACTGGACGACGTGCTGAGAGAAAACTAGGTTTATTAAAAGAGGGAAGGATGCTGAGCACAATATAGGACGCACAGCTTTCTGCTTATGTCTTGTCTTTTCTCGTGTGTTATGTTAGAGTGACTCTGCCAAGTGCAGTTCAAAATATAAGAATCACAGTAATTTATAGGAGAATAATACTGTGTTACGAATCACATTGAGGATGGGGTGAGGAGATTGGCAGGATCAGAATCTCAATTAGTTGATCTCTGATTTAAATGATTTCAGGGTCAAGGGTATGAAGATTCTGCCAAAATATTTTGTTTCCCCATTTATATATTTTAAGCTCTATCAATAGACATTTCCCATTTCACCCCTTTGATTTAAGGCTTTGTTTTGGGTGAAAATGAAGTTTCTTGTTAGGGAGATTGTAGTTAAAATTTTATGACTTTTTGTACCCTTGTGTTCCATGGATATCTAAGAGCATTTTCTGAGATACCATTTTTATAGTGGAGAATAATGGAATGTATGTATATATGTGTGGAGAAGATAGACATTGCCACAGTGGTGATGAACTAGAAAAAAAGAAAACAAGAAAGCCCAAGACAAAATATTCTTGCATTAAAATTTTGCTAAAAGTTTCACTTGAGCTGTACACCTTCTTTGTATGATATATGTCACCTTTATTCATAAACATGGTATACCATGTGTCACTTTGACTATTCCATTCAGTTAGGTTCCGTAACTAAGGATCATGTAACTCATGTGAAGAAGCTACCTATTTAGGTCCTAGATAATATGTGAGCATAACATGCTGACAATTAGAGGACAAAGGGAAAAATTGCAAATAACCTGAATGAAAGAAAATATAGTGTTGAAACACATTTTTTATTATCTTTCCTACCAAACGAAACAAAGAAAAAATACGTATGTACTGGTTCTGCAATGGGGATTATTGAGTATCCATTACACTATGTGCCACGCACTGTTCTAGGCAGTTGGCATATATCAATGAATAAATGTCAGTGAGTAAAAGGGATGAAGTTCTTGATCTTTGTGTGGCATAATTTCTAACAAAGAGAATGCAATGAAACATAACCAAATAAGAGAACATTGTCTAGAATATTAAATGTGACAAATAGTATGGAAAAGAGAAAAAGTGGAGCAGAATAGAAGGGTTCGGAGTATGGGTTGAAGCGGTGATATGCAGGATACATGGAAATTGTGACTACTAATTAACTAGTCTGTTAACATTTTTCTGTCTTAAAATTAATTTTTATACATTTATAGGTGTTTAAATTTAGTTAGAAACTGAGATTTTTCAGAAAAGTGTAGGAAGTAGGCTAAGTTAGAAAGCTATGTCCATCTAGTTTAATTAACAGTAATCAGTACTCATTAGCCAATTATTTACCTAGAAACACTCTCCTCTGCTGTAATATATAATTAGAGGCAGTGTATACTGTATGGGGTTTTAGCAGAATGGCATTCTCAGACAGATCTGAAAGTAGGCTCTTAAATACGAAGAGGAAGATAATGGGATTATAAGGATGAGTTTAGAGTTGCCTGTTCAGCTTGTTGACAGCCAATCACAGAGTCTAGGGAAGACTGTATCCGTATCGAGTTTACAGTGAGGGGTCATTTTGAGTCGAAGTTGTCTAAAACGAGGGAAGCAGCATAAAATTGAGATCTCCGTTAAGTCCTCTTACTGTAGAGAGCTACAAAGGACTCAGTCCTGACTTATAATGGCATGAACTTGAAATGACAGACAGACACTAAAGGTTATATTACGATCTGCACAGAAAAGCTGTTTTAGACCCAAGGTGATTGGCAGGATGTGGAGAGCTGATTAAATTGCAGGCCTAAGCGAAATTCTGTGTTTCAAAATATCATTTGTCCTTTAAAAGAGGCAGGCTGAGAGATTTTAATGTGGTAGAAGAATGAGGACAGCTGTAATTTACTCAGCACTAAAATGATAAAGAATAAAAAGACCATATTTAGTCACCAACTTGGATTTTCACCACTGAAAATGACTATCAAGGATATAACTCTTCTTAATCCGTTTCCTATTATCAGAAGGACTGCAAGGAGAATCTGATGAAAATGAATTATAGATCCTGCAGAAATCTGTGTTTGGAAAGTAATAAACGGGCAATAAATGTTTTATAAATGAAAAAAAATGAATGAATGAGAATAGCTTTACTTAAATTTCAGGCATTATACTTTGGTTTGATTTTTAGTATAATTATATAAAATGAGAATAAAGTTTCTAAAATTTGAGGATTGGGATAAAAATTTTTAAAAATTTAAAAAAGAATATGAGAGAGATAATTTAAATATAGCATTTTGTGTCAATTTGTTGCAAAATGACCTGTAAAAAAATTCCTAAGATTTTGAATGGTACTATTTCTTCACTCAGAAACTCATCATCATCAAAAGCTTAAATTATAGTATGACTTTCACAAATGAGGTTTAAAATAACGGCAGATCTGAGATTGTAACCAACTCTGACTGACTTTTAAAATTCTGTTCTTTTTATACTATACTGTCCCCACTGAAGGCTAAAGAAATGTCCAATCAGGGTGCAAAAGACTTTAAAAGTCAATTCAGACCAGGCACGGTGGCTCATGCCTGTAATCCCAGCACTTAGGGAGGCTGGTGGATCATTTGAGACCAGCCTGGGCAGCATGGCAAAACCCTGTCTTTACTAAAACTACAAAAATTATCTGGGCTTGGTGGTGTACGCCTGTAGTCCCAGCTGCTTAGGAGGGTGAGGTAGGATGATCGCTTAAACCCTGGAGGCAGAGGTTGCAGAGAGCCGATATCATGCCTGTGATCTCCAGCCTGGGTGACAGAGTGAGGCTGTCTCAAAACAAAAGAAAAAAAGAAAGTCAATTCATTAATCATTTATTTTATTGCACAAAAATATTTTTATTGAAGAAAGTATGTCAAAAATATGAAATCAGGAATCACAAGGAAGAAAATCATTCACAATGTTATCACTTTACAAAAATGAGTATTTTATTCTTGATCATTAAATATATCTATAGTAATACATATATAAATAATGTATTAATAAAATAATAAATAAATAAAAGAATAAAATAATAAATAAATAAAAATAAAAAGATAAAAATAAATAAATAAAAAAAGAACAAAATAATAAATAAATAAAAGACGAGGAATTGATGCAATAAAAGGCTGATAATACCCTGCAAAAAAATCCCAATATGTTTGTTGTTGTTGATACTGTTTTTTGTTTGTTTGTTTTTAACAGAGAAAGGCATTTAAACTTTTCTCCTTGCTTATATCTTTGACATGCCCTTAATCAACCATGTAGAAACACTGCAAAATCTCACTGGGTGCTTGATAGGAAAAACACATACAGCCTAACCAAAGAAAAGAGAGATTTAATTAGGGTTAATTGACCTTTATATATACATTTTGGAGGAGAAGTGAAACACACTAAAGACTTATTTATTGACACCATATGGCACTTTCTCACAGTGATGCCCAAATTATGTAGAACAAGGCTAATCAAACCAAATAGCTCGTCAAAAGGTCTTCCATTCAAAGATGCTGCTATTTTTACTTTGGAAGCTTTTAGATACCTCACTGGATCCCAAAATACTTTATACATTCTTTTACTCAAATCTTTCCAAGAATCTAATAAAGCAACCTGCAAAAATTATTCTGCATCTTCAAAATGTAAATGTCATTTTAATGCTTATCATTTAGTTATTAATTTATTAAATAGATGTTTTCAATAACAGTTGCATGACTACTGCCAGATTTTGTGCTAACGATTGGTAAGGTAAATGCCATCACCCCTGCTTTCAAATAATTGACACATCTTGCATTAGAGACCTAGTTTACAAATAGTAAAATGTGGCTATGAAGGATATATGCAGGAAAGAAATGTTTGGAAAAGATGGTGGGTAGCTAACAGAATTGCTAAAAGCTTAGGAGCTTGAGAGAACCAGGCTCTGAGAATGGAAAGAAAGGCTGTCAGGTTCAATCTATGGTCAAAAAATTACAGCACAGGTACTAGTGCAGTGAGAATATCTCTGCTGGTATGCTTTTGCAACTGCTCCATTAGTGACTGCCTCTTTAGATGCAACAATCAGACAATTATAATGGCAACAATGAAACCTCTCTGTGCCTACTTTCTGCATACTTTGGTCCCTGACTCCAGATGCAATATTCTGGGCAAGGAGCCAGGCCACATGTGCATTAAATCTGCAGAAGTAGCGTTGTGAGTGGGAGGCAAAGTCAAGATTTATAAAACAGATAATTTCCCAAATATTAGTAGACAGTTAACCCAGCATGGAGGATCAAACAAACAATATCTACTATGTACATTCAACATATTGAAACCAAATTCTAGCTGATGCAGAAAAATATATCCACATGCTCTCTGATTAGTAACAGTTACAATCACAAAAAATGCCTCAGTGTAGATTTAAGAATATAAATAATGTATATAGATACATAAATATTAACATACTATTATTATTGTACTTTAAGTTATGGGATACACATGCAGAACATGCAGGTTTGTTACATAGATATACACATGCCATGGTGGTTTGCTGCATCCATCAACCCGTCATCTACATTAGGTATTTTTCCTAATAGTATTCCTCCCCTAGCCGCCCACCCGCTGACAGGCCATGGTGTGTGATGTTCCCCTCCCTGTGTCCATGTGTTCTCATTGTTCAACTCCCACTTATGAATAAGAACATGCAATGTTTGGTTTTCTGTTCCTGCATTAGTTTGCTGAGAATGATGTTTTCCAGCTTCATCCATGTCCCTGCAAAGAACATGAACTGATCTTTGTTTGTGGCTGCATAGTATTCCTTGGTGTATATGTGGCACTTTTTTTTAATTCAGTCTATCATTGATGGGCATTTGGGTTGGTTCCAAGTCTTTGCTATTGTGAACAGTGCTGCAATAAACATACATGTGCATGTATCTTTATAGGAGAATGATTGATAATCCTTTGGTTATATACCCAGTAATGGGATTGCTGGGTCAAATAGTATTTCTGGTACTAGATCCTTAAGGAATCACCACACTGTCTTCCACAATGGTTGAACTAATTCACACTCCCACCAACAGTGTAAAAGCATTCCTGTTTCTCCACATCCTCTCCAGCATCTGTTGTTTCCTGATTTTTTAGTGATCACCATTCTAACTGGCATGAGATGGTATCTCACTGTGGTTTTGATTTGCATTTCTCCAGTGACCGGTGATGATGATCTTTTTTTCATGTTTGTTGGCCGCATAAATGTCTTCTTTTGAGAAGTGTCTGTTCGTATCCTTCGCCCACTTTTTGATGGGGTTGTTTTTGTCATGTAAATTTGTTTAAGTTCCTTCTAGATTCTGGATATTACCCCTTTGTCAGATGGGTAGATTGCAAACATTTTCTCCCATTCTGTAGCTTGCCTGTTCACGCTGATGATAGTTTCTTTTGCTGTGCAGAAGTTCTTTAGTTTAATTAGATACCATTAGTCAATTTTGGCTTATGTTGCATTTGCTTTTGGAGTTTTAGTCATGAAGACTTTGCCTATGCCTATGTCCTGAAGTATGTTGCCTAGGTTTTCTTCTAGAGTTTTTATGGTTTCAGATGTAAGGCTTGTTCAACAAATGCAAATTAATAGACGTAATCCATCACATGAACAGAACCAATGACAAAAAACACATGATTATCTCAATAGATGCAGAAAAGACCTCCAATAAAATTCAACACCCCCTATGCTAAAAACTCTCAATAAACTAGGTATTGATGGCATGCATCTCAAAATAATAAGAGCTATTTATGACAAACCCACAGCCAATATCATACTGAATGGGCAAAAGCTGGAAGCATTCCCTTTGAAAACTGGCAGAAGACAAGGATGTCCTCTCTCATCACTCCCATTCAACATAGTATTGGAAGTTCTGACCAGGGCAATCAGGCAAGACAAAGAAATAAAAGGTGTTCAGATAGGAAGAGAGGAAGTCAAATTGTCTCTGTTTGCAGATGCCATGATTGTATATTTAGAAAACCCCATGATCTCAGCCCAAAATCTGCTTAAGCAGATAAACAACTTCAGCAAAGTCTCAGGATACAAAATCAGTGTGCAAAAATCACAAGCATTCCTATACACCAATAACAGACAAACAGAGAGGCAAATCATGAGCTTTTAAATGTATTATTATATTGTTATTTTTATGTTATAAAAAGGTATATGAATAATGTCTCATATGTCTTTAATGGTACAAAGTCAGATTATTTTATGGTTTTTCTCTATGCAATAAAGTAGTACATATTGTTCACATTCTAGTAATTTTTGTTTTTTCAGATGAGCCTCATCCTATAACCCAGGCTGGAGTGCAATGGCACGATCTCAGCTCGGGCTGGAGTGCAATGGCATGATCTCCGCTCACTGAAAGCTCTGCTTCCCATGTTCAAGTGATTCTCCTGCCTCAGCCTCCCAAGTAGCTGGGATTACAGGTACCCACCACCACATCCGGCTGATTTTTTGTATCTTTAGTAGAAACAGAAACAGTGTTTCACCATCTTGGCCTGGCTGGTCTCAAACTCCTGACCTTGTGATCCACCCACCTCGGCCTCCCAAAGTCCTGGGATTACAGGCATGAGTCATCGCATCTGGCTCCATTCTAGCAATTTCTCTCTCTCTCTCTGTTTTTTTTTTTTTTCTTTTGAAACGGGGTCTTTCTCTGTCACTGAGGCTGAAGTTAAATGGCATGATCATACCTCACTGCAGCCTTGAATTCTGGAGAAACTGTGACAACAGAAGCATGCCATTACATCTACACAATTCTTTTGCATTTTTTTAAGGAGACATGGTAGAAGGAGAGGTCTCACTATGTTGCCCAGGCTGGTCTTAAACTCCTGGTTGGCCTCAAGCAATCCTCCCATTTCAGCCTCCCAAAGTGCTGGTATTACAAGCATGAACCACCACACCTGGCCATTTTTTTCTTAATATCAGTAATTATCTATAGAATTTTGAACCTACATAATATTATAAAATGTTATATTATCAATATTATTATATAACATATTTGATATTTATAACATATAATACATATGTATTATTGTGTATTTAGTATATACCATATTATATTTTCTCTAAAGCATTTTATATCTCAAACTTATATAAAATAATCTGATCATAATTTTTCCACTCCTGAATTCCATAAGTAGAAAATTTAACATTTCAGAATGGCATTCAAATCTTTCATAATATGTTCTCAACCTGTCTTTCTGGTATCATATTCTGTCACTCTCATCCATAAATGTATGTTCTAAGTTAACCTCTTTTCTTGCTATTTTCTAAGCATGGCATACATCTTTATAATTCTGTATCTTTGCTTGTGGTTTTTCCTTGACTTAGAAGATTCTCTCCCCAACTTGACCTTCTAAAAGAATACAACTGATAAGTAAAGACACAGCAGGAATGCCTCTTTCCCTATGAGCCTGTCACCTACTTTTCTGAAAAAGAAAGTAGATAGTGTCTGTTTTTTACACTAGCAATATATTTTACAGTAGTTTCACAGATGAGTTTCCCTGCAAGAGTGTGAGGTCTTTAGAATCTGGAATTGTATCTTACACTCCTGGGTGGGTGTGAATGTGTGTGTGTGTGTGCGCCTAGAATGATGCAAATATCCATTAAATATTTGTTAAATTAAATATTATTAAAGAGTGGCACATGCTTAGACTATATTACTGTTTCTTTGAATCTCAGTAACATTCCAAGGTGGTATATTTTTTCTAATTATTGTATGAGATAGATAATTTTCACAACCATGACATATCATTGTAGTTATTAAGACGCCGTATATGCAGAAATGTTAAATGTCACTAATTCAAAGTGAAAAAATTTATAAAACCAATGGAAATATAATATTACTTATTATTTACTCTATGCTTATTCATATGTATATTACACATACTCATGAAGGGTTAGAATCATACACGATATGAAGGGAATTTATGTTACAGTAAAAAAATAAATTTCAGAAGGATTATCTTGCTAAAATATGCCTGGGATTTTGGGGGACCAAAGGTGAATTTTGTTCTTTCTTCTTCCCCAACCCTGATCCCTGTCCTAGTAATGCTCTGGGTTGCATTTTTTTATTTTTTCCTGTTATCTTTCAATGTGCTGGCACACATCATTAAGCTGTCAGGCCACTGGTTAATATATTCCAGGAGGTAATGGCATTTGTTGGTTTCTAGTATACAGCCAAAGATAGTTGTATGCACTTTCAGTTGTAATAATAATAACTGCTATTTATTAACCATACAGTGAGAGCCAGACCCTTTGATAAGTACATTGCATGGATTCAGTGTTTAAATCCTTGAAACAATCTTTAAAAAACGGTATTCCTGCAGTATTCTTTTAACCCCTGAGGACACTGATGCTTGGAGTAGTTATATTACAGATATAACAAGGGCTCAAACCAAGTTTCTTCTGGGTTGGCTTGTCTCCAAAGCCTTGTTCTTATCATGATATTAACCCATGGAAAACCTGCTATTTAAAAAGAAGCCATTGCAAGCTTATTGAATTTCTGATCTCTGCCTAAGTCTTCTGTATTCACTACAATGTGGGATATGCTCATGAATGGTGTGCTTCTGCAGACATAAATTAAGTGTTGGATACTTTACACATCTGCCTAGACTGAGTCTTCTTATAGACAGCTTCTGTTGTCATACGCATCAGTTAATCACCTATTTGTTAGTACTATAGAAGGCCAAATGACAATCTCTAAGATTGTTATTCTAGGTAGGAAGTAAGGATAAGAAGGTAGCAAACAGAATATTCACACACACACACACATACACACATATACATATATACACATACATACACACATATGTGAGTGTATACATAAAAATAATATATGCACATTGTATATATGCATTATATCTGAATGCATATATAAATTATATATATCCCTAAATTTTTGGAACAGAATAATTGATGGGTAAAAGCAACTAAAAGCTGACTTTTGAACCTGACATGATGGAGTAGTTGGTTGTAGACTTACCTCCTATAGTGAACAATTATGAATTCGAAAAATATATGAAGAAATTTTTATTATGCTGCAGACAGTACAGGACTGAAAGTCTTAAGAAAAATGATATATGTTACACATTTACTGCAGCTTTTTTCCTGGGAACTTTTTCTAAACTATAATGCAGAGAACTAAAGTGCAAGAAAGAAAACCAATCTCATTAGATGGAAAAAGCAGAATAGAATGTGGAATTGCTAAGGCAGCTAGAATTTTAAGGCATCATATGGGAGCAGATTTCAAGATTCACTATAAAGTTATGGTCGTATAGTGTTTGGCTAAATGGTGTGATTACTGGCAAAAAGACACAAAAGTAGCTCAAAGGAATAGACTGGGTAGTCCATAAATGGACTTAAAAATATATTACTAAGTTGAATTTTAGACAATAATATTATAAACATGGTTAACTAATTTTAATTTTGACAAGAATATCAAAAGAAATCAGTGGGGAAAATTATTTTCGATAAACAATATTGGAACAACTGAATACCTGATGGAAAAAATGAAATTTAATTTCTAACTGGGACCAAACAAAAAATTACTGTAGGGAAATCTTTGATCTGCAGATGAAAATTAGGATTCTGAAACTTATAAAATAAAGTACAGGAGAATTTATTTTTCCAACTCTGGTAAGCAAAGATTTGTTATAATTTGAAAGGCACTGATATGAATTGTATTGTATCCCCCTCCACCTCCATAATCATATGTTGAAGCATTAATTCTCAGTGTGTTCTTATTTGAAAACAGGGTAGTTGCAGATGTCATTAGTTAAATTATGGTGAAGTCATGAGTGTGGACCCTAATACAATATAACTGGTGTCCTTACAATAAGGGGGAATTTGTACATGCACAGATGCAAAGAAAAGAGACATGAAGGCCCAAGGAGAAGACAGTCATCTACAAGTTAAGGAAAGAGCCCTGGAACAAATTCTTCTTTCACAGCAATTAGGAGGAACCAACCCTGTCAATACCTTGATTTTGAACTTCTAGACTCCAAATTGTAAGACAATAAATGTCTTTTATTTAAACTACCTAGCTTGAGGTACTTTGATATGGCAGCCTGAGAAAACTAATACAGGCATTGACCATAAAACCACACAGATACTAACACACACACAAACACTGAAATGATAAATTAGACCTCACATCAAAATTGGTAACAAATATTTACCAAGCAAAGGCATTACTAAGAAAATAAAAGTGAAAGCAAGAAGTTGCAAGAAAGCATCTCATCTACAACATCTATATTGCATAAAGAACTTGTGTGTAAAATAAAGAACTCTTGCAAATCATAAAAATCAAATGACCTAATTTTATAAATGGACAAAATACCTCATCTAATACATCATATAAATATATGTCAGAATGCCAAATATGTAAATAAATGAATACTCAAAACCATTAATCATCATAAAAATGGAAATTAAAACCACAATGAGATACTGCCACATATTCACTAGAATTGCTAAAATTATACACACACACACACACACAATATCATTTGCTACATTGTATAGATGTAGATCTCTGAAATTGCTGGTGCAAATCTAAAATAGTGGAATTTATTTTGGATATGGTTTTGAGTTTCTCATGAAAATTCATTATATACTCACCCTATGACACAGCAATTAAACTACTAGGAATTCACCAAATGTATGTCCACAAAAAAATCATACAACAAAAATTATAGCAGCTTTTATTCCTAAAAGCCTAACCTGAAAATAACTCATTTGCCCTTTCCTAGGAGGTTGAATAGATAAACTGTGGCATCCTTACACAATGGAGTACTACTCAGGAATCAGAAGATGAATTTACTGATATATGCAAAAGCATAATGATTCTCAAAAACATTATCAGTTGTGAAAGAAGCCAGATATAAAAAGGACATATTATGTGTCTCTCCCTATGTGAAGTTCAAAAATATTAAATAATGAAGACACCAAATTTGAATAGTTGTTCTCACAGTGGTGGAGCTATTTCCAGGAAGGGAGGTACAGAGATACGTTGAAATACATCAGAATCAACATAGAAAGATCCAATGTTAAAATAAAATCAAATAAATCGATACAAATAAATACATAAAACAAAGGAACCAACAAAAAATAAGTTTAGCCATGATCAGGGGTTGGGTATGTGGAGTTGAACATTTCAGATTTGATAACTTGTCTACCCCTAAGTGAGCATTTTACGCAGAAGGACTTTGATTTATCATATAACTACAAAATGACTTTTGTATACTCTTAGTAAGTTTAAAACATTGGTTATAACCAAGATTACTGCTGAATATTGAAATATTTACAGAACATGGTAAAGCAGACTGCAGAAAAGTGATATATTTAATAGTCATATCTCTCTCTCTCTCTCTCTCTAAATATACACATGCACTTAAATTTATTTCTGCATCCATATCTGTAACTTTATCTATATGCTACTTTCCAATCATGGGAAGAGGAAATAGCAGATCAAAAGGAAGATACTCCGTGAATATCTTCATTATGGTGCAAATTTATTTTTTCCTATTCTTAACACCTTTTGACTATGAGTACAGCAATGTATATAAAGTAGTTCAGTGACTATTTATGATTAATTTATTTTAAATCTGATTCTGTGTGTATAGACTTAAAGATGTAGCTTACTAATCACTTCAATAGTATTTATGATCAAGTGTGCATTAAAAATGAGTTATCCATATGCTGTGGAACTCCTTTTTATAGGCTGCTGAAGACAACACAATACTCTTTTTAGACATTACCAATGATCTCAGAGTCTATTTGATGCATTAATTGTTTAACCTTTATCCTCATATACAACTGATGAAAAGCTATAGAGTTAGATGAACTAGGACATACTATATATAAACTAAGGTACAAACACCTCTTTCCACTGAAGTTACTTAAAGGAAGGGTATAAGAATGTGAATTCTGCCATCTTCCTTAAACTTTCTAATGACTTCCAGGTGGTAAAAAAGCGACATTGAATCCTATCAAAAAGAGTTTGTGCTCTACCTAACTTTTCCACTTTTAGAATTCCTGTGATTGAAACATCGGAATTATTTTCTTCACATCTCTTTGGGGAAGGAAACTCTTGGAAAGCATATTTTTGATGGCTTCAAAATCACCTTTACTTTACTATAATTACTTTTCAGAGTTAAGTGTTCAGTCCTTTTATGACTGAAATACAATTGTGTCTTTATTTTTAGTGAAACCACTTATATATAGCCCTCAGGTTTTACTCTGATCTTTATTCTGAAAAGTGATTTATACCATTAAACAAGATATTTCATATAAAACTATGAAATATTTTCATTACTTCTATCATATTTTCTTTTTGCTGTACTGTCTAATAATTACAGAAACCAACTAGAAAAGAATCCAAGGTAAAAAAAAAAAAGTCCAAATTCTTCATCTTACAGATGGGATGTGAAAAAGAAACTTTTTTAGTAGAAGAAAAATTTTACACTTTAGGTGTCTTGGCTCAGTTCCATACTTGTATTATTATAACTCACTGCCTCTGATATGCCATTTTATCTCTCATTTCAAATATGCATACCCATTTCTGCATAAAATATTAATAGTTTGACTTCTATATTATCTTCATGATTTCATTAGGATCTGATGTTAATATTTTAACCTCAGCATAACACAATATATCTTTGCAATAAATCTGCACATGTACCCATGAACCTGTATTATAAGTTGAAAAAATATATATTGCCCTACCAAATTTGTATATAATGAGAGTGGAGAAACTCTTAATAAAATCTCTAAAATGTAATTTAAAGTAACTTGTCTTCATACTCTTCCCATTCTTTAATGTAAGCCTATTATATCTGTTATGGAATAAAACCCTGGATTAGGTAGCTAAGTGTGAGTGTGTGAACATGTGTGTGTATGCAAGGGTGCCTTGATATGAGAATACAAGTTATGTCAAGAATCGGAACGATATAGGCCACTTTTGAAGAGGCTGGGTTCATGTGCATGAAAAACTCAGAAACTCTCCCTATAAAGAGTCTTGGCCTGGTTCCCAAGCATTACTTGCTAGGACTGGTAACTAAGAGGACACTGGTAATTATGAGGATCACATGGCCACTAGCTTTCAGATGGTTTTTCTGACTGTTACTTTTCTACAACTTCTGACAACAGTTTCCGTTTTTCTTCTTTCACGGAGCAAAATGGAGGCATGTTGATCTTTTCAGTAGAAGCAGCATATCACTGTTCTCCCCAAACCTATTATACAGGTGAATGACAAGCTTTGAAATCTGCACTCTTAAAATAGGAGTTTATCATTTTTAATATAGACTACAAACTAAATACATAATACAAGCTACTCTTCCTTTATCTTCCTCTTAAAGCAATTCAAATTAAGCAGAAGAAAGAAATGATAAAAATCAAGGAAGAAGTTAAAAAAATGAAAATAAATCCATAAAAAACGAACAAAAGAAAAATCTCCTTCATTGAAAATACAAAAAAATAAGATTCTAGCCAGGCTAACTAAAACAAAAACAGAAAAGACACGAATTAGTAATACAAAAAAATGAAAGAGCCAGGCATGATGGCATGTGCCTGTAATCTTAGCTACTTGGGATGTTGAGGAAGGAGGATTGCCTGAGCTTGGGAGTTTAAGACCAGCCTAGCCAAAATAGGGAGACCTTGTCTTGAAAGAAGAAGGAAGGAAAGGAGGAAGGAAGGAAGGAAGGGAGGGAGGGAGGAAGGAAGGAAGGGGAAAGAGGAAGGAAGGGGAGAGAAAGAGAAAGAAAAAGAAAGAAGAAAGAAAGAAAAAGAAAGAAGACAGAAAGAAAAGAAAGAAAGAAAAAGGAAGGGAGGAAGAGAGGGAGGAAGGAAGGAAGGAAGAAAGGAAGGAAGGAAGGGAGAGAATTAATGGGAACATTACTACAGAGCCTATGGACATTACAAGGATAATAAAAGAATATTGTGAACAACTCTTTGTCCACAAATTTGATAGGCTAGATAAAATAGACCAATTCCTTAAAGACAGAACCTATCGAAACTCACACAAGAAGGAAAAGACGATCTAAATAGGCATATATCTATGAAAGAAATTTAGTCAATAATTAATTACCTTGTAAGCCAGAATGCACTAGGCCTAGGTGAGTTCACTGGTTAATTACATCAAACATTTCAGAAAGAAATTCTTTATAATCTCTTCCAGAATATAGAAGCAGAGGGAATACTTCCTAACTCGTTCTATAAGGTCAGCATTACTCTAATACCAAAATCAAAGAGAGACAGTATGAAAAAAGAAAGCTACAGATGGGTGGCTCTCATTAACATAGGTGCAAAAATCCTCAGATCCTCAGCAAAATACTATCAAGTTGATTCCAATAATGTATAAAAATAATTATGCGCCATGACCAAATAGGCTTTATCACAGGTATGCAAGTCTAATTCAATATGCAAAAAAAAAAAAAAAAATTAACCTACCACATCAGCGGGCTAAGAAAGAAAAATCACATGATCATACTAATAGATGCAGAAAAAGTACTTAACAAAATTCAACACTAATTTATGATAAAAACAGTAAACTAGGAATAGAGGGGAACATCAACTTAATAAAGAACACCTACACAAAATCTACAAATACCATCATGCTTAATGGTGAGAAACTCAAAACTTTCCCAATAAGATCAGGAACAACGCAAGAATATATCCTTTGCCACTTTTTTTTCAACATTGTACTGAAAGCCCTAGCTAATGCAATGAGAAAAGAAAAGGAAATAGAAGGTATACAAATTGGGAAAAAAGAAATAAAACTGTTCACCAGTGACATGATTGTCTATGTAGAAAATCCAAATGAATCAACAACAACGACAAAAAAAAAAAACCCTCCTAGAAATAGTAAGTAAATGTAGCAAGGTGATAGGATACAAAATTATTACACAGAAATTAATTGTATTCATATATACAATGAACAAGTGGAATCTGAAGTTAAAAACACATTAAAATTTCATTATCACCTCACCAAAATGAGATACTTATGTATAAATATAATGCAATATGTACAAGATCTACACAGTAAAACTAGAAAACTATGTTGAAAGATATCAAATAGTAAATAAATGGTTAGATATTTCATGTTCATTAGTAGGAAGACTCAATAGAGTCACGATAACAATTATTCTTAACTTGTTCTGTAGAAGTAATGCAGTCCCAATCAAATTCCCAGCAACTTAATTTGAGGATATCAACAAACTTATTCTAAAGTTATATGGAGAGGCAAAATGGCCCAGAATAGCCAAGTTAATATTGAATAAGAAGACCAAAGTTGGAGGACTGACTGTACCTGATTTCAAAATTTACTATTAAGCAAAAGTTTTAGACAGTGTAGTATTGACAAAATAATAGCCAAATAGATCATTGGAACAGGTTTGAGTCCAGAAAGAGTCTCATATAAATGTTATCAACTGATCATATGTGAAGGCGTATACATGCATTGAAACATTACATTTTGCCCCCATAAACATGTATAATTATTATGTGTCAATTATTAATTTAAAAAATTAAAGGAGGCAAGTCAATGGAGCAAACATAGTCGTTTCAATAAATGGTGTTGAAAAATCTATATATTCGAAGTAAAAAACATGAATCTAGACACAAATCTTACCCTCTTCACAAAGATCAATTCAAAATGGATTATAAACCTAAATGTGAAATGCAAAATTATAAAACTCCCTGAATACAACACAGGAAAAAACCTAGATAACCTTGGATACGGTGATATTTTTTAGACACAATGCAAAGTACGGTTAGTAAAATAAATAATAATATGTCTTATTTTAATCAATATCTATTCAAATATTTTGCCCATTTCTTGATCACATTGTTAGATTTTTTCCTATAAAGTTATTTGAGCTCCTTATATATTCTGGTTATTAATCCCTTAACAGATTAGTAGTGTGCAAATGTTTTCTCCCCTTCTGTGGATTCTCTCTTTACTTTGTTTGATTGCTGTGCAGAAGCGTTTTAACTTGATGTGATACCTTTTGTCCATTTTGCTTTGGTTGTCTGTGTTTATGGGGTATTACTGAAGAAAGTTTTTCCCAGACCAATGTCCTGGAGAGTTTACCTAATGTTTTCTTGTAGTAGTTTCATAATTTGAGGTCTTAAATCTAAAGCTTTAGTCCATTTGGATTTGATTTTTGTATGTGGTAAGAGATAGGGGTCTGGTTGTATTCTTCTGCATATGGATATCCAGTTTTCCCAGCACAGTTTATTAAATAAACTGTTTTCTCCAGTGTATGTTCTTGGCACCTTTGTTGAAAATGAGTACACAGTAGGTATATGGGTTTGTTTATGACTTCTCTATTCTGTTCCATTAGTGTAGGTGTTGTCTATTTATATGCCATTATCATGGTTACTATAGCTTTGTAGTATATTTTGAAACCAAATAGCGTGATTCTTGCAGTGGTGTTCTTTGTACTAAGATTAGCTTTGACTATTCTGGATCTTTTGTGGCTCCATATACATTTTACAATTTTTTTTTCTATTTCTGCAAACAATATCATTGGTATTTTGCTAGGAATTGCATTGAATCTGTAGATTACTTTGGGTAATATGGACATTTTACCAACATTGATTCTTCCAATCCATGAACATGAACTATCTATTCATTACTTGATGTCCTCTTCAATTAATTTCATCAGTGTTCTATAGTTTTTAATTATAGAGATCTTTTACTTCTTTGGATAATTCCTGGGCATTCAATTTTATTTGTGACAATTAAAAACAGAGTTACCTTTTTTACTTCCTTTTCAGATTGTTCACTGTTGGCATATAGAAAATGATACTGATTTTGTATGTTGATTATGTATCCTGCAACTTTACTGAATTTGTTTATTGGTTCTAAATATTTTTTTATTAAGTCTTTAGGTTTTTCCAAATATGAAATCATGTTATCTGCAAACAAGGATAATTTGACTTTCTCCTCTCCGATTTAGATTTCCTTTCCTTCTTCCTCCTGTTTGATTGCTCTGACTAGATCTTCCAGTACTATGTTGAATAACAATGGCATAAGAGGGCATTCTTATAGTGCTCCCAATCTCAGAGGAAATAATTCACCTTTTTCCCATTTAGTGTGATACTAGCTGTGGGCCTGTTGTATATGGCTTTTATTGTATTGTGTTCCTTCTATGCCATTTTTGAGGATTTGTATTATGACAGGATTTAGAATTTTGTCAGGTGTTTTTTTCAGATCAGTTGAAATGATCATACAGTGTTTGTCCTTCATACTGTTGATATGATGCATCACATTGAGTTGCATGTCTTGGACCATCCTTGCATTCCAGGAATACATTCCATTTGGTCATGATAAGTAATCTTTTGAATGTATTGTTGAATTCATATTGCTAGTATTTTGTTGAGGATTTTTTATCAATATTCATCAGAGATATTGGCTGTTGTTTTCTTTTTCTGATCTGTCATTCTCTGGTTTTTATATCAGAGTAATAGTGACCTCATGGAATCAGTTTGGAAATATTCCCTCCTCCCCTGTTTTTAAGAATAGTTTGAGTAGAATTCGCATTAGTTCTTCTTTATATACTTGGTAGAATTGAGCAGTGATGCCATTGGGTTCCAGGCCTTTCACTGGGAGATTTTTACTATGGTCTCAATCTCGGTATTTGCTATTGATCTGTTCAGGTTTTGGATTTCTTTCTTGTTCAATCTTGATATGTCGAATGTGCCCAGAAGTTTGTCAATTTCTTTTAGCTTTTCCCATTTATTGGCATATAGTTACTCCTACTAGCCACTAATGCTCTTTTAAACTTCTGTGGTATCATTTGTAATGTCTCCTTTTTCATTCCTGATTTTATTTATTTTGATTGTCTTTCTTTTATTCTTAATTGCTCTGGTTAAAGTTTTGTCAACTTTGTTTAACTTTTCAAAAAACCAACTGTTTGTGTCAGTGACCTTTTGCATTGTTTTCTTCATTTTAATTTCATTTATCTCCACTCTGATCTTCATTATTTCTTTTCTTCTGCTAATTTGGGTTTGGTTTGCTCTTACTTTTCTAGTTCCTTAAGATGCATCATTAGGTTGCTTATTTCATGTTTTTCCTATTTTTGATCTAAACACTTACAGATATAAATGTACCTGTTAGTACTGCTTTTGTTATATTCCATAGGATTGGGTATGTTGTGTTTCCATCATTGTTTGTTTAAAATTTTTTTTCAATTACCTTCTTAATTTCTTCATTGATGCACTGGTCATTCAGAAGAGTGTTGTTTAATTTCCATGTATTTGAAGTGTTTCTAAAATTATTATTTTTATTGACTTCTTGTTTTATTCCATTGTGGTCAGAGAAGGTGCTTAATATTACTTCACTAGTTTTTGACTGTTTTAAGATTTGTTTTGTGACTTAACATATGTTCTATCCTTGAGAATGATTCATGTGCTGAAGAAAAGAATGTGCTTTCTGCACATCTTGGATGAAATGTTCTGTAAATATCTATTCGATTGATTTGGTCCATAGTGCAGAATAAGGCCAATGTTTCTCAGTTGACTTTTGGTCTGGAACATCTGTTCCATGCTGAAAGTGGTGTTAAAGTGTCTAGCTATTATTAAATCGGGGCCCATTTTTCTCTTTAGCTCTAATAATATTTACTCTATATACCTGGTTGTTTCAGCATTGGGTGCATATATATTTAAAAGTGTAATATCTTGCTGAATTAATCCTTTTATCATAATATAGTGATTTTCATTGTCTCTTCTTTATTATATTTTAAGTTCTAGGGTTCATGTGCACAACGTGCAGGTTTGTTACATATGTATGCATGTGCTGTGCTGATTTGCTACACCCGTTAACTCATCATTTACATTAGGTATTTATCCTAATGCTGTTCCTCCCCCATCCCCCAACTCCATGACAGGCCCCAGTGTGTGATGTTCCCCACCCTGTGTCCAAGTGTTGTCATTGTTCAATTCCCACCTATGAGTGAGAATGTTCAGTGTTTGGTTTTCTGTCTTTGTGGATAGTTTGCTCAGAATGATGGTTTCCAGCTTCATCCATGTCGCTACAAAGGACATGAACTCATCCTTTTTCATGGCTGCATAGTATTCCATGGTGTATATGTGTTACATTTGCTTAATCCAGTCTGTCATTGATGGACATTTGGGTTGGTTCCAAGTCTTTGCTATTGTGTGTAGTGCCGCAGTAAACATACATGTGCATATGTCTTTATAGTAGCATGATTTATAATCCTTTGGGTATATACCCAGTAATGGGATCACTGGGTCAAATGGTATTTTTAGTTCTAGATCCTTGAGGA
>NW_012115154.1:14225684-14242233 GCF_000951035.1 Colobus angolensis palliatus | reverse complement strand
TTTTGCTTTCCATTGGTTTCATAGATCTTCCTCCATCCCTTTATTTTGAGCCTATATGTGTCTCTGCTCATGAGATGGGTCTCCTGAATACAGCACACTGATGGGTGTTGACTCTTTATCCAATTTGCCAGTCTGTGCATTTTGATTGGGGCATTTAGCTCATTGGCATTTAAGATTAACATTGTTATGTGTAATTTTGACCCTGTTATTATGATGTTAGCTGGTTATTTTGCCCATTAGTTGATGCAGTTTCTTCCTAGCATCGATGGTCTTTACCATTTGGCATGTTTTTGCAGTGGCTGGTAAATGGTGTTCCTTTCCATGTTTAGTGCTTCCTTCAGGAGCTCTTGTAAGGCAGGCCTGGTGGTGACAAAATCTCTCAACATTTGTTTGTCTGTAAAGAATTTTATTTCTCCTTCACTTATGAAGCTTAGTTTGGCTGCATATGAAATTCTGGGTTGAAAATTATTTTCTTTAAGAATGTTGAATATTGGACCCCATTGCCTTCTGGTGTATAGGGTTTCTGCTGAGAGATCCACTGTTAGTCTGATGGGTTTCGCTTTGTGGGTAACCTGACCTTTCTCTCTCGCTGCCCTTAGCATTTTTTCCTTCATTTCAACCTTGGTGAATCTGACAATTATGTGCCTTGGGGTTGCTCTTCTCAAGGAATATCTTTATGGTGTTCTCTCTATTTCCTGAATTTGAATGTTGGTCTGCCTTGCTAGTTTGGGGAAATTCTCCTGGATAATATCCTGAAGAGTGTTTTCCAGTTTGGTTCCATTCTTCCCATCACTTTCAGGTACACCAATCAAATGTAGATTTGGTCTTTTCACATAGTCCCATATTTCTTGAAGGCTTTGTTCATTTCTTTTTATGCTTTCTTCTCTAAACTTCTCTTCTCACTTCATTTTATTAATGTGATCTTCAGTCACTGGTACCCTTTCTTCCACTTGATTGAATCAGCTACTGAAGCTTGTGCATGCATCATGTAGTTCTCATGCCATGGTTTTCAGCTCCATAAGGTCATTTAAGATCTTCTTTATGCTGTTAATTCTAGTTAGCCATTCGTCTCATCTTTTTTCAAGGTTTTTAGCTTCCTTGTGATGGGTTCGAACGTTCCCCTTTAGCTCGGAGAAGTCTGTTATTGCCGACTTTCTGAAGCCTACTTCTGTCAACTTGTCAAAGTCATTCTCTGTCCTGCTTTGTTCCATTGCTGGCAAAGAGCTGTGATCCTTTGGAGGAGAAGGGGCACTTGGTTTTTAGAATTTTCAGCTTTTCTGCTCTGGTTTCTCCGCATCTTTGTGGTTTTATCTACCTTTGGTCTATGATGATGGTGACCTACAGATGGGGTTTTGGTGTGGATGTCCTTTTTGTTGATGTTGATGCTATTTCTTTCTGTTTGTTAGTTTTCCTTCTAACAGTCAGGTCCCTCAGCTGCGTCTCTGTTGGAGTTTGCTGGAGGTCCACTCCAGACCCTGTTTGCCTGGGTATCACCAATGGAGGCTGCAGAACAGCAATTATTACTGCCTGATCCTTCCTCTTGAGGCTTCATCTCATAGGGGCACTTGGTTGTATGAGGTGTCAGTCGGCTCCTACTGGAAGGTGTCTCTAAGTTAGGCTGTACAAGGGTCAGAGACCCACTTGAGGGGGCAGTCTGTCCATTCTCAGAGCTCAAACACCGTTCTGGGAGAACCACTGCTTTCTTCAGACCCGTCAGACAGGAACATTTAAGTCTGCAGAAGTTTCTGCTGCCTTTTGTTCAGCTATGCCCTGCCCCCAGAGGTTGAGTCTACAGAGGCAGGCAGGCCTCCTTGTTGAACTGTGGTGGGCTCCTGCCAGTTCGAGCTTCCCAGATGCTTTGTTTACCTACTCAAGCCTCAGCAATGGCAGATGTCCCTCTCCCAGCCAGGCTTGCTGTCTTGCAGTTCTATCTTGGAGTAGCAGTGAGCAAGCTTCCATGGGCGTGGGACCCACTGAGCCAGGCACGGGATATAATCTCCTGGTGTGCTGTTGGTAAGACTGTTGGAAAAATGCAGTGTTTAGGTGGCAGTGTCCTGATATTCCTGGTACAGTCTGTCACAGCTTCCTTTGGCTAGGAAAGGGAAATCCCATGACCCATTGCACTTCCCAGGTTAAGCAATGCCCCACCCTGCTTCTGCTTGCCCTCCATGGGCTGCACCCACTTTCTGACCAGTCCCAATGAGAAGAACCAGGTACCTCATTTGGAAATGCAGAAATCACCCATCTTCTGCATCAATCACGCTGGGAACTGCAGACCAGAGCTGTTTCTATCTGGCCTTCTTGGAATGGAACTTCGTTGTCTCCTCTTACAGTTTTTGTCTTGAAATCTCTTTTGTCTGATAGAAGTACTCCTGTTTTTATCTGCTTTCCATTGGCATAGAATATCTTTTTCCATCTCTTTATTTTCACTGTGTGTCTTTGTAGATGAAGTGTGTTTCTTGTAGCCAACAGATCTTTGAGTCTTGTTTTTGTCAGCCATTTATGTCTTTTGATTGTAGAGTTTCATCCATTATATTCAACATTATTGTTGATAAATAATGACTTACTCCTGCCACTTTGTTATTTGTTTTCTGGTCTTTTTCTTTCTTCTTTTTATTCTGTCTTACTTTAGTGAAGGTGATTTTCTCTGCTAATACAACTTAGTGGCTTTGTTTTTTTGTTTATGTATCTTTTGTATAATTTTTGTTTGACATTACCATGAGGCTTACAAATACTATCCTGTACCTGTTATTTTAAGCTGATAATCACTTAACACTGTTTACATAAACAAATGGACAAGCAAATCAAAACTCATAAAAACTCTATGACTTAACTTTATGCCCCTGGTTTTCAAATGCTGTCACTTCTGTTTATGTCTTGTACTATCTATGTCTTCAAATGTTGTATATTTTTTAATTATTTTATCATTTTCTCTTTCTACTTATGATAAAAGTAATTTTACACATCACAGTTATGGTGATATAATATTCCATGTTTCTTCATGTACTTACTATTACTAGTGAAGTTTGTACCTTCAGATAATTACTTATTATGCATTACTATCTTTTTCTTTCTGATTGAAGTACTCTTTTTAACATTTGTTGTAAAACTTATCAATCTGGTGTTGGTGAAATCTTTTGGCATTTGTTTGTCTGGGAAAGTCTTTATTTCTCCCTCATATTTGAAGGTTATTTTCACTGGATATACCATTCTAGGGTAAAAGTTTTTTTTCTTTCAACATGTTAAATATGTCATGCCATTCTCTACTGACATTTAAGATTTCTACTGAAGAGTCTTCTGTCAGACATATTGTAACTCCATTTTATGCTATTTGTTTCTTTTCTCTTGCTATTTTTAGAGTCATTTCTTTATCCTGCATCTTTGGGAGTTTTTATTAAATACCTTGTGCTAGTCTTCTTTGGATTAAATCTGCTTAGCATTCTGTATCTTTATTGTACTTGGATATTTGTATCTTTCTCTAGATTTGTGAAGTTCTCTGTTAACTTTTTGAATAAACTTTCTACTCATATATTTTTCTCTACCTCCTCTTTAATGTCAATAACTATTAATTTAACTCCTTTGAGGCTATCTTCCACATCCTGTAGGTGTGCTTAATTATTTCTTCTTCTTTTGTCTTTTGTTTCCTCTGACTGTGTATTTTCAAATAGCCACTCTTCAAGCTCACTAGTGGTTTCTTCTGCTTAATCAGTTCTGCTATTAAACAACTCTGATGCATTCTTCAGTATGCCAATTGCATTTTTCAGTCCAGAATTCTGCTTGATTCTTTTTATTTATTTCAATCTCTTTGTTAAATTTATCTGATAGAATTCTGATTTCCTTTTCTATGTTATCTTGAATTTATTTGAGCTTCATCAAAACGGCTATATTGAATTATTTGTCTGAGGGGTCATATATCTCTGTTTCTCAAGGATTGGCCTCTGGTTCCTTATTTAGCTCATTTGGTGAGGTCATGTTTTCCTGAATCATCTTGATACTTGTCTGTTCATCTCTGGTCATTGAAGAGTTAGGTATTTATTGCAGTCTTTACAGTCTGGGCTTTTGTACTTGCCCTTCTTTAGAAAGTTGTCTAGATATTCAAAAACACTTGGGTGTTGTGATCTAAACTATATCTGCTTCAGGGGGCGCCCCAAGTCCGGTAATGCTGTGGTTCTTACAGACTTTTAGAGGTACTGCCTTGATGGTCTTGGACAAGATCTGGTAGAACTCTCAGGATTACCAGGCAGAAACTTTTGTTCTCTTCCCTTACTTACTCCCAAATAAACAGAATGTCTCTCCTTGTTTTGAACTCCTTGAAGCATTGAACGGAGTGACATCAGCACCCCTGTGGTCACCATAACTAAGACTCCCCTAGCTCAGATCTGAAGCCAGCACAGCACTGGGTCTCATCCAAGGCCTGCTGTAATGACTCCCTTGCTACTGCCTATGTTTGCTCAAGGCCATTAGGCTCTACAATTAGCAGGTGGCAAGCCAGACAGGCCTGTGTCTTTCACTTTAGGGCAGTGAGTTCCCCCAGGCCTTATGTAGGTCCAGAGATGCTGCCTGGGAGCCGGAAACTAGAGTCAAAAACCTTAAAAGATACCTAATATTCTGTCGTACTCTAAACAGGCACTCAAACCACAAACTGGAGCCCTTCCCACTCTTCCCTACCTTTCCAATGGCAGACGAGCCTCGCCCCATGGGCACCACCACCACAGGCTCAAGAAGAGTACTGTCAGACTACCTTCAATGTACCTTTTAGGCCCAAGAGCTCTTCAGTCAGCTTGTGGTGACTGATGGCTGGCCTAGTATTCATCCTTCAGAGTAGTGGGTTCCCTTTTCCCCAGAGAAATTCCAGCAATGCCATCCAAGAGCCTGCAATCAGGGTCTTCAAGAGCTCACTTGGTGCTGTATCCCTGCATGGAGGAGCTGGTACTGAAGGTGCAAGATAAATCCCCTTTACTTTTCCCTCTACTTTTCTCAAGTGGAAGGAGTTTCTCCCCACATGCATCATAGCTGGTAATGTGCTGAGTCTCACCTTAAGCCCGGAAGTCTTAGAGTCTCACTTAACGCCCTCAACATAGTCCCCATGTATTGCTGCTGGATATTCAGGGCCCAAAGTCTCTCCAGTTAGCAAGTAGTAAATGCTGCCAGGACTGGGTCCTTCCCTTCAAGGCAATGAGTTCCCTCTGGCAGAGGACTTGTTTAGAAATGTCATCTGGGACATGGGGCCTGGAATCAGATCTTCATGACATTTACTGGTGCCCTATCCTTCTGACTGAGCTGTTGTACAAGATGTAAGACAAAGTACTCTTCACTCTTTCCTTTCCTCAAGTGTAAGGAAGGACCCCCCCTTGGAGCCACGAGCTGTGCAGCCTGGGGTTAAGGGAATGATGATGCCAGCACTCCCCTAGCTGCCCCAGCTGGTGTCTCAGAAGGTCATGTGACCCCAAATTCATTGTCTTTGGGCCAAGTTCAGCACTAAGACTTGTCAAAAAGTTGTAGTCCTTAGGTCCTAGATGGTTTTTCAAGTTTACTTAAAGACTCAGAGCACTTTAGCCCATGGCAGCACCACTTATGGGACCTCGAATTTTGACCATTAATATTGGTGATTCCTCTCTGGCTAGGGCTGGTTGAATGCTCCCTCCGTGGATGGGAATCAGCTGGATTTTGTCCAGTTTTCCTTTCTGCTATAACAGGACAGCACTGAATTCAATGCCTCACATTTACCGTACTCTCCCTCCTCCAGTGCCTAGAAATGCCCTCTACATCACACTGCGGCTCCTGGAGAATGAGGGAGGGGTGGCATCAGCCATTCAAGACAGTTTGTTTTACCTCTTTGATGCCTCTTTCAGCGATATTAAGTTAAAACCAGCTACCTTGAGTGCTCACTTGATTTTTGGTTATTATGGTGGTGCTTTTGTAGTATAGATAGTTGTTAAATTGGTGTCCTTGTTGGGGGAGCAATTGGTGGTACCTTCCGTACTGCTATCTTGCTCTGTCTGCAGCCAAGACACTGAATTACATTAAAATGATAACTTGTCTTCTGTGAAAGACAATATGAAGAGAATGGAAATATAAGTCATAGACAGGAAGAAAACATTTGCAAAACACATATTTGATAAAGAACTGTTATTCAAAATCACAGATAACTCTTCACATTAAACAACATGTAAATTAACTTTCAATTTATAAATTTGTCTTTGTATTAGCTGTTCTCTCTACATGCAGACCTCTTCCCTGGGCTGCATTCTTCTCAGAATAATAATTTGATCAAAGGTCTTCTTGGAGGACCTTTTTTCCTGACCATGTAATCTCAAGCAGAGGCTGCTGCCCTCTCTGTGCATTCCTTTCTAACAGATGGAAAGGCTCGGATAAGGCTTTCTTCTTTGGGCCAAAGCTCCCCAAAAAAGAGGTGTTTTAAGCAGATTTTTGTGCCCCCAGAGTAAGGGCACCTACACTCATACTCACAGCTCTGGGCAAGACCTACTCTCAGGTTGATCAGCCCCAGTCCTCAGGCACTAGGTGCCCCAGAGAAGACACAGGGTATGGACAGGTAAGCCAAGGGGCAGGGGTGAGGTGTCTGCCTTTCACAAGTTGCCCACTGTATCAGGGTCACACGGAGGAATCTTGCTGTTTCTGCATGCTCTATGGTGAGGAGAAATGATTAGTTGGGAGCCAATTAAGGATTTTGTCAGAGGCAGGGGAACTTTGAGTAAACTAGATATTTAAACTGAAATGAAACCATTTAAATCATAAGAGCCTGAGATATGTTAGTTATACGAGATTAAAAAGTGGCATTTTGTTTGCAAAAAAAAAAAAAGACAATACAAAAATAAATAAAAAGAAAAATTGGCAAACAAACAGAACTGACACCATCGAAGAAGACAAGCAGATGGCAAATAAACATATGAAAAGATGTTCGGTATCATATGTTATTAGGAAACTGCAAATTAAAACAACACCTAGATATCACTACACACGTATTATTTTGGCCAAGTTTCAAAACACTTTCAACATCAAATGCCGAAGAGGATTAGGAGCAACAAGAATTCTCATTCCTTGCTGATGGCAATGTAAAATAATGCAGTTACTTGGCAGACATTTTGACAGTTTCTTACAAAGTTAAGCATACTCTTACCATATGATTGAGCAGTTGTGTTTCTTGTATTTACCCAAATAAATTGAAAACATATATTGACACAAAAATCTACACACAGATACTTATAGTAGCTTTATTCATAATTGCCCAAACTTGGAAACAACCAAGATGTCCCTCAATACATCTTGGATATATTGAATGGATAAACAACCTGTGGTACCTCCAGATGGTGGAATATTATTTAGTGCTAAAAAGAAATGTGTTATCAAGCCATAAAAAGATGAGGCTTGATAGTCCCGGCTACTTGGGAGGCTGACATGAGAATCGCTTGAACCCAGGAGAAAGGTGTTGCAGTGAACCGAGATCACACCTCTGCACTCCATGCACTGCAGCCTGGGTGACAGAGCAAGAATCTGTCTCAAAAACCAAAAACCAAAAAAACAGAGGCTGAGGACCTGTATCCCTCACTCGTGGACAAGGGTCACTTATGGGCTGCTTTGACCAAGAAATGAAACTTAACACCTATAAGGAATAAAGGAAAGCCAGGCATGGTGGCTCATGCCTGTAATCTTAGCACTTTGGGAGGCTGAGGCGGGTGGATCAACTGAGGTCAGGAGTTCGAGACCAACCTGACCAACTTGGAGAAACCCCATCTTTACTAAAAAAAAATACAAAATTAGCTGGGCATGGTGATGCATGCTTGTAATCCCAGCTATTCAGGAGGCTGAGGCAGGAGAATCCCTTGAACCCTGGAGGTGGAGTTTGTGGTGAGCCGAGATTGCACTATTGCACTATAGCCTGGGCAACGAGTGAAACTCCATCTAAAGAAAAAAAAAAGAATAAAGGAAAATAGCAGTGAACGACATCCACTTCTATTAAACTTACTGTGATGTGACTCTTTTCCACCTCTTATCTGCTACTGTGATAGTAAACCAAAGTGAAGGCAGTTTGTCTTTCTCTCCAGTCTTAAATGAGAAAGAGCCTGAGACTGGTCTGTCATAACTGAATAATATTTAGTTTTAGGACTCGCAAATCACTGCTTTAGTGACTTCCTCAGTTTTGATCATTAAAAGCCTCTTGTTGCTTCTTAGATTATCCAAAACGTCTATTTTGGTTTTCTGGTTAGGTTTGTCCCGAGTGAATAGCAACCCAGGTCTGCACACTTTTGATTCTTTTCATTTACATCCAAATGGATCTGCCTCATGTCCCAAATCCCTTATGGTCCCTCTGTGTGCTGTCAGTTACACTGAATAAGCTAATTTGTGTTAAATTTTTAATGGTCCATTTTACTTCCTTTTTGAGAAATCATATTTACCTACACTACTAACCTCAAATAATCTGGTAAACCTGAAAGAATTACAATACCATTGGAAGCTAAGACTCATGAAAGCATTCTACAAAATGAATTCCATTTATTGACCCTCCTAAGTCTATCAAAATCGTAGACAGAAGAGACATTTATAAGGAGAGTTTCAGTAGAAAATAGTTGATATGATTGTGGCTGGTAGGTCACTAACGATAATAATTGCTCAGAGAATTCACATTGCAATCTAGTTTTTGTCTCTTCCAGAATCTCAGTATCAGTCTCAACACACACATTGAAATCCTGCCATTTCAACACCTACAGCATGATTCTTCAAGTCTTTGTGCCTTTTCACATAGGCCATTCCATGTGCATGGTACGTCCCTTCTCTTTCTTGTCGTGAAGTGAAATTGCATTCATTCTTTAAAACCTAGTTAAAATATTACCTCCTCTTTAGGATGTCCCCTGATGTCTCCAGGAAAAATTTTTTCTGGCTTGTTTTTATTATCATTTGGTTTATATTGTATATAAATTAGTTATTATATTATATTATATTATAGTAACCTTCTTTTTTGACCAGACCAAAAATATTTGCTAGAAGCAAGCATATCATGTTCGACTTAGTATTCTTTTATAG
Organism: Colobus angolensis palliatus; assembly: GCF_000951035.1. Taxonomy (NCBI): domain Eukaryota; kingdom Metazoa; phylum Chordata; class Mammalia; order Primates; family Cercopithecidae; genus Colobus; species Colobus angolensis. The sequence goes on along the minus strand of NW_012115154.1, from coordinate 14,233,194 downwards.
GGCTTAATGATGTACCTAAACCATAACATAGAGAAGCAAATGGATAAATAAAAATAATGAATGAATATATTGCCTTTCAGAAAAGTCAGCTTATGAGGGGGCAGCAGCTTTCGGCAGGTACAATAATCAGCATTTCTTAAGAAAAAGGTTCTATTTCTGCTATAGGGATCTTATAAATATCAGCATTAAACAAGTGTGTAAATTATGAAATTGAATTAAAAAATTATAGTGAGCGCCAATTTTTACAACAGAGTCTTATGATTTGATGATGATTTTGTTTCTCAGATTTGTGTCAAAAATTGCACTGACTGCAATTTTTGACCAAAGAGAATGGCAATTTTACAGTATACAAAACATTATTGTTAACTATAGTCACCGTCCTGTGCACTAGGGCGCCAGAAGAGAGGATTTGGAATGTTCTCACTACAAAGCAATGATGAACATATGAGGTGATGAATATGCTAATTACCCTGATTTGATCATTATACAAGCTATACCTGTCGCCAAGCATCATATTGTACTCGCTAAATATGCACGGTTATTTTGGGTCAATTAAAAAGAAAAAAATGATAATGGCAATTTCATCACACATACTTTTATCATAGTGAAGAAATGGGAATAAGAGAAGTGTGTAGGCCTACTTGCAATTAATCTTTGTCTTACTCAATTATACGCACTAATAAGTTTGGAGCACTTTTTGCTTCAAAGAAACTTGAACACAAAAATTTGATAAGCACTGATATTTGTAAATTACCAGCTTGTGTGATAACTTCATGATATATTTCTTATGGAAACAACAGGTGCTGGAGAAGATGTGGAGAAATAGGAACACTTTTACACTCTTGGTGGGACTGTAAACTAGTTCAAGCATTGTGAAAAACAGTGTGGCGATTCCTCAAGGATCTAGAACTAGAAATACCATTTGACCCAGCCATCCCATTACTGGGTATATACCCAAAGGATTATAAGTCATGCTGCTATAAAGATACATGCACACGTATGTTTATTGCGGCACTATTCACAATAGCAAAGACTTGGAATCAACCCAAATGTCCATCAGTGACAGACCGGATTAAGAAAATGTGGCACATATACACCATGGAATACTATGCAGCCATTAAAAAGGATTAGTTCGTGTCCTTTGTAGGGACATAGATGCAGCTGGAAACCATCATTCTCAGCAAACTATCGCAAGAACAGGAAACCAAATACCCTATGTTCTCACTCATAGTTGGGAATTGAACAATGAGATCACTTGGACACAGTAGGGGAACATCACACACCGGGTCCTATTGTGGGGAGGTGGGAGGGATAGCATTAGGAGATATACCTAATGTAAATGATGAGTTGATGAGTGCAGCACACCAACATGGCACATGTATACATATGTAACAAACCTGCACATTGTGCACAAGTACCCTAGAACTTAAATAATAATAATAAGAAGAAATACAATATACAGTTACTTAAAAAGATGAAATGCTCTGGTATAAACCTATCAAAACATGTATAAGGCTTGTATGTTAAAAACTCCAAAATGCCGATGAAATAACTCAAAGAAGTCCTAAATAAAAGAAAAGACATACTATTTTCATGGATATGAAGACACAGCATTGTAAATATGTGAATTCTCCCCAAATTGACATGCAGTTTTAACACAATTACTGTCAAAATTCCAACAAGTTTTTTTGTAGATATTGACAAGATATCTGAGATTGACTTATTTAGAAACGCAAAAGAAAATGATAATTTTCAAAATTTTGAAAAAGTAAAGTTGGAGAAATAGGTCTACCCAATTTTAGGAGTTGTTTTATATTGCCTGTAATCAACATTGTATATTATTGAAGGGAAGCTAGACACATAAATTAAGGAAATAGAATAGCAAAACCCAAAACAGACCCACACAAATATAATAGATTTCTGGTAATATAGGGCAAAAGCAATTCGATGAAAAAAATAGGTTTTTCTTTGACAAATGGTGCTGGAGCAATTGGATACCCAATGAGAGAAGAAAAATCTTAATGTAAGTCTTATACCTTATATAAGAGTTAACTCAAAATGGATCACAACTTAAATGTAAAATTACAAAAATTTTAGGAAAAATATCCCAGAAGGAACTTAACAGAATCTAGGGCAAGGTAGAGGTTTTTAGATATAGCAGCAAAAGCATAGTTTATAAATTGAAAGTTGGATAAATTATGTTTCATCAGATTAAAAGCTTTTGCTCTGTGAAGCACTCTCCTGTTAAAATAATGAAAAGAGAAGCTCCAGACTGAGAGAACGTATTTTCAAACCACATATCTGAGAAAAGACAGAATATATAAAGAATTCTCAAAACTCAACAGGAAAAACAAAAAAACAAAAAACAAGCCACTTAGAAAATAAGCACAATACATGGAATAATATTTTGTCAAAGAGGACATACACATAGCACACAAATGCACAAAAAACTGTTCAACAATCTTAGTCAAATACTAATTAAAACCACAATGAGATGTCACTATATACTTATCAGAATGTCAAAAATGAAAATTAATAATAACAAATACCAATAACACTGCAGAAAACCTGGATCACTCTTTTAATATCAGTAGGAATTTGAAATGGTTTATCCACACTGAAAACAGTTTGGCATTATCTTAAAATTAACCATGCCACTACCATGTGACCCAGCAAATGCATTAGTGGGCATTTATCCTAGAAAAATAAAAAGCTTTCTCACACAAAAACTTGTAGATGAGTGTTCATGACATCTTAATTCATAATAGCTAAGAACTGGAAACAATTCAGATGTCCTTAATAAATGGTTAAGTAAACAGGGCTATATCTATTCCATGAAATAATACTTAACAATAAAATAGGAATAAAGTTTTGATATTCACAACAACTTGAATGACTCTTCAGAACACTATGCTAAGCATAAAACCTCAATCTCCAAAGTTTACATACCGCAAGATTATATTTTATATGATGTTGTAAAGTAATATCTTAACAAATGAGAACAGATTTGCAGACCATGGTTGTCAGAGATTAAGGAGGTGAGGAAAGTGGCTGTAACTATAAAGGGGCAACATAAGGAATCTCTGTGGTGTTGGAAATGTTCTGTGTATTGATATCATGACTGTATCAACGTCAATACCCCAATTGTGATATTGTACTATGGTTGTGCAAGATGTCAGCACTGGAAAAAGCTAGGTAAAGGAGTGGATGTGGTCTCTGCATTATTTCCTGCAACTGAATGTGAACCTATTGTGTAATTACCTTAAAACAAAAAATTTAATTCAAAAATATATAAGGCAATAAAGAGTATGCAAGGGTTTTACCTGGAGTAAGCAGATATGGCACATTGCAATGTAAAGTAAAACATACAGTATTATGACATAGTAAATATAATGATAGATAATGACTGCATTGGGGTTTTAATTAATTAATTAATTTTTTTTTTTTTTAAAGATAGGGTCTTCTCACTTTTGCCCAGACTGGAATGCAGTGGCACCATAATGGCTCGCCACAGACTCGATCATTTGGGCTCAAGACATTCTCTTGCCTCAGCCTTCTGAGTAACTGGCACTACAGGCTGGGCCATCACATCTGGCTGATTTCTTTTTACATACTTTATTTTTTAGAGATGGGGTGTTGCTATGTTGCCTAGGCTGGACTCGAACTCCTGGGCTCAGGCTATCCTCCAGCCTTGGGCTCTCAAAGAATTGGGCTTACAGGCATGTGAGCCACCATGCTGAAACAGGGTTTTAATTTAAAATGAAGGCTGGTTAGAAGCACTATGCATGCTATTCCAATTGACTACTAAAATTTCTCTAAAGAAATCTGGAAAAAAAATATAAGCATTAAAACTGAAAATTAAGACTTACTAGACTGGGAAAAAATTGCCATACATGACAAGGTGAATGGAAATGGATTCAAAAACGGAACCAGTATTTTTGCTATGCTGACATAGAGAACGTTACAGAAATATAATTTTGGAGTAGGTATGCCTTATTTTTTATGATGGCATGATTTACAAACAAATGAAGTCTAGAATATGTAGCATTATACCAATCACAGAAGGGGTTTTCTAAGAGACAACAGCAATTTGATCAGTTTGAACCCCTATACAAATATTCAGGAAAAATTTAATCTTCAATAACTGTAGAGAATATGCAAAAATTTCCCAGAAGAATGAATTAAAAATTTTTGTGAAATTAAAAAGAACAAGTAATTGGGTATCAGAGGATTCATTAATTGTATTTAATAGGCATTTTTTTCACCTCTGTCTTAACTTTCTTTGAGCAATTCGTTTATATTTTTATATCAGAAATATGATCTTTTGGAGGCCGAGACGTGCGGATCACGAGGTCAGGAGATCGAGACCATCCTGGCTAACACGGTGAAACCCCGTCTCTACTAAAAAAAATACAAAAAACTAACCAGGCGTGGTTGCCGGCGCCTGTAGTCCCAGCTACTCGGGAGGCTGAGGCAGGAGAATGGCGTGAACCCGGGAGGCGGAGCTTGCAGTGAGTCCATATCGCGCCACTGCACTCCAGCCTGGGCGACAGAGCGAGACTCCGTCTCAAAAAAAAAAAAAAAAAAGAAAGAAATATGATCTTTTATAATTACAAATTGATCGAGACAAACTTATTCAACATTTTGAAGCAGCTTATATCTTGTATTAGTTGTGGAAGGAGATAATTTAGGGAAAGCAGAATTAATATATAAATATTATTATTAGGAAAGATCAAGCAAGATCAAATTCTCTGAAGAAAGTTTTAAAGGAAATTTATGTGGTACTCCAAAATGTGGCAGTGGCTAATGTTTTCACAAACAGTTTTAGCTTGTAGAAAGTTCTCAGAGATAAGTACTATTTTGTCATTCTCCAGTTTATCATACTTGTTACGAGCTACAGTCACAATGAGTATAGGAAACAAGAAAGGAATAAATGAGAATTGTTGCTTGTGGGTATGACAATTTAAAGGGAGGAATTTAAATGATATATCAGAACAGCTGTATTTAGGGAAACATTTTATACTTTCTACATTCTAAAGTTAATTTTTCTTCTTTCTTCCTCTTTAAAACAATTTTCCACAATGTTTCAGTTTTGCAAATGGGTTCCATCTAATTAATCTATGAAGTGATGATAATATGATTAATCTATGAAGTGTTGGGGGAAATATAGCATAAGTGTGCAAAGCAAAACATGGCATTTCAAGCCTGAAGGATTTTGAGATTACCTCATTTATCTGTATATGATGTCTAAGAGCCTCAACTAAGTAAATACAGAAGTTTAGTAAATGTATGTCACAGTGTTTTATTATCTTACTCACGAGAATAACAAACATGAGAGTCTTATTTCAAGACAATTTGTATACAATTCTCACAAGCTTGAATATAGAAACTAACTAGATATATAGTTTCTATGTACATTAGCATATTGATTTCTGGATGTCTTTTTTACTTTCCAAATTAACACTACCTATAAGAATCATTAATCTAATCATCGCTTTATGTTTCAGTTAATTATAAATGCTGTTGAACTACACTTGGCCAGGCATTGATCCATATATATCTTACTAGAAATATCCTTAAAATGCAGTGTATGGCCATTCATCATTAAATTCACTTACGAAGCACCCTTTGCATTTCTTTTTATGCTACAGTGCTCAGTTCCAAGCTGATCCTTGGACGAGATTTTTGGCTGATTTGAGCACAATCTGATAAAGTCAAAGGTTTGGTCTTATTAACACTGTTTCATAGTCACAGGTTTCACTTCTCTCTCTAGCTTACAAAAAGATGTGGACATAGAAACTTCTGGGGAAAAATTCAAAAGGAGTTTAAGGCAATCGTAACCTCTGGAAATGAATATTTAATAATTTTATTCATTAAATTCATTCATTTCTTAAAAAATAAAAATCTCGTTCTAACAATTCATGTACCCTCAGAAGTACAGTGCATCTATTAAGAACACTGCCTTTTGAGTTAGACTGCCTTGGTTTAAATCTTGACTTTGCCATGTATTAAATATATACCTTTGAAAAATTTATGTAACCTCTTCTTTACGTGTCAATTTTCTTATATATAGAATAGGTATAATGTAGTACCTACTGCATAGAATTATATAAGGATAAAATGAGTTAGTACATATAAAGCCCTTATAATTGACTACTACATAGCATCAGATAAATTATTATTATTAATTTTAGTATCAAGGAATAGGGTAATGCCTTAATCTTATTGTTTAAATATCAGAATTTTTTCTTGCCTTATTTTTTAATTTTTATTTTAAGTTCAGGGGTACATGTGCAGGTTTGTGACAAAAGTAGACTTGTGTCCTGGGGGTTTGCTGTGCAGATCTTTTCCTCACCCAGGTATTAAGTCTAGTACCCACTATTTATTTTGCCTGATTCTCTCCCTCTTCCCATCTTCCACCCTTGGAAAGGCCTCAGTGTGTGTTCATCGCCTCTATGGGTCCATGTGTTCCCATCATTTAGCTCCCACTTATAAGTGGGAATATGTGGTATTGATTTTCTGTCACTGTGTTAGTTTACTGAGGACAATGGCCTCCCGTTCCGTCCATGTTCATGCAAAGGACATGATCTCATGTTTTATGACTGTATAGTATTCCATGGTGTATATGCACCATATTTTATGTATCTACAATATTATTGATGGCCATTTAGGTTGATTCCGTGTCTTTACTATTGTGAATAGTGCTGCAATGAACATACACATGCATGTGTCTTTAGAATAGAATGATTTATATTCCTTTGGTATATAACCCAGCAGTGAAATTGCTGGGTCAAATGGCATTTCTGTGTTTAGGTCTTTGCTGATTCACCATGCTGTCTTCCACAGTGGCTGAACTAGTTCTTTGGTCAGATTTTCTCACTGTATTGTTCAAATTTGTGTATACTTACTGAAGTGTTGTTATGTTTATTCTGTCAGGCACAGAGTAGTATGTGAACATTTTACATTGTAATTGTGAATTTTTCTCACTGTGTTTGTAGTTGGCAGTTTTCTTTTATATATTTTGAGTCTGTGAAGATAGATCTTAAATTATTGTCTCTTTTTGAACAATTTATTGTCACAAAATAGATTTCTTCATTTCTAGAAAGGTTTTTTGCCACAAAGTGTATTAATGTTTTATGTTTATATGGCTCTACTCACTTTTGGTTATTGCTTGGATGGATATCTTTCACCAGTCTTTCACTTTCAACTTTTCTTTTGTTTTAGTTGTGTCTCTTGTAAACAACATATAATGGAGTTTTGCTTTTTAATCTAACCTTTATCTTTATGTATACACACACACACATATGTGTATATACACTTCAAGTATATATATATACTTCAAGTTCTAGGGTACATGTGCACAACGTGCAGGTTTGTTACATATGTATACATGTGCCATGTTGGTGTGCTGCACCCATTAACTCATTATTTACATTAGGTGTGTCTCCTAATGTTATCCCGCCCCCCTCCCCCCACCTCACAGCAGGCCCTGGTGTGTGATGTTCCCCAC
>NW_012115154.1:14204017-14225634 GCF_000951035.1 Colobus angolensis palliatus | reverse complement strand
AGGCCCTGGTGTGTGATGTTCCCCACCCTGTGTCCAAGTGTTCTCGTTGTTCAATTTCCACCTACGAGTGAGGACATATGGTGCTTGGTTTTCTGTCTAGACTGGATTAAGAAAATATGGCACATATACACCATGGAATACTATGCAGCTGTAAAAAAGAAGAGTTCATGTACTTTGTAGGGACCTGGATGAAGCTGGAAACCATCCTTTTGAGCAAGCTATCCCAAGGACAATCTTTGTCTTTTACCTGGATTTTTTTGGGTTTTTAACTGACACGTAATAATATAGATATTTATAAATTACCTAGTGGTGTTTTGACATATGCATACAGTGTGTAGTGATCAAATGAGGGTAATTGAGATATCTATCATCTCTAACATTTATTATTTATTTGTGTTGAGAACACTTTAAATCTTCTCGTCTAGTTATATTGAAACATACAGTAAGTTATGGATAACTGTAGTAACCTTACTGTGCTATTGAATGCTAGAATATATTCTGTCTCTATGTTTCTACTCATAATCAACTTCTCTTCATCCCTCCTTTACTCATGTTCTCCTCAGCCTTGGCAACCACTATTCTACACTTTAATTCCATATAATTAACTTTTAAGGTTTCATATGTGATGCAGAACATGTGATATTTGTATTTCTGTGCCTGGCTTAATTTACTGAACATAATGTCCTTTGGGTCATCCGTATTGCTGCAAACAAAAGTATTTCATTATTTTCTATAATTGAATAGTATTTCATTGTGTATATATATATCACAATTTTTTTCATCCATTCATTCATTGATGGACACTTAGGTTGATTCCATATCTTGGCTATTGTGAATAGTGCTGCAATAAACATGGGAGTGTGGAGATCTTGATATTCTGATTTTTTTCTCTTTTTTTTGGATATATACCCACTAGTAGAATTGTTGGGTCATATGGTAGTTCTATTTTAGTTTTTTGAGAAACCTCCATATTATTTTCAATAATGCCTATACTAATTTGTACTTCTACCAACAATTATAAAAGTTCTCCTTTCTCTACATCCTTGCCAAATCTGCTATTGTTTTCTTTTAAGAAATTTAATTTATACCAAATCTTTATACATATTTATGAGGAATGTAATATTATGTTATATGAATGGAACACATAATGATCAAGTTAGAGTATTTAGGGTATCCATATGTTTGTTATTTCTGTTTTAGGAACATTTCAAGTCTTCTCTTCAAGCTATTTTGAAATATTCAGTACATTATTTTTAACTTTAGTCACTCTACTTTGCTATAAAACTTTAGCAATTATGTCTTCTATTTAACTGTATCCTTATATCCATTAGCCAATCCCTCTTACTCACATGACACTTACTCTTCCCAGCCTCTGGCATCTATCATTCTTCTCTCTATCTCAGTGAGATCAACTTTTTAAATCTCCCATATATAAATGAGAACATGTGATATTTGTCTTTCTGAGCTTGGCTTATTTCACTTAAAATAATGACCTTCAGTTCCATCCATATTGCTGGAAATGATATGATTTCACTCTTATGTCTGAATAGTATTCCGTTGTGTATATATGCCATGTTTCTTTATTCATTTGTCTGTTTGTGGACACTTACATTGATTCCATAACTTTGATGCTGTGAATAGTGCTGTAATCATTGTGAGGTGCAGGTACCTTGCTGACATGCTGATTTCTTTTCCTTTGGTTAAATACCCAGCAATGAGATTGTTGGATTGTATGATAGCTCTATTATTAGATTTTTTAGAAATATCTATACTATTCTCCATAGTGGCTGTGTTAATTTACATCCCCACAAACAGTAATAAGATCTTCCCTTTCTCTACATCCTTCCCAACATTACTTCTTACTTTTGAATAATATCAGTTCTCATGGAGGCAACAATATGTTTCACTATGATTTCAATTGCAGTTCTCTGAAAATTAGTAATGTTGAAACGTCTTTATATGGGTGTTGGCCATTTTTATGTCTTATTTTGAGAAATGATTATATATGTCCTTTGCCCACTTTTAAATGGGATTTCTTTTTTTTTTGGCTGGATTCTTTTTTACTCTTGAGTTGTTTAAGTTCCTTATATATTCTAGATATTAGCCCCTTCTTAGGTGAAATATTTTTCCCATTGAACAACTTGTCTCTTTACTCTGTTGATTCTTACCTTTGCTATGCAGAAGAGTTTTAGTTTAATATTGTCTTATTTGTTCATTTTTGTTTTTGTTGCCTGTGCTTTTGAGGTCTTAACCATAAAATGTTTGCCTAGATCCAGTGTCCTGAACTATTTCCACTATATTTTCCTTCAGTAGTTTTATAAATTCATGTCTTATGCTTAAGTATTTAGTCCATTTTGAGTTGATTTTTGAATATGTTGAGAGATAGGGTTCCATTTTCATTTTTTCTCCATATAGATATGTATTTTTTCCAGCATCATTACCTTTCTCCAATGTATGTTTTTGAGGCCTTTGTCAAAAATCATGTCAGTGTAAATATGTGAATTTATTTCTGGCTTCTCTATTCTGTTCCATTGGACTATGTGTCTGGTGTCTGATTTTATACCTTATCATGATGTTTTGATTAATATAGCTTTGTAATAAAATTTAAAACTAGGCAGTGTAATGCCTCCAGTATTTTATCACTTTCAGTATTACTTTTACCACTCAAGACTCTATTTTGGTTTCATAAAAAATTTAGTATTGCTTTATTCTATTTTTGTGAAAAAATGACATTTTTATTTTGAGAAAGATTGCCCTGAATCTATAGATTGGTTTATGTCATAAGGCCATGTTAACAATATTAATTTTTTAAATCCAAGATCATGGGATGTCTTTCCATTTCTTTGTGTGCTGTTAAATTTCTTTCACCATTGTTTTGTCGTTTTCCTTTTAGAGGTTGTAGAGGTGTTTCACCTTCTTAGTTAAATTTATTTGTAGATGGGTTTTTTGTAGCTGTTACACTTGGGATTGCCTTCTTGATTTCTTTCTCAGCTAGTTCAATATTGGTATGTAGAAACATTACAAATTTTGTGTGTTGATTTTGTATACTGCAAATTTACTGAAACTGTTTATCACATATAAGAAGTTTTGGTGGAGTTTTTAGGTTTTCTGTGTATAAGATCATGCAATCTGCAAAGAGGGGTAATGTGTCTTCTCTTTTTCCAATTAGGATGCTTTTATTTCTTTCTCTTGCCTGATTGCTCTGGCTAGAACTTACCAGTCTATGTTGTGCAGGAATGGTGAAAGTGGGCATCATTGTCGTATTCCAGTCCTTACAGGAAAGACTTTCAGCTATTCTCCATTCAGTGTTATGGTAGCTGTATGTCTCTCATATTTTGCCTTTACTATGTTGAGGTTTGTTCCTTCTATGCCCAGTTTATTGAAAATAGTCATTTTAACTGGGATGAAATAATAATGCATTCTGGTTTTGATTCACATTTCTCTGATGATTCATGATCATGAAATTTTTTTACATACCTGTTGACTACTGATATCTTCTTTTGAGAAATATTCCTTCACATCATTTGCCTATTTAAATTGTATTATATTATTGTTATTATTAGTAGTAGTAGTATTGTCATTATTATTGCTGTTGACATTTTGTTCATCATATATTCTTGTGCCAATCTTATGTTGGGATTTGCAAATATTTTTCTTCCATTCTGTAGTTTATCTCTTCATTGTGGTTTTCCTTTCCTATGTAAAAACTTTTAGCCTGATATAATCCCATTTGTCTACTTTTGCTTTTTTGTTTATGCTTTTGCGGTCTTTCCATAACCAAAACATTTGCCCAGACCAATGTCCTGAAGAATTTCCTCAAAATTTTCTTCTAGTAGTATGATAGTTTCAGGTACCATATTTACATCTTTAATCTACTTTTTTTTTTTGTATGTGATAAGCAATAAGACTCTAGTTTCATTCTTCAGCATGTGAATTTCCTGTCTTTCCAGCACCAATTATTGAAAAGACAGTCCTTTTCCCCAATGCACGGTGTTGGTGCCTTTGTAAAAAATGAATTGAATGTAGATATGTGTATATATTTCTGTATTCTCTATTTTGTTCCAATGTTCAATGTGTTGTTTTTATACCAATATCATGCTATTTTGATTACTATAGCTTAGTAGTATATTTTAAAGTCAGGTAGTGTGAGGCCACTAGCTTGGTTCTCTTTTCCTCATAATTGCTCAGGCTATTTGGGGTTACTTTTTGGTTTCATATGAATTTTAGGATTGCTTTTTTATTCAAGTCAGAAATGTAATTTTTATATTGATGGGGATTACTTTGAGACTGTAAATTGTTTTGTTTACTAAAGACATTTTAAAATTTGAATTCTTCAAATCCATGAATGGAATATCTTTTCATGTTTGTATAATCTTTAATTTCTTTTTTTGGACTTTTATTATCCTTAGCAAACTAATACAGGATGAGAAAAACAAATACCACATGTTCTCCCTTATAAGTGGGAGCTAAATGATGAGAACACATGGACACATACGGGGGAATAGCAGGGTGGAGGGTAGGAGGAAGGAGAGGATGGGGAAAAATAACTAATTGCTGCTAGGCTGTAATACCTGATTGATGAAATAATCTGTATTCTTTAATTCCTTCATCAGTATTTTACAGTTTTTATTGTAGATATCTTTTACTTCTTTGGTTAAATTTATTCCTAGGTATTTTATTTATTTTTTGTCTCTATTGTAAATGGAATTGCTTTTGAAATTTCCTCTCCATACTATTTTGTGTTGGTATACATAAATGATACTTCTTTTGTATGTTAGTATTTGTATTCTGCAGCTTTACTGAATTTATTTATTTATTTATGAGACAGAGTCTCACTGTGTTGTCCAGGATGGAGTGCAGTGGCATGATCTCTGCTCACTTCAACCTCTGCTTCTCAGGTTCATGTGATTGTCCTGCCTCAGCCTCCAGAGTAGCTGGGATTATGGGTGGGCATCACCACGCTTGGCTAATTTTTGTATTTTTCATAGAGACAGGGTTTTTCCATGTTAGCCAGGTTGGTCTCAAACTCATGACATCAGGTTATCTGCCCACGTTGGCCTCCCAAAGTGCCGGGATTACAGACATGAGCCACTGTGCCCAGCCTGAATTTATTTTCAGTTCTAACAGTTTTTAGTTGGAGTCACTAGGTTTTTCTAAATATGAGATCGTGTTTTCTACAAGCAAGGACAATTTAACTTACTCCATTCCTATTTAGATACCCCTTATTTTTTCTCTTTCCTAATAGCTTTGACTAAGACTTCCAGTACATCGTTTAATAAAAGTGGTAAAAATGGGCATCCTCGTTTGGTTTCTGAGCTTAGATAAAAGGCATTCATTTTATTTTCTCCAGTTCAGAATGATGTTAACTGTGAGTTTGTTATATATAGCATTTATTGTTTAGATGTATTTTCCTTCTATACCCAATTTGTTGCGAGTCTTTATCATGAAAGATGCTAAATATTATCAAAGGTTTTTTCTGAGTTTATTGAGATAATTTGATGGGTTTTGTTCTTTATTATATTGATATTATATACTGTAATTATTGATTTGTGCATGTTAAAATATTCTGGCATCCCTGGGAAGAATTATAATTTATTATGATATATTATCCTTTTGATGCCTTGTTATATTTGATTTGCTAGCATTGTTTTGAGAATTTTTGTGTCTGTATTTATCGGGGATATAGGTCTGTATGTAGCTTTCTTTTTTGGTTGCGTCTTTGCCTGGTCTAGGTATCAGAGTAATGTTGGTTTCAGGGAATGACCTAAAAGAAACTCCCTCCTTTTTAATGTTTTGGAATAGTTTTTTTTTTGGTAGGGAGCAGGGTGTTAGGTTTTTGTAAGTTTGGTAGAACGTAGTATTAAAGCCATCCAGCCTTGAGCTTTACTTTACTGGGACACTTTCATTACTGATTCAATTTCTTTACTTGTTATTGGTCTATTCAAATTTTCTATTTCTTTTTCAAGTTTTCTATTTCTTCTTGGATTGGTCTTGGTGTGTGTTTATGAATTATTTCTTCTAGGTTTTCCAATCTGCTAGGGGCATAGTTGTTTATAATAGTCAATAATGATCCTTTATACTTCTGTAGTACTAGTTGCAATGTCTTTTTTTGTTTGTTTTTTATTTTATTTGATACTTATGTCTTTTAAAGTTGATCTAGCTAACAATTTGTAAATTTGTTTATCTTTACGAAAAAAGCAACTTTTCATTTCATTGATATTTTGTATTGTTTTGCAGGCTCTATTTCACTTAGTTCTGGCTCGATTTGATTCTTTCTTTCCACTAATTTTTAGTTTTGTTTGTTGTTGCTTTTTCAGTTTTTTGAGGGACATCCTTAGGTTATTTGAAATCCTTCCACTGTGTAATGTAGACATTTATCATTATAAATTTTATCTTAGTACTGCTCTTGCTATATCCCATAGCTTTAGGTATGCAGTGTTTTTATTTTCATTGGTTTCACAAAATGTTATGATTCCTTTTCTAATTTATTCATTAACCCAGTCATCATTCAGGAGCATTTTATTTAATTTCCATGTATTTGTTTAGTTTGCAGTGTTCCTCTTGTTATTGATTTCTACTTTTATTCCATTTTGGTGTGAAAAGTTACTTGAAATAATTTTGATTGTTTTAAACTTATTATGACTCGTTTGTTTTAAACATTCTGTGACTCGTTTTGTGGCCTGACCTATGGTCTATCCTGGAGAATATCACTTGTGCTGATGAGAAGAATATGTATTCTGTAGTCATTGGATAAAAGTTTCTGTAATTATTAGCTCCATTCGGTCTATGTTTTAGTTTAATTCCAGTGTTTCTTTGTTGATATTCTTTCTAGATGATATTTACAATGCTGGAAGTTGGGTGTTGAAATCCCCAAATGTTTTGTTTTGAGGTTCATCTATCTCCTTAACACTAATATTTGCCTTATATAAATGAATGCTGCAGTGTTGGGTGCATATATAATACATTTACAATGGATGTATTCTTCTGATAAACTGGGACCTTTATGATTATGTAATGAGCTTTTTTATCTCTCTTTTTTTTCCGGACTTAAAGTCAATTTTGTCAGATATAAACATAGCTACTCCTGCGTGCTTTTAGCTCTTATTTGTATAGGATATACATTTCCAACTTTGACTCAGTCTAAGTGTGTTTTTACAGATAAACTGAACTTCTTCTAGCAGGATATAGCTGAGTCTTTTTTTTTTTTAATCCATTCGACCAGTCTATCTTTTAATTGAAGAATTTAAACCATTCACATTCAAGATTGTTATTGGTCGGGGAAGACTCACTCCTGACATTGTGTGGACTGTTTTCTGATTGTTTTATATACTCTTTGTTCCTTTCTGCCTCTATTATGGCTTATCTTTATGAATTGGTGGCTTTCCTTAGCGATAGTTTTTGTTTCCTCTCCCTTTCTCATTTGTGTATCTGCTCTTCCAGTGAGATTTCTATGTTAATGTGATTTCATAATCACTGGTAAAACCAATCCTCTGGCCCCTAGATGGCGCTTGTAGGCACCATTCGTGTTCTACGTCAAGCGAGCCAGGCTTTCTACCTTAGGTGCACTGTGTGAGCACCAGTGGGCCAGGTAAGCCAGTCCTTGGGTCCCTGGGTGGCACAATCAGGTGCCAGTAGTGGAGTCATCAGGCCTTGGATAATATGTTTCTTGGATCCCTGAACAAGATGCACAAGTGCTTCTGCTGACAGTGTCAGGTCAGTCCTCAGGTGCCTGATGGGGCTTGTAGGAATTGGTGGTACTTCTGGCGGGGTGAGTAAACTGATCCCAGGCTCCAGGGTTGAGTACACAGATACTGGCAGTATCATGTGGCTGGCTGGGCTTGCTGGTCTCTAGGCCCTCATGAAAGATTTCTTTTTATTCAAGGGATCAGCTTTTGTTGCTTAAAATTATTTTAGTTCATTTGAGAGTTACTAGATATGCTTTATTTTTTTCAGACTTTCTTATAGTGTCTTTAAAAAAAGTCTGAGTGAAGATAAGTAGGAATGGGACAGCTTGAAATAAGCATGATCATTAAAGAAGAAGTCAAGAAAGGTAAGGGAAAAAAGAGGAGGAAAATGTAGTGATTGGATTGCTTAAGATATATCAATTACCATTAAAGTATACTTTAAATGGCTTCACACATGGGTTTCCCACAAGAACCATGACAATTCATTGTATTAACCTCATTGTATATATGAGTAAATCACGGATAATTTACTTGAACTTGCTACTGATATATACAAATATAAAGCAACACCTTTGGGAGGTGTTAATTTTGAAGTTTATATACAAACTCATCAAGATTAAGTAGTAAATTTATTTTCTCAAACAAGGACTCTCTGCATATTTTAAATATTCAATTTTTCATTGCTGCTGTATTCTGTACCTCTGAATCAATAATTCATATTCATATGTCTACACTCTTGCCTGTCATTCTGATATATATTTTGTATATATTTACGTTTCTAATCTTGTGTAGTAAATTACTTCCAAATTTAGCAGCCTAAAACAACCAACATTTGTTATCTTGAAGTTTCTGGAGGCCAGGTTTCTGGGCATGACCTAACTAGGTGCCTCTGGCTTGAGGTCTCTCATAAGATAGTAATCAAGATGTTGGCTGGGCTGTAGTCATCCAAAGACTCAACTGGGAAAGGATCCACTCATGTGGCTCTTTGTAGCTCTCATGTCTCCTGAATTTTGACATTAATTATTCATCCTGTAGACAGCTTGTTTCCACCTAGTGTGAGAGTTCTGAGGGAGAGAGAAAAAGAGAAAGAGAAAGTGAAGAAGAGAGAAAGAGAGAGAGACAGAGAACGCACCAAGATGAAATTTTTAACCATTTTATATCTTACAATTGATATCCTGCCATTTCTGCCATATTCTATTCATTAAAATGGAGTCAATGTAAACTCTTTGCACTCAAGGAAAGAAGATTATACAGGGGCATGCGTATCAATAGACAAAGATATTATAGGATACTATTTTCAAGGCTTATCACATTCTTAAGACTTTTATTAAACTAGTTAATATTATAAACTGTGCTGGTTAGAAGGAAATTCAGAAAAAAAAGTGTTCTATTTTTGGCAGTTAATCAAGTGTTTAATATGCTTCAGTCAGAATTATTTGAGTTAATCATATACAATATTCACACCTCTAAATTTTAATATGTATTCCCAATATATTCAGAAGATTTAAAAAGAATAAATTGCAAAAACTTAATGATTTCCCATGGCATCAGTTTACTGTTTTTATTCCCTTTAGCATTTTATAGTTTACTTTTTCTCTGTTTTCCCAGTGTTTTTCTTCTGCCTGGACCTAAGGTGTTTTCTTGTCTTCAGGATATTCATGCTAATGCATGTTTTAATGTATGAAAAATTCTTATCTTTTGTAGGACCTCATGGAATTTTTAAACCTGATGATTGTCATTATCATTTAAGAACATGTATTTAGGAAGAGAAATGAAAGAGTTATAAAACAGCAATGGTATAATCATTTTAATATTAATAAGAACACAATATCAAAAGGGGTATAGAGCCTTCCTTGGAAACTACATTGTACTAAGTGGAATATGTTCCTCACAATGTGAAATATATTTCTTTCACAGTGAATTATAATGAGTTCACTATCATGCTTCCATTTTTTCTTAATTTATTTTAATAATAAACTGAAATATTACATACAGCCTATTTTAATACTACTGTGAGGCAAATGTATATCATGTTTCTTACATGGCACCTAAGAATGAAACATCTCTTTCATGCAGAATATTTAACTGGGATTAGGAAACATGACTCTTTTCCGAGGAGTCTGGCAATTCTTTCTTTTTGAAAACAAATTAGAGATGAATATATAATTAATACTATAAGTTACAGCAATTTTAATTTGTGATATGGTTAAGAAAAAATAGAGCTCTGCATTATAGCTAATTTATAAAAAGTAACGTTGTCTAATATGCTATAGGCGTGTCATGAATCAAAAGTATTTTAATCATTCTTTCTGTATATCCTATGATATAGTTCATCAAAGGAAAATGAGAAGTTTTGCTTTGTAATCATGAAAGAATAATTACATTTAGTGCCAGAAGGGATCTTAAGCTCATATAATCTAACCAACTGTTTAATTAAGGGCCAAGCAGGTGACACAAAACACCCAGTAATTGAACCAGGGGAAGTTTAAAAACAAGTAATTATCATAGAAATAGGAGTAATGAGATGTTGGATAGTAAGAAATAAAGGGAACTCTATAAAAGTTCAGAAATCACAGATATTAACACTACCTAAGACTGAAGAAGAGTGCTCAAAAAAGAGGTCGCCAGTCACAGGGCTGATGTATTTGTCCATTTTCAGACTGCTATAAGGAGATACCCGAGACTGGGTAATTTATAAAGGAAAGAGGTTTAATGGACTCACAGTTCCACATGGGTGTGGAGGCCTCACAATTATGGCAGAAGGTGAAGGAGGAGCAAAGTCATGTCTTACATGGCAGCACGCAAGAGACTGTAGGGGAACTGCCCTTTATAAAACCATCAGATTTCATGAGACTTATTCACTATTATGAGAACAGCATGGGAAAAACCTGCCCCCATGATTCAATTCCCTTCCACAGAGTCCCTCTTATGACATGTGGGGATAATGGGACCTATAATTCAAGATGAGATTTAGGTGGAGATACAGCCAAATTGTACCATTCCACCCCTGGCCCCTCCCAAGCCTCATGTCCTCACATTTCAAAACCAATCAGGCCTATCCAACAGTCCCTCAAAGTCTTAACTCAATCCAGCATTCACTTGAAAAACCAAGTCCAAAGTCTCATCTGAGACAGGGCAAGTTCCTTCTGCCTAGGAGCCTGTAAAATCAAAACAAGTTAGCTATTTCCTAGATACAATGGAGTATAGGCATTGGGAAAATATGCCTGTTTCAAATGGGAGAAACTGGCCAAAACAAAGGGGCCTCTTGCAAGTCTGAAATCCAATAGGGCAGTCATTAAACCTTAAAGTTCCAAAATGATCTCTTTTGACTCCACATCTCACATCCAGGTCTTGCTGATGCAAGAGGTGGACTCCCATGGCCTTGGACAGCTCTACCCATGTGGTTTTGCACGGTATAGTACCCCCACCTGCTGGCTGCTTTCACAGCTGACATTGAGTGTCTGTGGCTTTCCCAGGCACAGAGTGCAAGCTTTTTGTGGATCTACCATTCTGGGGTCTGGAGGATGGTGGCCGTCTTCTCACAGGTCCACTAGGCAGTGCCCCAGTGGGGACGCTGTGCAGGAGTATCAACTTCACG
This sequence comes from Colobus angolensis palliatus, assembly GCF_000951035.1. Taxonomy (NCBI): domain Eukaryota; kingdom Metazoa; phylum Chordata; class Mammalia; order Primates; family Cercopithecidae; genus Colobus; species Colobus angolensis. The sequence goes on along the minus strand of NW_012115154.1, from coordinate 14,214,351 downwards.
TTTTCCTTCCACACCGCCCTAGAAGAGGTTCTCTATGAGGGTACCACCTCTGCAGCAAACTTATGTCTGGACATCCAGATGTTTCCATGCAATCTCTGAAATCTAGCCAGAGGTTCCCAAACCTCAATTCTTGACTTCTGTGTACCTGCAGGCTCAACATCATATGGATGCTGCAAAGGCTTGGGGTTTGCACCCTGTGAAGCCAAGGCCAAAGCTGTACCTTGGCCCCTTTTAGCCAAAGCTGGAGCACCTGGGATGCAGGACACCAAGTCCCTAGACTACAAACAGAAGAGGGACCCTGGGCTCCGCTCATGAAACTACTTTTGTCTCCCAGGTCTCCAGATCTGTGATGGGAGGGGCTGCTGTGAAGACCTCTGACATACCCTGCAGACATTTTCCCCATTGTCTTGAGGATTAACATTTGGCTACTTATTACTTATGCAAATTTCTGCAGCCAACAGCTTGAATTCCTCCTCAGAAAATGGGTTTTTCTTTCCTATCACATTGTCTGACTGCAAATTTTCTAAACTTCTATACTCTGCTTCCCTTTCTGAATGCATTTAACAACACCCAGGAAACCTCTTGAATGTTTTGCTGCTTAGAAATTCCTACTGCCAGGTACCCTAAATCATTTCCCTCAAGTTCAAAGTTCCACATATCTCTAGGGCAGGGGAAATGCAGGGGCAAAATGCAGCCAGTCTCCTTGCTAAAACATAGCAAGTCATCTTTGCTCCAGTTCCCAACAAGTTTCTCGTCTCCCTCTGAGACCACTTCAGCCTGGATTTCATTGTCCATATCATTATCAGCATTTTGGTCAAAGCCATTCAGCAAGTCTCTAGGAAGTTCCAAACTTCCCCACATTTTCCTGTCTTCTTCTGAACCCTCCAAACTGTTCCAACCTCTGCCTGTTACTTAGTTCCAAAGTCACTTCTACATTTTCAGGTATCTTTACAGCAGTGCCCTACTTGTACCCATTTACTGTATTAGTTCGTTTTCACACTGCTGATAAAGACATACTTGAGACTGGGTAATTTATAAAATAAAAAGAGGTTTGATGGACTCAAAGTTCCACATGTCTGGGAAGGCCTCACAATCATGGCAAAAGATCAATGAAGAGCAAAGGGACTTCTTACATGATGGTGGGCAAGAGCGGACTTGTGATTTTTATAAATCCATCAAGCTCTCTTGAGACTTACTATCATAAGAACAGCACAGGAAAGACCCACCTCCATGATCCAATTACCTCCCATTAGGTCCTTTCCACAACATGTGGCAATTGTGAGAGCTACAATTCAAGATGAGTTTTGGGTGGGGACACAGTCAAACCATATTAGTTCCCGAATCTCAATTCTTGTCTTCTATGCACCTGCAGGCTCAACACCACATGGAAGCTGCCACGATTTGGGGCTTGCACCCTCTGAAGCAGTGTCTTGAGCTGTATCTTTGTCCCTTTCAGTCACGTTGGAGTGGCTGGGACGCAGGTCACCAAGTCCCCAGGCTGCATTCAGGAGGGTTGCCCTACCTAGTCCAGGATACTATTTTTCCCTCCTAGGCTTCTGGGCCTGTGATAGGGGCTACCACACAGGTTTCCGACATACCCTAGAGATATCTTCCCCATTGTCTTGATGATTAGCATTTGGCTCCTTGTTTCTTATGCAAATTTCTGTAGCCACCTTGACTTTCTCCCCAGAAAATTTGTTTTCTTCCTTACTACTGCATCATCGGGCTGCAATTTTTCCAAACTTTTATGCTCTGTCACCTCTTGAATGCTTTTCTGCTTAGAAATTTCTTCCACCAGATACAGTAAGTTATCTCTCTCAAGTTCAAAGTTCCACAAATCTCTAGGGCAGGAGCAAAATACCACCAGCCTCTTTACATAGCGAGTGTGACCTTTACTTCTGTTCCCAAAAAGTTTCTCATCTTCATCTGAGACCACCTCAGCCTGGACTTTATTGTTCATATCACTATTAGCATTTTGGTCAAAGCCATTCAACAAGTCTTTAGGAAGTTCCAAATTTTCCCACATTTCCCTGTCTTCCTCTGAGCACTCCAAACTGTTCCAATCTTTTCCTGTCACACAGTTCCAAAGTCACCTTTACATTTTTGGGTATCTTTAGAGCAGCACCCCACTTTACCAGTATGAATTTACTGCATTAATTTGTTCTCATGCTGCTATAAAGACATACCTAAGACTGGGTAATTGATAAAGGAAAGCGATTTAATGGACTCATGGCTCCACATGGCTGGGGAGGCCTCACAATCACGGCAGAAGGCGAAGGAGAAGCAAAGGCACGTCTCCCATGATGGCAGACAAGAGATTGTGTGCAGGGGAACTGCCCTTTATAAAACCGTCAGATCTCATGAGGCTTATTCACTACCATGAAAATAACATGGGAAAAACCTGACCCCATGATTCAGCTACCTCCCATAGGTGTCTCTCATGACAAGTGAGGATTATGGGAGATACATTTCAAGAGGAGATTTGAGTGGGGACACAGACAAACCATATCAGCTGATATCCATACTTTTCTGGAGAGGGATTATCTATGCTTCAATGGATGGCAGAGAAATAAGTGAGGAGCTAAGCCTTGAAGAAGTCACATGATATAGGAATCTGGTGAGAGTAGCATACTTGAAACAGGAACTGAAAAACTCCTTCTACCTTCAGTGTCCTTTTAGTGGTGTCTATTGAAAGTACTTACTATTGTACCAGCTGACAAGGAAACAGTGTTTAAAAGACCCAGTTCCACTTTTCCAGAGCAAGCAGTGAAATACAAATTTTTAAATATTTATTATAATTATTTTATTAATTTCATACATTAACATATATTACATATAATTAATGCATTAACATTATACGATAATTAGTATATTAATATCTAGGACAGTCTATCTCTTTGGCTAGTCACCATCCGTACGAACCCTTCTACACACATTTGAATATATACAACAATAAAATACTTAATGAAGTGTTTATATTTATCTAATAGGATACAGCTATTTTTACAAGTGAAAAAGTCATCACACTTACTCCCAAGTTAGAAGAGTCATAGCCCAATAGTCATTGTATTTCTTGCTGGCAATACTAAGTATTACTCAAAGCACATCACAGCCCCGCTGAATATTTATCACTCTGCTTCTTTAACATCTTGATGATGGCAATAATCTTCACAGCACCCTCTAGGATGTGTTATTGGTTCTGTTACATTATCTTTCTAGGGAATGAAAGTTCCAGAGATTATCACGTAGCCTTTTCTACTACAATTGCCCTCACATCAAGGGTCAGAAAGGAAATGTGGGAATTCTGTACTACCCAAGTATGTTTATTCCATTTGAACATTCAAGAAGTAGGATAATAATTAGGGTTGATTTATGAACTAACTAGGACCCCTGAGTCAGACTTCAGCTAAGACTACAACTAGGACTTGCTCACCACAGGACTCCACTGTGGCAACAGTGACATTTTGGGTCCCCAGAAATTAGTGTCATTTCAAAGCAAGGTCTATTAATCTCAAGAAGTATGGGCATTTCATTTTTCCCTAAGTATAGTCTGTCTAGCCATGGTTGCAGGCATTTTGGGAATTTTAGAGAACATTTGTGATACGTATTTGCAGCAACAGTGCAAGGTCCTTCTTCAAGAAGCACTTTCATCTTTATTAATCAAAAAGCTTTGGGTCTTTGGATTGACTTAAGTCTGGAAACTAGACTGAGAATGTGACTATTCAGGGTACCAAATCAAGTCAGAATTTTTGGCTTCCATAACTGAACTTTCTAATGTTGTATAGATCAAGCGATATGCCAGTGGTTTTCCCATCTATTACATTCCTAAAATTTCTGAGGGTCAAGGCATTCTGTATATTAGTATATCTCTGCATCCCTTTATATTGCCACTTTGTCTTTGGCAGTTGAGCTGTGTCACTTGTTCTGTGCTACTCTGGGATCTCATCACTCACATTAACTCACTGAGCTTATTTTAATGCTGGCATCCCCTACAATTATAACTGGCCTAAAAGGGAGAAGAACCTAAGGATGTAGATGTTCCCCTCATTAATACATTTCTCAACACCTTATTGAAGGATGTAGCTTTTGAATTTTTTTATTGACTGTATCTGGGAGAAACATGTCGTATGTCATTACTTAGCATGTCACACATGATGAATTTAACTTTTGGATTCATTTCTCTACATCGTGCCAGGGAAAATCTGACACCTCATCCTCATTAAATATCGGCAAACTTTGTGCTCAAGTTTAAGTCAGTCAAACAAGTAAGCAGTAAGAGCTACTTCAACCTGAACAAGCTAGTACATTAAATTCAGAATCTTTATTAAGTGTATCATGTTAATGAATTCAATGTTATAGTCCACACTCCTTGGACTAACACCCTTAGAATCCTCTGTCACATATGTTCTTCAAATTTCTACTGATACATTATCAAAGTTTTTGAATAATTCTTTTGATGTATAAGGTCTTTTCTTAGATGTCATGTTGTGTTGTTGCCCCTTAGTAAGGGGTCAAGTGACCACAAGGAGTAGTTATGCATCTTAAGAAGAATGATCAAACTTTTTCAAGGCATCAAAGTCAGATGAATTTAGCAAAGTTTTTTTTTATTTTATTTTACTTTTTTTAAATGTGGAAGATGGTTAGTCTCCGCAGATACTTAGCAGTGTGAAGAAAGCTACTTCACTGCTAAGTCAGGCTCAGAGTGTCTTGGAGGTTCAAGATTGTCATCTAAATTCAACCAGATATCCTTATTCCAAATTTCAGGATCATATCTTTTCCCAGTCAATACTCTTTCACGTGAGATACTTGATGAGATTGTGAGTTCAATTACACAATTAAATGTGCTTTATTTAAAACAATATCAACCCTGTAGCTACAAGAAATAAGATATTCATTTCCATTAAAGTTGAAATATCTGAACTCATTGTCTTTTTGTTTGTGTTCAAAAATATTAAACTGGCATTAAAAAATATTTGTCTCATACCAAAGTCCTTCTGGTCATTGCTACTGCTACACTTGGTCTAGTGTAGCAGGCTCTTGAGCCTCCAAGGGAATTGCTTCAACTGAGACTTCATCAACCACAGGAGATAGCTTGCTTAATCATGATGCCATTGCATGTCATGGATTACCAAGGAGCATCCCTTTCCTTATTGCCAATTAGCTCAGCACTGCACTCAAGCCTAAAACCACAAAGACTCTCATCTTTCAGAGTCTATCTCCTTTCCCTCCAGATCCAACCAGGAAACAGAAACCCCAAAGCTATTGGGTTTATATATTCAGGGAAAACTGAATATATAAAAGAGACGAGAAAACTATGGCCCATGGGCCAAATCTGGCCCATAACCTGTTTTTTATGGTCCGTGAGCTAGAGATGACTTTTAAGTTTTAAGATTCTAAATTTTGTTAAAATAACAAAAATGAAAAATAGCATTTAGAAGCATCTATATTGTCTGGGGTATATACCCTGAGGTTTGTTGTTGCAGGCCAGGAAAATTTAGGACACAGACACACACAAGGAGTTTAGGAGTGGAGGTTTAATAGGCAGAAGAGAAAGAGAAACAGTTTTCTCTATAGAAACAGGGATCTCTGCGCACAAAGGACCAGCGTGTGGCAGATGTGCTGAATTGTATAGTCAGGTTTGAAGAGACAGTGTCTGATTTACATAGGGCTCACAGATTGGTTTGATCAGGTATGACGGTTACACAGTGCATGGGGAAGGTGGGTCGCCTCACCCGAATCTTATTGTGAAAATGGGCTTTCCAGTTGATTGGGGCTATCTTGTTTGCTTCTTACTGTACACGTGGCTGGCAGACAAGAGAAGATGGAGCCACCATCTTGAGCATATCTAGTCCTTAGATTCTGTTGGCATTCACCCATGCAAGCTCCCAGCTTGCTTGTTTATGTCTGCAGCTCGACTTTACAGGTTGTTCTTTGTTAGAAAACGATTTGGGGCTGCTTTTCGTTACACAGAAAAGCCTTACAGAGGACTTCCATACCCTCACTATCTGCCTAAGTGATTTCTTCTTAACTCCTGCATCAATGTGTGACAGGGGCCATATTTGTCCTGAAAGCACGGAATATTTATTATTCGACACTTTATAGACAAAGTTTTTCTGTATGATATGAAGAATTAATTACAGCAGGATGTTGGAGTAGCAGGAGACTGGCTAGTGAGAACTAAAAGGAACCCTAAGGAGTTGAGAAAACAGAAAGAGCCATTATTACTTGGGTTAGGAGGGAGCATCTGGGATAGGTAGAATTCTCAGGCAAGTCCCAAGATCTCTGCCCCCCGGTGTTTTACCATTAACTCCTGTTCCTTTGAGTGTGGGTAGAACCTGTGACTACCAACCAGTGGAAGGTTGGAACGTGATGGGGCATCACAGCTCTAATTGTGTTTTCATTATATGGAACTCTGTCTTGGGAAACTGGAGAAAGAAACTCCCTGGCTAGCTCTGAAGAACTACACTGACATATACTTCTTCACATGGCAAGAAGTGGACAAGGCCACATGGCAAGAAATTTCTGGCAGGTTCTAAGGGCTAAGCAGCCTCTGACTAGAAAGAAAACAGGGAGCTCAGTCCCACTGCTTCAAGGAATTAAATTCTGCCAATAACCACATAATCTGGGAAGGGAATCTTGAGCTACAGAAGAAAACGAAACCCGGCCAAAACGTTAATTATAGTCATGTGAGACCCTGAACAGAGAACCCAGTTTAGCTGTGCCAAGACTTCTGACCCATAGAAATTGTGAGCTGAATGTATGTTGTTTTAAATGTGTAAACTTGTGGTGACTTCGCACCACCCATGAAAAAAACTATACATGATGCTAGAAAGACACAGTGTTCACTCATGGAAGGAACCAAGACCTCAATGGGAAGAGTGTGGTCATGATGTAGCGGATGATGAAAAAATCACTGATACAGTATGCTCATGGAAATTGATGAAAATCTTCCCTTTGAGGTGCTACAGAAATCTGCCTGCAGAGAAGTCTCATGCCCAGAACTTGCTGCAGATTATCCTGAAGAAATGCAATGAGACCATTTAAAGGGAGGTACCTCACTGGTGGCACTACATATTGACATTGCCAGAGTGTGTACCGGAAGAAGCTGATGGGCCCGGGATCCCCTTGACTGTTGCAGGCCACAGGAACTGGACACTGGAGAAGCTATTCATTGCAGGAAGCAGAGACGGGAGAAATTACACACTGTAGGAGCCTGGTGAGAAAAATGTACAAGAACCAGGAAGAGCCAGAACACATTTCCTCTTCAGTGTCCATCCAGCATCTTCTACTTAACATCACACCATTTTTCTTTTCATCATGCAGAGAAAAAGTGTTTGAAAGATCCAACCTTATTTTTGCAGAGCAAGCAGTGAGGGGTAAACACAGAGCTGAAGGAAACTGCATTGGTAAGTGGCACAGCAACTTATTTCACAGGAAAGAAAATTAATGGCATAGCGTTTATAATGCATTTGCGAAGATTAATCGTAGAACCAAGACAAAAGAAAACAATACCTACACCCTATGCCAATGCTATTTCCAGTAAACCATACCACCATACATAAAAACTTCATTAAAATTAATTTTTACTGCTACTGCTTAATTTGCTTGTTTCTTGTTATAAAAAATTAGCAAAATTAATATCACCAGTGAATAAGGATTTTAAGATATTACAACAGACATGTCTGCTATAAAAATAAACTTGGATATGTCATGATTTAGTATTTCTAATCAATAATTTTAAAATGAGATGTATTTACAGAAACATGCACAGATCTTAATTGTATAGTTTGAGAAACTTTGAAAAAAAAATACAACTTTTGCAACTACCCACTTAGTACTTAGAATAGTTCCATTATAGCAGAATGGAACTATTATCTATTTTCTATTTATACCTGAAGACAATCCCCTCTGATTTGTGTTTTTGCCTATCCTTGTGCTTTAAGTTAGTGGAGTCATGTTTTTATTCTGGTTGGCTCCTATCACTCAATAAAATGCTTTTAAGAATGATGCTTGTAAGAATCACCTGTTTATTATTGTTCATTATTATTCAGTAGTATAAATATACCACCAGTTGTTTAACCAGTTTCCTCTTGATAAACAGTTGAATTGTTTTCAGTTATTGTTACAAATAAGGCTGCTGTGATAATTCTTTTACGTTCTTTTTTGTGGACATACATTTCTGTTTTAATTGGGCAAATACCTATAAGTTTCTAGCTCATTAGATAGGGGTATGTTTAACTTAAGAAATTGCTGTAACATTCAATTCTAGTTTGTATTAAGTTGTTTCTAATTGAGGTTGTGGAGCAACTTGTCTTATGCTTATAAGTCATTCATTTATTTTCTTTCATAAACTGTCTGATTGAGTCTTTTCTCTTAATTGACTTGATTTCACTGTTTTCTAATTATAATGGTCTAAAATATGTCAGATACAGGTTCTTTATCAGATGCCTATATGTTGATGATTTTTACCCTACTTCTTTTCCTTTATTTTCTTAATGTTATTGATTAAACCAAAGTTTTTAATTTTCATAAAATATAATTTTTTTCATTTATTGTTATGCCATTTGTGTCTTAAGATAATGTTTACCTGTTACAAGGTCATAAACATATTACCTTATATTCATTCATTTTTAGATGCATATAGTATAAATATGCATAAATATTTGCATATAAGAATTTACATAGCAGAAATATGGCACAATTTATTAATTACATTTTCTGTCAGTTTTCAGATTTAAAGAAAATTTTGAGGCAGCATCAACATAAATAATACTGCAAGATAATTTTTTTTCTAATAGTAACTGTATTGTGTAGGGTAGATTTCTATACATAATATTATTGGAAAATTATTAATTATGCTAATTTAAACAAATGTTCTAATAGTGAATTGACTTATTTTTTGTTTCTTCCTTGATATTGCCTGGTTAGTAAAAAAAAATTTTTTTTGGCTATTTATTTTTTACTTAGTGTGCTAAAATTTTACATTAATTCTAGTAACCCTACATTTTATTTACATTTTTGTCACGTTACATGTCACATTTTTCTAATAGTTATATAACTTACATTATTTTATTGTCTTGTTGTTGTAAGTCATCCCCCAAAATCATATTGAAATGGAAATGATGCTAATGGGGACTTCTGAATTGATCATAATTTTAATGAAAATAGCTTTGATATTTCACCACTTACGATGGTGCTTGCTTTTCCTTCCTGGTAAGTACTTTTGGTAGATATCATTGTTTATTTTACAGCTTTCTCAAGTGCTGCCCCGCCACAGACACACTTTCCATATCCTACTGAAGAGGTTAAATGATTAGCTACTCATTTTCCTAGGCTCCTTTGCATCTAAGAGTGGCTTTGTGTAAATGACCTTAGAGTTGTAGTCAATATTTTTCAAACACAAGACTGTGAGTTGAACATGAAATAAATGTAGGAAGGCAATAGAATATTTTCTGAGAAGCATAGAATGGAATCGAAAATTGCATAGTGCAGTACAGGTACTGTGTGCAACTATAATTATTGTAACATTTGCTTTGGTTTTCATATATATATGGATATATGGATGTATTACTTCATATAATGTTTCCTAGGAAAAATGTATTTCTCTGTATGATTTCCATTCAAAAAATGTAAATGTCACAGGTTTAATTTATAAGCGTTTGAATTTGGTATCACTTGCATTTAAGTGCATCTGAACTGATACCAAAATTGGTACCTGTAAATAGTGTACCTTAGATAACATCTCTTAAGATTTGGAAGGAGTTGTTTATGGAAGGTAAGGTGGCCATTACTGTATTCCAGCTGGGAAATGTGTGGCTTTGATATGTAATGAAGAAATATTCTATCAATCTCCATCTTATTGTATCTTGGGCTGCATAAACAGATAAGCCAGATACACTCAAACAAGGTAACTGAGGATAACTTTATGAATGAACTAATTTACAAACATGTTAAGGAAAAGTAGCTGTGCAATGTGAAGCACCCCCGGAATAGCAATGGTAGTTGATGAGGGTGGGGCATCACCAACACCGCATCTCAAAAAGGAAAGAGCAAATGCAAGATATGCAGCCTTAGGAGAGAATGGGTCTACAGAAGTTGCCTCTGGTAGAGAATCACTATCTTGACCTTAGATTTCTTGCTGGTTCCTCCATTTAGCTAGATACAAAAAGAAACCGGAGGGCAAATGAGCTTAAGTCCATAAAAATTGAACTCTATCTAAAGACAATAAACATTATTAGAATTAAAGAGGATATCTATACGCTTGATAAAAGTTCAATGAATACAAATATGTAAAAACTAAAAACTTACATACAACTGATATCAGCCTCAAAAAT
>NW_012115154.1:14201695-14203967 GCF_000951035.1 Colobus angolensis palliatus | reverse complement strand
TATCAATCTCCATCTTATTGTATCTTGGGCTGCATAAACAGATAAGCCAGATACACTCAAACAAGGTAACTGAGGATAACTTTATGAATGAACTAATTTACAAACATGTTAAGGAAAAGTAGCTGTGCAATGTGAAGCACCCCCGGAATAGCAATGGTAGTTGATGAGGGTGGGGCATCACCAACACCGCATCTCAAAAAGGAAAGAGCAAATGCAAGATATGCAGCCTTAGGAGAGAATGGGTCTACAGAAGTTGCCTCTGGTAGAGAATCACTATCTTGACCTTAGATTTCTTGCTGGTTCCTCCATTTAGCTAGATACAAAAAGAAACCGGAGGGCAAATGAGCTTAAGTCCATAAAAATTGAACTCTATCTAAAGACAATAAACATTATTAGAATTAAAGAGGATATCTATACGCTTGATAAAAGTTCAATGAATACAAATATGTAAAAACTAAAAACTTACATACAACTGATATCAGCCTCAAAAATGTGTAAAGAATTCACATAACTACAGGGGAAAAAGAAAAACATTCACTGTTTGAGTGGGAGATTTTTATTATGCCTCTGTTGGTAATTGATAATTTAGCAGAAAAAAATTACTAAGGATAAAAGGACTTTAATAACGCAATTAATTTATTTGATCTGTGGATAAATGTACATTATATTCAACAACAGCAGAATACATTTCAAGCATAAAGAACACTTATGAAAACTGACCACATACTGGGTTACAAAGAAAAGCTCAAAATATTTCAAAGACTTGTTATCCTGCTGAAAATATTATCTCTTTATATAATAAATTAAATTAGCAATCAATTAAAAAATAAAGATAACTAGAGGGTCACAATTCCCAGGGATGAGATTGCAATATTAAGTCCGGTTGTGCTACAAGATTCCTTAAGAACGTAATAATTTAGAAAAGACTTGAATACAATAAGGAAGTTAATCATAAGGAAGTTAATCAACGAGATATCTTGCAGAACTCTGTCCTAGGAAGATTAGAAAGATGCTGCTATAGCATTAATATGGTTTGTGTGATGAATAACATAGAGATCTAAACAGTGATTGAAATGCATATTTTATTTCAATTTGCACAAACATTCAAATAATAAATACAATTTTCTGAAACGGTTTTAAGTGGTATTTTCAAGCAATAGTTTCCAAAGATGGTAATAACAAGCAACAAAATGCTGCAGCACAATAATAGAAAAGGAAAATTTTGGAAAGGGTTAATTGTGCTCTTTCAATATTGTCTAGGCCTCTCTCACTGGGATAAAGTCCGTGACAGTACTATGTGGTTTCATTGTAGTACTATTGGTGTAAAAATGTTGGCAAAGTTAAAAGTTAGTTGAAAGAACCTGGCTTAATAACACACAAATGTAAATGCAATTGCTGATAAACTAACAATGATTCATATAAGATAGTGAGAAAAGGAATGTATCGCCAAGGTTTCAAATGGGGAAGACAAGCAGTGGTTGACAGCAAGGGAAAGATGCATCTTAACACATGGATGCCTATGGATCTTATATATCCTACATGGATGTATTTTCTGAGTAATCTCTTTTAAATGAAGAGAGATTCAAGAAAAAATACTACTTTTTATGGATCTGTGCATATGAGGTTGTGATTTGTTTTACATATATGTGAATACTATATGCAAATCTGGCCTGATATCTGTTTTTGTGCAGCTGCAATGCGGTTTTAATATATGTTTTAGATTGTAATGAAATTGCTTTCCACATTTCACAAAAGTTGTAATACGGTTGCCCTTTACATTTTTAAAAACACACCACCACCCCAGAGGACACAAGTGACTTCTGATTTCTTCTCCTAGTGTTACTAGTTTAGAATACATGTAATCTGCTTCCAATATGAACACAGTGACAATATTATCAAGAGCTTCACCATGGGAAAGCCTGGATCAGCATCTTTCCAGCTGTTGATGTCACTTTCCTCATTATTTATTATCTAAACCGATGTGTTTGCTTTGGTAGTACAACACTGTGAGATATTAATTTCTGTTACTAAAGGTAGGCTACTTGCTGTTACAAAAATAAATTTCTAAATCTCAGTGGCTTCATACAATAAAATAATATTTCTCCCTTACACTGTTTTCTTATAGAGCATGCCTGGTTGGGTGTCCAGTAGTTGGGATTTGCATGGGCTTATTCTGGTTTTAGTACTGAAAGTCCTGCACGCCAGGAAACCCCTTAGCACCTGGCATGTTAGGATGGTAGGGAATGCCACGAACGGGGAAACTTCAGTAAAC
>NW_012115154.1:14199460-14201645 GCF_000951035.1 Colobus angolensis palliatus | reverse complement strand
TGATAAACTAACAATGATTCATATAAGATAGTGAGAAAAGGAATGTATCGCCAAGGTTTCAAATGGGGAAGACAAGCAGTGGTTGACAGCAAGGGAAAGATGCATCTTAACACATGGATGCCTATGGATCTTATATATCCTACATGGATGTATTTTCTGAGTAATCTCTTTTAAATGAAGAGAGATTCAAGAAAAAATACTACTTTTTATGGATCTGTGCATATGAGGTTGTGATTTGTTTTACATATATGTGAATACTATATGCAAATCTGGCCTGATATCTGTTTTTGTGCAGCTGCAATGCGGTTTTAATATATGTTTTAGATTGTAATGAAATTGCTTTCCACATTTCACAAAAGTTGTAATACGGTTGCCCTTTACATTTTTAAAAACACACCACCACCCCAGAGGACACAAGTGACTTCTGATTTCTTCTCCTAGTGTTACTAGTTTAGAATACATGTAATCTGCTTCCAATATGAACACAGTGACAATATTATCAAGAGCTTCACCATGGGAAAGCCTGGATCAGCATCTTTCCAGCTGTTGATGTCACTTTCCTCATTATTTATTATCTAAACCGATGTGTTTGCTTTGGTAGTACAACACTGTGAGATATTAATTTCTGTTACTAAAGGTAGGCTAATTGCTGTTACAAAAATAAATTTCTAAATCTCAGTGGCTTCATACAATAAAATAATATTTCTCCCTTACACTGTTTTCTTATAGAGCATGCCTGGTTGGGTGTCCAGTAGTTGGGATTTGCATGGGCTTATTCTGGTTTTAGTACTGAAAGTCCTGCACGCCAGGAAACCCCTTAGCACCTGGCATGTTAGGATGGTAGGGAATGCCACGAACGGGGAAACTTCAGTAAACGTATTTCAGGGGTTTTGACCCATTCTATCTAGTGGCACTGCTGCAGAATAAACTACTAGATCTTCCACATTTTGATAGAAAAATAATGAAGAGAGGAAAAAAAGACCTTTTGAAAGTAGAAGTCAGGGCCGGGCTTGGTGGCTCACGCTTGTAAACCCAACAATTTGGGAGGCTGATGTGGGTTGATCCCTTGAGGTCAGGAGTTCAAGATCAGCCTTTCCAACACTATAGAACCCCGTCTCTACTAAAAATACAAAAAAAAAGAAAAAAAGGAAAAAGAAAAAAAGCCAGATGTGGTGGTGTGCACCTGTTAATTCCTGTTACTCAGAAGGCTGATGCAGGAGAATTGCTTGAACCAAGGAGGTGGAGGTTGCAGTGAGCCAAGATCATGCCACTGCACTCCAGATGGGACAACAGAGCAAACCACTGTCTCACAAAAGTAAACAAAACAAGAGAGAAAGAAAGTAGAAATCAGAACTAGAAGTCATAAATGTCATATATATATCTACACACATATGTGTGTGTGCACACATATATACACGTGTATATATCTCTTTGGCCGGATTTAGTTACGTAGCTGCACCTAGATTCCAGAAGTGCTGGAAAATATAGACTTCCTATATTTTCAGAAATGGCATTATCTCTGCCACACACATAAAATTTAGATTCAAAATGTCAAGTTGTTTGTACATAATTGAGCCAAACGTCAACTTAGAAGTGACCTCAGCAACAGTGGGAGTTTTCAGCCTTCACATGCCCACAAAATACAGATTTAATAACCATCCAAAGATGAAAATACCTTCAATAGAATTCTGAATCCAAGTGAGAAGTTAAAGCATCTGAGTAGAACACAGAAATGAATAAAAATGAGTTGAAAAGGGCAGGAAAACATGGTTTTATTTTACTTTGGTTACCCCTTCCCCAAGCCAGCACAGTGCCGCGCCCCCCAAAATCTCCCAGCCTATGTTATCTCTGTGAGGGAAAAGAAGAGTGAAGAGAGTATCTGACTTTATTATGGACACAGGCACGAGGATTTCCCCAACTGGACCTGGGCAGCAAGGCCACTTGTGATCTGCAGCATTGAGCCAGCTCACCCATATTCTCTGGCACCATGGCACTGAATCTACTTGCCCACAGAAAGTATAACTGAACTTCTCACCCTTGGACTTTGGTGTTAGGCCTGCCCACCTGTGGACCCAGACACCAGGTCCACCTGCCCACAGACCCTGCTAAGAGTCCTGAACATGAAACCCATGAGCTGTCTTATCCAAAATCTTTGACTAGGATGACTGGTAAAGGGGTATCCCTT
>NW_012115154.1:14197372-14198430 GCF_000951035.1 Colobus angolensis palliatus | reverse complement strand
AAAAAAAAAAAAAACAGGCAATTTGTCATCAGTAGAACTTCCTTACAAGAAGTGCTAAAGGGATTTATTCAAGTTAAAATGAAAGGATGCTAAACAACAACATGAAAGCATAGAAAAGTGTAACTCTCACTGATAAAGGAAAATATATAGACAAATACAGAATAACATAATATTGTAAATTGTGGTACATGAATCATTTTTAATTTTAGTATAACAGAAAAGAGAATAAGAATAAGCTAATAATAACTGTAATCACAAAAATGTTTGACTTAAGGTTTCTTTGTAGGCAACCATATATCTTCAAAAGTTACAGACTGCTTTTTTCTTCCAATGTTGTTTTGTTGCCTTCTTTTACTTCACAATAACGGTTATAAAACTAATACATGATATATTTTTTATTCTCTATTATTTTCTATACATATATATCCTACTTCCCTTGCAGCCATTGATCCATTTTTGTTTCCTTCCTTCTCAAAAATGTTTCTACAATTTCTGTTTTAATTCCTGTTTTCTGAATCTCACTTACAACCATTTTAATCATTTTCACACCAAGTACCCTGGTGAAACTGAGCTCTTTAAGATTGCCAGTAATTTCCACTGAATATAATGCTATTCTTCATTTTTATTTGGTTAGGTAATTATTAGGTTTTAACAGGTATTCAATTACTCTTTCTTAATCCACTTTCTTCACTTGTCTTTATTACTTCTCCCTCTCTTTTTAACTGTTTTCTCCTCTATGGGTTTAACTCTCAATATTTGCCTCAAGAGACAAGTTTGGACCCCTTTCTTTTACTGTTTATTCCTTTGTTGATGTTGTTTCAGTCCAACAATTTAAATATCCATCTTCTTGCACTCTATACCCAAATTAATACATGGAGCTCAGGAGTCTCTTCATAACTCTATACCTATTTTAGACAGCATCTCAATTGTATGTGCATGCATCTCAAACAAAATGTATTCAAAAGTGAATTCCTGACATTCCCTATATACATGACCTACTCTAACCACAGGCTTTCACCTCTCATTTGATGGCAACACTTTTTTCTTCTTTCTCTCTT
>NW_012115154.1:14134293-14196893 GCF_000951035.1 Colobus angolensis palliatus | reverse complement strand
TGGTCTCAAACTCCTGGTCTCAAAAAATTCTCCTGCCTCAGGCTCCCAATGTGCTGAGATAACAGGCGTGTGCCACTGGACCCTACCTTGATGGAAATTCTTTTTGTTTTTTCTTTCTTTCTTTTTTTTTTTGAGATGGAGTATCACCTGTCAACCAGGCTGGAGTGCAGTGGCATGATCTTGGCTCACTGCAGCCTCTGCCTCCTGGGTTCAAGTGATTTTCCTGCCTCAGCCTCCTGAGTTAACTGGGGTTACAGACACTGTACCACACCTGGCTAATTTTGTATTTTTAGTAGAGACAGGGTTTCACCATGTTGGCCAGGCTGGTCTCGAACTCCTGATTTAAAGTGATCTGCCCACCTGAGCCTCCGAAAGTGCTGGGATTACAGGCATGAGCCACCTCACCTGGCCAGAAATTCTTTATATCTGGGTTTTCAAGACAACAACCATTAAGACATCCTTTGTTTCACACCACTCCATAATCATGTTAACTGCATTTTCAACATATATCCAAATGTAAACTTTTATTATTTCTAGTATGACAACATGATCTGAGCTATAATGATCACTCATCTGGACTGTGAAATAACATCCTGATGGAGCAGGATATTTCCCTGACTCTTTCATGGGTTTTGTGACAGGGGTGTCTTGTTTCTTGAGCCGGCCACTCTCAACTCCTTGCTGGAGGGAGTGCATGAGCGAATAAGGCAGGAACTGGAGTGTAACAGTGCTGGGGTTGACCAGCTGAGTCAGCACCAGTGGGATCAAACTCCACTCACTCAGACCCACTGTGTCCCACCCATCGTGGGAGGGAGCACACAGTTGAGTGGATGCAGGAGCTGGAACCAGCACTTTTGGGCTCCGGCAGGAGCATACTCCATGTGGGCCCTGCGGCGGCGTTTAGGTGCGGATGCCTGTGGTCCCCGACCCCCTAGAGGGCACGTTACAGTGCTCTTTTAGCTCTATCATCCACGGACGACCTCAATGTTAACAGGCCAGTGGGCCCTTCGCCTTTTTGCATGGAGCAGCTGCTCTCTGCCAGCGAGGGCAAAGGATCAGCATGACACACTCGTGGAGGATCACACTCGTGGCTCCTCCAGGAAAAATGAGGTCTCACTAATGAATTGAAGGACAGTAAATGCAGGTGATTTTTTTTGTTTTTTGTTTTTCTGATGAAAGTGGCTCTCAGTGCAAGGGGAGCTGAAAAGGGGATGAGGTGGTAGGTAATGTTCCCCTGAAGTCTGGCTGTCTCTGGCTAGATTCTTCTCCAAAGTTATTCTGTCAAGCTGTCCCTCTGAAGTCAAGCTGCTTCTCTCCAACATCCAACCATAGTCCCATCTACCCGCTGAGTCTGGGGTTTCAATAGGCACAGGATGGGGCAGGGCGGGGCCATGGGTGGTTTAGGAAAAGGCAACATTCCAGCAAAAGAAAACAGGGATATAAGCTCTTGCTTTCGGCTGCAGTTTCAGGCTTTTCAGCTGAGGATAGGGTTTCGCTGGGGACTTGCCATTTTCTGCCTAGAATTTCTCTGCCTTCTGTCCTTATCACTAATACATCTCAAAAATGTTACTTTTAAAAATCTGTGGTCTTTTCATAGTGAAGAAGCTGAAGTAGAGAAATCCTTCAAGGTATAAGTCAAATTGTGTAACGTTCCAGTTCAAAACTCTGCAGTTACTCTCGTATTTCACTTGAAGTAAAAGCCAAAGTCTTTAAAAATGGCCTACATGACCCTTCATGATAAAGCCTCCTGTTTACTTTATAGCTGTATCGTCCTCATTTCATTCCATCCTGGCCTCTACTTTGGAACACTTGTGCTTTGTTGGTCTATGCTTTTAACTGAGACTCTCAACTATTTGCCATTCTCCCTTTCTTCCTTTAGTAATAGAATATTTAACTATTAACTGGACCCAGGGCCCTCTTGCATAATTCCTAGATTTATCAGGCTCCCTCAGGGAAAGGTGTGGCCACATGCTCAGCAAATTCCAGCTAATAGGATGTGAATAAGAGTGATTTGTACACTACTGGGTTGTGTTCTTATAGTTATTTTCAACACTTTCTTTTTTCTCTTTTTCCAATGGCCGCAATGCAAAATGGCTAGCTAAAGTCAGAGTAACCCTCTTGCACTATAAACACTGTAAATTGGAAGTTCAAGGTGGGTTTGGCAGAGCAATTTGATAGAATGGTATGGGTTTTATTAATTGTAATGGCACCACCAGCCTTGGATTATTTACAAGGCTGTTTAGGTAGGGCAGATGTAACTTTTTGCCTTATTAAATTAACTAGTAATTTTTGTCTCCCAGTTATATAGTTGAACTAATAACCTACAAAATATTATTTTGGTCCCTATCTTATGATAGTACTCAGATAATCCAAGGAATATTGAAGCTAAATAGAATTGGAAGGTTGCCTAAATCAGAAATCAAATATTCCAACTAGGTTATGCCATTTTCCAAACCAGAAATTTTATGTTTGCTTTTTAACAGCAGAGTTTATCTGGTTTATAAATAATCATTTAGATCTGAGAGTGAGTTGGAATAATGTTAGGGATTCATAGATCACTGATTTATTGTATTATGAATTAAGTAACTGGAGTCTGTGTATGGTGGTATATGCAATAACTCCTTAGCTGTTTCAGATGATTAATACCAGAAATGGCTCAGCATTTCACTCATTGCCTATGTATACTTGTCTACCAGAATGATAAAGCATTAATAGATTCTTATTCTAACCAGGGGCAAAATGTGTTTCTTTTCAGCATTTTGGTGACTATCCTAACATTTTACAACGACTGCCCCAAGCAAAATGAAAGAGTTGGAATAGAGATGAAACAAAAAGTCAATGATGAGGTAGGGTGCAGAGAGATATTTTTTTAGATAAAAATTATTCAATATAACTCTTTTCCTCTGGATAATGACCTATTGAGAGACTATTTCAAATTACTATTTCATAGACCTATAGGTCTTAAAGCTAAAAGGCATGTTGAACAGAAATCAGTTGCAAACTCCAGCTCCCAGGCAGGTGATGCATTAAGACCCTCAGTCCACACACTGGCTAATGACTTTTTCCAAGATTACAAACTAGAAATGTCAGAACTAGGTCCAGAGTTCTAGAATCCTGATATACGAATGCTTGTATCTTCTTGAGAATGTAAAATAAAGTTTGATTCTGTGATTCATTCATTTTTATATATTCATCTACTTAACAGACAGATAGCCAGATAAATGTTAATGCCATACAATCAGTGAAACAGCAGAGGTATGTCAAAATGGTAAGGAAACCTAGAAAGAAACCAGTTTCATTTCAAAACCTTACATTTTAGCATGGAGGGATATCTTGAGCTGACGGTTAAGAATAGTTATATGTTGTAGATGGGAGGAATAGGCTAGAAAAAGACACTCCAGCCAGGAGGAATGTTTTGTGTCTCTCTATCCCTATAGGGAGCCATGGAAGATTGTAGTGTGAATGAAAATAGTGAGCAGCCTAATATAGCTTGGGTGCTGGGTGGCTTGGTGGAAGGGTTCAATGTATGCCCACAAAAAGCGATGAGTTGCTTATAAGTCAGCTAAGAAATCTGCATTCTTATTATCCTGTAGGAAACAAAAGAGAAAAAAAAGAATCTTATAAGTAAGAAAAACCTAATTGTTTTTAATAAAGATTGCCCCTGTTATCTTCAGAGTTAGTTGAAATGAATAAATCTGGGGAGTATGAATAGCATACAAAGTTCAGAAATAATAAAACCATTTTTTTTCTTTTTCTTTTTTTTTAAATTAGGGCATTGACGATGGAAGAAAAAGGCAAGACTTCATTTTGGGAGGCCGAGGCGAGCAGATCACAAGGTCAGGAGATCGAGACCAACCTGGCTAGCACGGTGAAACCCCATCTCTGCTAAAAATACAAAAAATTAGCCAGGCGTGGTGGCGGGTGTCTGTAGTCCCAGCAACTCGGGAGGCTGAGGCAGAACCCTGGAGGCGGAGCTTGCAGTGAGCCAAGATGGCACCACAGCACTCCAGCCTAGGCGATAGAGAGAGACTCTATCTCAAAAAAAAAGAAAAGAAAAAAAAAAAAGGCAAGACTTGATGAGGATTTCTAGAGTAAAATATATATTTAAACATGGGGGCTAGAAATTGGAACAGCACTTTGTAATATTCATAAATGTTGCAGATACAAGACATAGAGAGGTTTGGTTAAGAGGTTGTGAGAACATATCTTCATGCTAAATATGTAATTCTGAAAGTATTCTATTTCTTTGAATCTCAATTTTTCAAGGTAAAGTAGCCATACATATTCATCTCAAAGGGTTATTAAACTTATGGAAAAAGTAAATCAGAAAATGCATATAAAGTAATCAAGAGTGCCAATTAAGTGGAAGCTATTGAATAAATTGCAGTTATTACTAGTATTATTTCTTGTTTCTATTGATTTATTAGAGTGAACTTAGAAACAAATACTCTTCATGAAAATGAAAATACATATCAGAATCATGGAGAGGAAATATGTACATGTCCACTTGACAGTCTGATTTATTATAAAGTAATAGTTGAAAAGACAAAACTGACCAATATTTTATAGAATTCTTATAGAATTTTGTTTTTGGTTTGGTTGAAAGTAAATTGAGTTTTATAAAAGTTGAACTTCCTGACTGAAACAAATAAACACTAGAGCCTATTAGCTATCAGCAGCAGGTGTCTACAGAAACATTAGAACCTCTGGACATATGCCTATGCCTGAATGATTATATTTTAGCCTTCAGAGCATTCTCTCATAGCAAAGTAGGCTAGCTATGAGCCAACATTTGAAATATGCAAAGTTTTTCTTCAGATGCTGCCTTTTCAAATCCTTTGCAGTGAATGGGGGAGACAGATTATAGAATATGACCTGAAAAATCCCAAAGGGTTTTTAAGCCTCAGATACAGCATGTTCTATTTTCTCCATCATATGTTTTCATAGAAGTGAAATCAAGTAAAATGAATATTTGATATTGACATTAAGGAAAAAAAGGAAATCACAAAAGGGAAACATGACGTTAGGGAAGTATAGGGAATTTGACAAGAGACTTGACTTTTGTAGGGATGATTGAAAGTGGTTATTGGTACATAAAACACAAGTTATTTGTAGCAGTCACTGACAGAACTATATCTTTTGTTGATGACGGGATTTATAAGTCATTGCCAGAACCTGAGATTCTGGTGAACTCAAAACCTGTGTTGCCAAAATATGTGAGACACAATATATATTATTATTTGCTTTCCATGACTAGGCAAAAAGATAAGTGAATCTCCCCTTCCATCCCTAAAAGGAAAAGTGATCATCACCACCATCATTATAATCATAGCCATAATCACATACACAGAGTCATAAGACAACTTACATTGACCCAGATCCTCTCCTAGTTGCTTTCTAATTATTAACTCATTTAATTTACCAGCAACCCCTTGAAGTAGGCACCATTGCTCTCCCCATTTTACTAATGAGGAACCTAAGGTACAGAGAGGTCATAGAACCTTCTGAAAGTCATACAGGGAATTCTTTCATTAAGCTAGCTATCATTTCCATAGGCCCGAAGAGTCTGATGGCTATTTCGATTATCTGGGGCAGATAATCTTTGTATCTGTTGGAAAGACAATACTGCAGAGTGGTTAAATAAGGTTGCCAAATCAAGTCTCTTACTAACCACAGCGAAAAATAAGTCTCGCTCTCACTAACTCTATGACTTTAAAACACGTATGTAACCTGCTTGAATTTGAATGTCTCCATCTATAAAATGAAGACAAAGGTGAAAATGGAGGTATGTTAGGTCATAGTGTGTGATCTTTGTAGAATGCCTCTATGTATACCAGAGTGAAAATTCTCTAAGTTCTCAAGTACAAATGTAGATAGTGGGAGACGGCCCCAGTGTCCTCATCCCAAGATTTTCTGGACCCAGTAATCATGTGTGAGGCCTCCATGATGCCATAACTCTCTGAGTAGCCAAACCGTTTTCGTGGATGGCTTTATAAGCTGTTGCTGAGTGCTGATGTGGCTGAAGTGTAACAGCAGTGAGCCTACAGTTCTATGATTCTCCAGGCTCATGGGTATCTCACTCTGTTGTATAACCTGCTAAGATCACCAAGATTCAGATGCAATTCTTTGAGTCATAAGGTAGGCAATGTGGAAACTTTTCCACTCACTGTTTTTATTACCTGGTTTATAACTTTAACTTTTTTACTTGAAGACCTCCAAGAATCCAAAGGTAAAGTGACTTTGAGTGAAGGTTATAGTCATTCTCACCTACATTTGGATTTGAAACACCTGTGTGCTGTAACTTAGCTCAGTATAGCAAGCACATAATGATGACTCTACTTACTAGTGTATGTCTAATAAATGTCTACAACATTTCAGGAGATAAGTGACTTTAAAGGACTTTTCTCATTATATAGTCTCAGCAATTTCCTAATTATCATATAATTAGTGTGCCCTTCCTTAGTAGGTAAGTTACTACACATAGTAAGTAATTTTTTTAATTTTGTTTCAACAAATCAAGCCTGAGCTTCTCTTGGTCTGAAACTTCACTCTAAAATTATTAGGGCCCGTAACTCCTGTAACTCCCACAGTACCCTAATTGTCTACTATAAATGACTGCTGTCATACCGTGAAATCCAATTGGGTATATCTTTTTCCCTCCTGCAAAATATCTTTATTTATTTATTTGCTTATTTTTATTTTATTTGCCTGCTGGACTTGTGCTAATTGAGACAGATGGTGTTATGATTTTTTATATTTTATCTATAAAATGAGAAATTCAATTGACTGCCACATTGAAAAACTTAGTTACTTCATCATTTTGCATTTTTCCCCATAAACTCCCTGAAATTAGTATACATTTAAGTAGAAAGAATTGAGAAACAGAGTTAAATTATTTGCAAGACTACAGAGTAAATTAGAGAAACAATTCACCATCAAGGTGAGGTAAGCTAAATCACCTCTAATACTTTTAGATTCATTTCTCCCCATAATGTCATTAGGTTGTGATTCTAAAAATCAACTAACATTATTCTATTAATGGATTTATTGCATTTGGCAATATTTTCACTAATATTTTGGAATATTTAAATCTATGTGGTGGACTGCACTAATCCTATTTAATCCTTCCCTGGGTTATTATTTTTGGTCCTCAATTCAATCATAATACTCTAAGCTAGTTAAAGCCTGATATTATTTATTATTTGTTTTAATAAAATTAACACTAAGTGTATGCTTCTAACCTATCAACAATCTGGTGTGTAATGTTTATTCATTTTATCTTCTTTAATATCTGCAGATAGTTTCTGTGTCTTAACAGTAGTATAAAAATAAAGGGTGTGATTTTTCCCTTGTAGAATGACTCATTGTATGGGGAGAAACGGTGTCCTACTGACTAAACATTTTTACATAGTCAGTTGCAGAATATCTTACATGTAGAGTTGTGAGACCATTAATGAATTCATTCTTTTATCATTATTTCATTGAAGCATATTTTGTATCAGATACTCTACTAAGCATTGACTACAAGGAGGTTTATGTCACACTGTTTAATGATTGTATTTTTCACCCTCCTATGTCACTAGGTTTAGTCATTCTAGTAAAATTTTATAAATTCTTTCTATAGTTAACAGTTTTCTCTTTGCTCTGAATCATCTCTTCAGGTGTTCTATAAATAGGACAGTGGCATTGCTCAAATGAAAGACTCTGACAACAGAACTTCTGCCAGCAGGAAACCAGCAGGTCCGTCATCGCTGAGAAATCTCAGAAGTTTTCCTCTTTCTGAACTTGTGACGATTCATCTTGCTTTCCTAGATTGTCCTTACAAGGCATGAAAGACATAATTGCTTTATCCTCTCTCTGTAACATATACCCTATGTATCAGGAGCAATAAATAACTATTTCATAAGGAAGTCTCTCTGATGAACCCCCAAGAGTACATATGGGTCAGTAAGAAAACTAAGTGTAGCAAATTACCTCTGTCTTTGAAACAATGTATTTCTTGCCTTATAATTACTTTTGAAATAGAATTTATATGCCTGTGAAAAATATTTACAATATGTGTCATATGAGATGTATACATAGATCATTTTTCATGCTTGATATTGTCTATTATTGGTTCTGGTTCTGACAAATTCTATGTAATGCATGATCAATACCCTATATAAAAACTAATGCAATAAACTTAGAAAGAAATCAAATAAGGTGAAAGAAAAATACCATAATGTATGCCATTTAATATAAATATAAATTAAGAAAACTTCTACTTAGTATTTCTAAATGTAATCATATAAGTTACAGACACAAAAGATACTCTTTAGCAAAGCATCTTATAATATTACTTGTATTAGGTCTACTATTGTAGACTCACTTTTAAGATTTTCCATTATCTGGTCCGAAGCTTTCTGTTGAGATTTTTGATGTGGCTGAAAGAATACCATACTAAATCTTATAATTCAGTTTCCAATTTTTGCACTGATACTAAAATCTGTGTCACTTTGGTTAAGTTCTTGACACTTCTGCACTTTGAGCATCTTATATACAATGTGACTGATCTATGTGACCTCTGAGGTTACTTTTCACTTTAATATGATGTCTTTTGTATTTATTTTTACTTCTCAATATACTCTGGAATGTATGTAACACATTCTGGCCTCAATCACTTGCATAAGCTTATTAGTCTGCCACTGTATTGTAGATTCTATGAGACTAGAAAGTAAACATTTGGTTTATTGATAAGTCCCAACGATATGTTCTAACACATATTTATTATGCAAAATGCCTTCTATCTGGCTATTCATTTCCACCTTACTGCTGCCTTTTCTCTTCATTCGTTCATTCACTCATTCTTCATATATTAATTCATTCACCTGCTTCTTTTTTGATTCTTTAAATTCTGTCTGTATTCAAGGTCAACTGAGCTTCAGCTTTTCCATTACGCTCTCCTGACCATTCCAGCCATAACTGATCATCTTTGTCTGTTTCACCTCCTACCTCATACACAGTGGTGATCACATTATTACGGACCTAAGAATGGAATCTCTGTAGACGTATTAATACATTGCTATATTGTTCTTCAATGTTTCTGATTTTCCCAGTGACTCTGGATTTATCAAAGGCAGACATATTCTAACATGTGCCTTCTAAAAGTTATCCACGGCATATAATACAATCTAGACAAAGAATTTCAAAACTGTAATTCAACATATTCTCTCTCACTAGCTAATACATGTTCAAACACATATACATACGCAACCCTTGATGGCCCATCAGTATCCGGGAATTTATTCTGGTAAAAATTAAAACAGTAAAGGGACTAAGTGATATAAATGATATACACTCCAGGAAATGGCTGCAACCTCTCCTCTAACTTACTGGAATAGTGGTAAATCCGTAATTATCTGAAGTACGAGGATGACACTGCATTTCTTAATTTTGCCCATAATATAAAAAGACTCTTTCCTTCCCTTGTCTTTGCCACCATTTTTTTTTTCTGTGAGAAAAGCCAAGTGGTCTGAAGTTATGCTGGCGCACAAGGCATTTTAAAATAGCTTTCATTTACGAGCAATCATCTATGAAGGACTAACATTTAAGGAACCTTGCTGTGTCCTTTTTTGAGATTACAGCTTCCATACAAGTGACAAATACATTTAGATGGAACATGAGGTGTTCTCTATGCAGTTTTCGATTTGTATAGTTAGCATCCACACCTTTTAGGATAAAATGCTCAAATGAGAAATGTTGAAGAATACTAATAACTTCTAACAAATAACTAAAATAGATATTGTCCCAGAAGGGTAACAGCAGGCTGTATTTCCAGTGAATACATTTGAGTAAGTAATTTATAGTTCCTTTCTAAGGAAATATGGTAAACACATTTTCTTGTACTTTTATTCCTTCAAACATTTCAGAGAATAAGAGATCGAAATGACAGAGAGAATTCTAATAGTTTATCTTATGTCTACTCCTTCTAGGTGAATATTTTGCGTGGGAAAACTCTAAAAAATAAATCTTAGGTAACACTTCAGTTGTTCTGTATTTTATATATTTCTTGTGGCCAAATCCCTATTGATCCAGCAGACCTGTGATTAAAAGAGCATCGTATAGATGTTTCCGGATTAAGAAGATGACAAATATAGAATTAGATACATACAAAACATTTATTATATGTTACATATTATGTATGTCATAGATAAAATATAATAGGGCAAAAGTGTAGCTCTATGTTATTCTCTTTTTTTGAGAAGGGGTTTCACTCTTGTTGCCCAGGTTGGCGTGACCTTGGCTCACTGCAACCTCCATCTGTGGGTTTCAAGCGATTCTCCAGTCTCAGCCTCCAGAGTAGCCAGGATTACAGGTGCCTGTCACCACACCCAACTAATTTTTGGTATTTTTGGTAGAGAGGGTTTCACCATGTTGGCCAGGCTGGTCTCAAACCTCTGACCTCAGGTGATCCACCCGCCTCAGCCTCCCAAAGTGCTGAGGTTACAGGCGTGAGCCACCACATGCGAGCAGCTCTGTATTATTCTAATTACAAAAATAATCTAAGAAAAGTGCCTTGTATTTGGTGATTTCTTTCTCTCCTTTTTTTAAGATCAACATTCTAGATCAACAAATAAAAATGAGTATTTTCTCTGTTAGGGGAAAGTATCTTGTATAAAGGTCTGCTATGTGGCATTTGTTAAAAATGTAGACCACTATCCAAGCCATAAATACTGAGGATTGTCTTTAGTATAATGCAGGAGTTTTCTGGATATTGAGGTAGCAGCATGGGAGCAAATGAAAGTTTAGATCTAGTGACCTAGAAACCATGTAGCAACTAATTTTACAGATGATAATATTAAAACCCAGGTATGTGCAGTGACAAAGTTAGATTTATACAAAGACCTAGTGGTCCAGAATCCAGATTTCTTCATTCTTAGGAATATAGTTTCTTTTTGTTTGTATATTTAAACTCATAAATTGTAATAGAGTATTTCAAGGTACAGTCATTTTTGTTCCTTTGTAAATATAATAACCTCCTTTTCCAAAACAATTACTTTCCATTGAAAAGTAATTTAAATGCTAAATTCAGTGCAACCTCTTAAAAGTCAACCAAGCCTCTTGATATAGCTTTTTTTTTTTTTTAAGTTTACTTTTGTCAAGAAGAGTCTGAGATTTTATGCTACTTGGAAGCTAACCAGCTAGTCTGCCAGTTACAGGGATGCTAGTAGAATACATGAAACACCTGGGTTTGAGATAGAAATATTTCTTACTCGTGATACAGAAAGAAGTGTGAGCGCTCTTTTTGCATCTGCACTTGCCCCTAAAGTCCTGCAAGTTCATTGTGGAGGAGCAGAGACACTGCATTGCAGTGAGTGTGTATCACAGCAAGGAACCCAGAGCTCAGGGAATCTGAAGCTTCTTAAATGTCCTGCAAACAAATCTGCCTTTATGCCCAGAAGACATTCTCCTTATTGTATTGGACAGTAAGCAAAACTTCATTTCGTTTCTGAAAAGCGTCTATTTTACAAAACTATTCACTATAAAAACATTCTTGAGAAGAGAGTTCTAGGGGGAGAAAAGGGGCAGTCAGTGGTTTACTCATAAGACATGCAACAATGCAAGGGACCCCTAGAGAACTGTGAGCCAAAAACCTTCTATTACTAATTTATTAATTATTCACTCATTAATAGACTCATTCATTTATTCTTTCATCATTCTATTCTGTTGTTCTACTATTTAGTCAGTAATTATTCCATCTCTATGCCAGGATCTATCTTATTATTCAGTAACTTTTTATTTCAACCAAAGAAAACTGATCTTCCTACTTAAAATCTATGAATCAATCAATCTACACTTTTATAACATGAAGTTAGTCTTTTCTGATGCTGTTTCTTCAACTTAAAAAAAAAAACTTTTAAAACTTAATTTTACCAATTGAAATCTACTGCTTTCCTCAAGAAACAAGTAAAATAGCATATTCTTTATTCATTATCTCTGATTCCTACAATTGAAGCTACAAAAAAATCTCCTTCTGTTGACCTCATGGAACAATTGTGGCTTTCATTTTTGTAACTCTTGGAATTTCTGCTTTCTTTGACAGTTTTCAGAATAATTTATGTTTAGTTCTAACTCCCTGTCTGTGAGTGTTAGTACCAGGAGATGACAGCCTGCTCAATCCGCACTGTTTTTTAATACCCATAGTGCCTCTGTAGTCTCCTGCCAATAGTTTAAATCCACGTGTTAATTGAAATTGATATCCCAGTAATTTGGTCTGTGTTGCAGCTAGGCTTCTATCTGGTATACAAATTACAGTAATTAACAAGTAGTTACATCATTTATCCCATTTTTTCAATCCATCTGTACTTCAGTAAGATAATAAATATATATATTTATATATGTAATATATCTATGTGATATACAATTAAATACATATATTTAATTACATATATAATTAAATAAATATATATTACAAGTAGGTACATCATTTATCCCATTTTTAATCCATTTGTACTCAATAAGATAATAAATATATATTTGTATATGTAATATATATAGTAATATATAATTAAATAAATAGGTATATTACAAAGAGGATTTTGTGTGTGTGTGTATATATATATATATATATATATATACACATACATGGTGGGGAGAGAGACAGACAGACAGACAGAGACAGAGAGCAAGAGAGAGCACAAGAGAGCTATTCTGGATGTTTTTCCGTCCCTATTTTTTGGCTTACATTATTGTGACTGCTAAAGTATAATTCAGTAATTCAGGATCTAAGTTCTACCTACTACTTGTTGATTGTTCGCATTTTGGAAACAGTCATGCGGCCTCAAAAAAAGTTAAAAATAGGACTCAGCAACAGGATGGCTACAGTAAAATAGCTAAAAATACTAAGCATTGCAAGGATGTAGAACAACTGGAATTCAGATTGATAGAATTGCTTGAAAACAAAACTTGTTTCTCAATATCTTTCAAAGCTAAACATGCATATATTCTGTGACCCAGGAATTATTTTCCTGCCTATTTATATAACCCCAAAAAGTGAATGTGTATGCCCACCGAAAGCATGCACAAGATGTTCACAGCAGCTTTATTGATAACAGCAAGAAAATGGCAATAATGCAAATGTTTACCAACAGAATAACTGATGAATAAATTCTGGAATATTCACACAAGAGAATACTACATATAAATTAAAATGAATGTATCCCTACTATACAAAACAACGGATGAATCTTGTAAAATATTGAAGAAGAGCCTCAGATATAAAGAATGCATACAGTACCATTCCATTAAAAAATATTCAAAACCAAGCAAAATAAATCTATCTTAATAAAGGTGAGAATAAAATTTGTCTCTGTGGCATAAAAACTATATGGGGGAAAATGGAGCCTGCTAGGATGTTACAAATGTTCTAAATTTTGATATAGGTAGTAGTTACATATATGTATGTCTGTATGTGTGTACTTGTATTCATACATATAGTGTGTGCATGTAGTATATGTATATTACATGTATCCATATATATATAAAATGTTTACATAGGCACAAATTCATCAAACTACACAGTTAAAAATATTGAAATTTTCATACATAAATTAATGCTTAAATTTTAGAAGAAGAGGAAGATGAAGAACAAGAGGAGGAGAAAGAAGAGGAGGAATAAATGAAATTGTCAGTGGCAAAATGAACAAGGCCTTAAGTCTACAACCTAGAGACTTGGAAATTCTACAGGCATAGATCATAGTTTTGGCATGGTGGCTAAGGTAAGAATTGGGAATAGAGTGGGAAGGCATTGGAGAGAGTTATGATTTACATTTATAAAGAGAAGATAACTATGCAAGGAAGAATAGACTAGATCCAAAGTCTCAGGTTGAGGAAAAATATAAGTGATATAAAATGAGAATTTATTATTGTGCAATACAGAACAATAAATGTGCATGTTAAAAAAATTCAATTAAAATCAAGTTGTCTTTCTACCAATCGAATTTCAACAAAAACCTGAGCTTTTAGCAAGAATGAAAGTCACCAGGTAAAGGACTCATATCCTCAAAAATTAGAAAGGTAATGAAAGTCAACCTAGAATTTTATTTGTATTAAAATTGTTTATCAAGAATTAGATTAAAACAGATATGTTCAGAAAAACAAAAATGGGGTTTACCATTAATTGATTATTAATTAGATAAAATTAAAAAGAACAGACTATGTAAGAAAAGTGATCTTAGATGAAGAATTGGAAATACAAGAAGAAATGGTGAGCAATAATATATTGGAGGAGGCAGAGAAAGAGTGTGGCATAGAAAGCTGCACCGATTGTCCTGCCTGCATGAACACCAATTTAACAACTACCTACACAGAAAAAACACCTTCATAAAAAACAGCAATCAGGTGAGCACTCATAGTACCTAGTTTTAACTCCATATCACTAAAAAAAGCACTGAAAAGATAGAAAATAATGCTTCTGAATCACTGAGGCCCACCCCCCACCCCACGCACACTTGCACACAGTGGGATGCCTGACGTGGACGGCTTCTCTGGGTGCTGGGGGCGGGAGAGTCAACTGAGAAGCATTTAGCCTGTTAGGGCAGAAAGGAAAGTTGGGCCAAACTGAGCTAATGCTCTAGCGGTGGAGGGAGCATTTAAACCAGCCCTGGCCAGCCCTAGCCAGAGGGAAATTATTGATCCTAGAGGTCTAAAATTGAATGTCTGCAAACCTCACCACTGGAGGCTATAGCTTCTGTGTCTCCAAGTAAACTTGAAAGGCAGTCTAGGCCATAAGGACTGTAATTCTTACTCAAGTCTTAGTGCTGAACTAGCTCCAGAGACAGTGGACTGGGGGAGCATGGGACATACTGAGACACCAGTTACAGGAGCCAAGGCAGTGTTGGCCCCAGCCTTCCCCTAAACTCAGGCTTCACAGCTTGTTGCTGAAAAGGAGACCCATTCCTTCCACTTGAGAGGAGAGGGAAGAGTCCAAAGGACTTGGTCTTGCATCTAGGATACAAGCTCAGCTACAGCAAGAGAGGGCACTGGTCAGAGTTGTGAGGCCCCTGTCCCAGGTCCAAGCTCCTGGATGACATTTCTAGGCACATCCTTGGCCAGAAGGGAACCCACTGCTTTGAAGGAAAGGACATAGTCTTGGAAGCATTTATCACCTGCTACCCGAAGAGCCCTTCGACCCTAAATAACTAACAGTAATTCCCAAGTACTAGCTTGTGGGCCTTGGGTGAGCCTCTAAGACTCTCTGGCTTCAGGTATCAGCACAGTCACAGGAGATTAGAGCACTAAGCAGGCCACTGGGGTCTCCAATTAAAGAACTTGACTCTTGGATGGCATTTGTGGACCTGCCCTGGGCCAGAGAGAGGCCCTTTGCCCTGAAGGTTGAGTCCCGAGCCAGGCAGTATTCACAACAAGCTGACTTAAAAGATCTTGGGCCTCAAGGGAATATCAGCAGTAGTCCTGCAGTACTCCTCGTGGTCTAGGGTGGCAGTGGCTATGGCGTGAGGCTCCTCTGCCTCTGGAAAAGGGAGAAAAGAATGGGAAGGACTACATCTTGTGGTTGGAGTGCCAGCTCAGCCACAATACATAGAACACAAGGTAGACTAAGGTTTTTGACTCCAGTTCCCTACTTCCAGACAGCTTTTCTAGACCCACCCTGGGCCTGGGGGATCTTGCCATCCTGAAGGGAAAGACACATATCTGGTTGGCTTTGCCGCATGCTGATAGTAGAGCCCTAGAGCCTTGAGCAAACATAGAGAGTAGCCAGGGAGTCATTACAGTAGGCTCTGGTGATACCCAGTGCGGTACTGGCTTCAGATCTGACCCAGGGCCATAGTGCTGGTGGACACAGAGGTGTTTATATCACTCTGCCCCCAGTTTTAGGTGGCTGAAACAGCAAAAGAGAGCCTCTGTATGTTTGAGAGAAAGTAAGGGAATAGAAAAAGAATCTCTGTATGGTAATCCAGATAATTCCCCCAGATCTTGTCCAAGACCATGAAGGTGGTACCTGTATGAATCTGCAAGAACCACAGTATTACTAGGCTTGGGGTGCCCCCAAAGCAAATACGGGTTAAATCACAACATCCAATTTCTGGAAAACTTTCCCAAGAATGATGGCTACAAATAAGCCCAGATAGTGAAGACTACAATAATTACCTAACTCTTCCATGTCCAAACATCAAACATCTACTAACATCAACACCATCCAGAAAAACACAACCTCATCGAATGAACTAAATAAAACATCAAGGACCAATCCTGGAGAAACAGGTACTATAAGACCTTTTGACAGAGAATTTAATATAGCTGTGTTAGAAAAGCACAACAATTTCAAGAAAACACAAAGAAGAAATGCAGAATTTTGTCAGATAAGTTTAACAAAAAGGTTGAAATAATTTAAAATAATCAAGCAGAAATTATGGAGCTGAGAAATGAAAATGGTGTCCTGGAGAATGAATCAGAGTCCTTTAATAGCAGAACTGACCAAGCAGAAGAAAGAATTAGTCAGCTTAGAGACAGTCTATTTGAAAATACAGTCAGAGGAGACAAAAGACAAAGGAATACAAAATAATGAAGCATGCCTACAGGATCTAGGAAACAGCCTTAAAATTGCAAATCTAAGGGTTATTGGCTTTAAACAGGAAGTTGAGAAAGAAATATGGATAGACAGTTTATTCAAAGGTATAATAACAGTTAACTTCTCAAGCCTAGGGAAAGATATTAATATGCAAGTACAAGGAGGGAATAGAACACAGATTTCACCCAAAGAAAACTACCTTGAGCATTTAATATTCATACTTTCAAAGGTTAAGGATAAGGAAAGGATTCTACAAGCAGTAGAGAAAAGAAACAACTAACATAAAATGGAGCATCAATATGGTTGGAAGCAGACTTTTCATTGGGAAACTTACAATCCAGTAGGGAGTGGCATGACACACATAAAATGCTGAAAGAAAAAAACCTTTACCCTAGAATAGTACATCCGGCAAAAATATCCAACAAACATAAAGGTGAAATAGAGACCTTGCGAGACAAACAAAAGCTGGGGTAGTTCATCAATACCAGACCTTTCCTAAAGAAATGCTAAAGGGAGTGTTTCAATCAGAAAGAAAAGAACATTAATGAGCAATAAATAATCACCTGAAGGTACACATAAAGTACATGGAAAAACACAGAATATAATATCACTGTAACTGTGGTATGTAAACTACTATTGTCATAAGTAGAAAGACTAAACTATGAACCAATCAAAAACAATAACTACAACAACTTTTTAAGACATAGTACAATAATATATAAATAGAAACAACAAAAAGTTAAAAAGTGGGGGGACAAAGTTAAGATGTAGTTTTATTATGTTTTCTTTTGCTTATTTTTTTTCTGTTTATGCAAATAGTGTTAAGTTGTTGTCAGGTTAAAATAATGGGTTATAAGATAGCATTTGCAAGCCTCATTATAACCTCAAACCAAAAAACATACTAAATGGATGCGCAAAAATTAAAAGCAAGAAACTTAATCATATTACTAGAAAAAATTAACTTCATAGAAAAATACAGGAAGGAAAGAAGAAAGAGAAAACCACAAAACACATAACAAAATAGCAGAAGTAAGTCCTTACTTATCAATAATAATATTGAATATAAATGAACTAAACTTTCTGATCAAAAGACTTAGAATAGATGAATGGATGAAAAAACAAGACCCATTGATCCAGTGCTTACAAGAAACACACTTAATCTATAAAGACACACACACTGAAATTTTTTAAAAAATCAAAAAAGATATCCCATGTTAATGGGAACCATAAAAAGCAGGAGTAGCTATACTTATATTAGACAAAATAGATTTCAAGACAAAAACTATAAGGAGAGAAAAAATGTTACTATATAAAGGTAAAGGGGTCAATTCAGAGAGAGGATATAACAATTTTAAATATATCTGCACTGAACACTGAAGTACCCAGATATAAAAAGTAAATATCACTAGAGCTTAAGAGAGAGATAGGCCCCAATGCAATAACAACTGGAGACCTCTACAACCCATTTACAGCATTGGACGTATCTTCCAAATAGAGGATCAACAACAACAACAACATAAATCAGACTTAATTTGCATTATAGAGCAAATGAATCTAATAGGTACTTACAGAACATTTCACCAAATGGATGCAGAATAAACATTCTTCTCCTTAGCATACGAATTACTCTCAAGGATAGATTAGACTTTAGATCACAAAACAAGTCCTAAAACATTCAAAAAATTGAAATATCAAGCATCTTTTCTGATCACAATGGAATAAAAATAGAAAGTAATAACAAGAGGAATTTTGGAAATTATACAAAAGCATGGAAATTCAACAATATGCTTCTGAATGACCAGTCACTGAAGAAACTAAAAAAAGAATTGAAAAATTCTTTGACCCTTGACTGGCTTTTCCTTGCTGGCTCTTCTCTCTCGTGCCACAATGTGAAGGACACGTTTGCTTCCCCTTCCGCCATGATTGTAAGTTTCCTGAGGCTTTCCCAGCCACAAGGAACTGTGAGTCAATTAAATCTCTTTCCTTTATAAATTACCCAGACCAGAGGCAGGTCTTTATAGCAGTGTGAAAACAGACTAATACACTATGCTTGGGTAGGACCCAACTGGGGCCATTATAAGCTGACCCCTGCTACTTAAAAACAGTCTTTTACCAATGGTGAGAATGAGAGCAGTCGTGCACTCAAAGGAAAATGAGTCTCGCTTGGATGCCATCTGCCCAGTGACGTTGCATACTCATTCTGACAGCACATGGGAATCTTGGGTGATGTTGGCACTCTGTGTCAGCTCCTTATCAGTCAAACTAAAGACCCTGATGCCAGGGTCTTCAGGGTCAACTATCTCTCCACAAAGGTTTAGCAATTATCAGGATAAGGTAGCAAAGTCACAGGGTAGATGAGATCACTTAGAAAGGGAGGAAAGAGTTAAGGGTAGAATCCCTTGCCATTTCACACTGCAGTGTGTAGGCTCACACATTTGACCCAATACCATGAATAATGGATGTGGTAACTGTGTTTTTATGCAACCAAGCACTGGGTAGCAGTAAATTTTCCTGCTTCCCTTAAGCACATTTTATGATTTATTGCTGTGTAGTGTGCAGGTACAGCTAAGGAGGGGGAAAGTACTGTCAACCAAGTCCACACAGTGTATGTGGGCTGTTGGCAAATCCCAGCCTCTTTCTCCTGTCAAATAAATCAGATGAGTTGCTAATATATATTTGAATGCATGGATATTTCCTTTTGTTTGTTTTTTACAATAAAGTTTAAGACGGAATTCAATTAAAAAAAAAAAAAAGAAAAATTCTTTGAAACATATAATACTGGAAATACAAGATATAAAATCCTATGGAACACAAAAAAGCAGCACTAAGAGGGAATTTTATTGCTAAAAGTGCCTACATCAAATAAGAGGAAAAACTTCAAATGAACAACCTAATAATGAATCTTAAAGAACGATAGAGCAAGAGCAAACTCTACTCAAAATTAGTAGAAAAAAATAAAATAAAATCAGAACAGAAAAAAATGAAATAAAAAAACAATATGGAAGATTGATGAAATAAAAAGTTGTCTTTTTGAAAAGTTAAACAAAATTGACCATCCATTAGCCAAACTAAACAAAAAAGGAGAGAAGATCCAAATGAATACAATCAGAAATAATAAAGAAGACATTACAGCTGATACTGCAGATATTCAAAGGATCATTAGGGGCTAATATGAGCCAGTATATGCCAACAAATTGGAAAATTTAGAAGAAATGGAAAAAGTCCTAGCCACATACAACCTACCAAGATTGAACCAGGAAGAATTCCAAAACCTGAACAAACCAATAACAAGAAATGAGATTGAAGCCATAATAAAATATATCCCAGTAAAGATAATCCTAAGACCTATTGCTTCACTGTTGAGTTCTACCAAACATTAAAGAACTAATATCAATCCTACTCAAACTATTAAAAAAATAGAGGAGCAGGGTGTACTTCCAAACTCATTCTACAAGGCCAGTATTACCCTGACACTTAAACCAAAAACATGTCAAAAAATAAAAAAATAAAAAACAAACAAAACAAAACAAAAAAACTACAGGCCTATATATCTGTTGAATATAGATGCAAAAATCCTCACAAAATACTAGCAAATAGAATTCAACAATACACTAGAGAGATCATTCATTATGGACAAGTGGGATTTATCCCTGGGATGCAAGGATGGCCTAACATACACAAATCAATTAATGTGATATATCTTATCAACAGAATGAAAGATAAAAAGCATAAGATTATTACAATTGATGCTGAAAAAGCATTTGATGAAATTCAACGTTCCATCATGATAAAATCCCTAAAAAATACTGAGGATAGAAGAAACACACCTCAACACAATCAAACCATATATAGTGAACCCACAGCTTGTATAATACTTAATGGTGAAAAGCTGAAAGACTTTCTTCTGAGATCTGGAACATGAAAAGGACGTCCACTGTCACCCGTGTTATTCAACATATTACTGGAAGTTTTAGCAAGCACACAAGATAAACAACACAAGAGAAAATATAAAGGACACCCAAATTGGAAAGGAAGAAGTCAAATTACCCCTGTATGCAAATGATATGATTTCATATTTGGGAAAGCCTAAAGACTTAACCAAGAAATGATTAGAACTGATCAACAAATTCAGTAAAGTTGCAGAATACAAGATTGGCATACAAAAATCAGTAGCACTTCCATATGCCAACAGCAAACAATATGAAAAGGAAATAAAAGGTAAACCCATTTACAATAGCCACTGATAAAATTAAATACCTAGGAATTAATCAAATAAGTGAGAGATCCCTGTAATAAAAACTATAAAACACTGATGAAAGAAACTGTAGAGGACACACACACACACACACATACACACATGCACACACGCAAGGAGGGATATTCCATGCTCATGGATTGGAAGAATCAATGTTGTTAAAATGTTCATACTACCCAAAACAATCCACAGATTCAGTGCAATCACTATGAAAATATCGATGACATTTTTCAGAGAAACAGAGAAAAAACAACCTACAATTTACATGAAAGCACAAAAGACCCAGAAAAGCCAAACCTATCCCAAGCAAAAAGAACAAAACTGGAGAAATCAAATTACCTGACTTCAAATTATACTACAGAGCTACAGTAACAAAAACAGCATGGTATTGGCATAAAAAGAGCCACACAGACCAATGGAACAGAATAGAGAACCCAAAAACAAATCCACACCTGCAGTGAACTCCTTTTAGACAAAGTGGCAAGAGAATACACTGGAGAAAACATAGTCTCTTCAATAAGTGATACTAGGAAAACTGCATAACTATATGCAGAAGAATGAAACTAGACCCCTGTCTCTCACCATATACAAAAATCAAATCAAAATGGATTTTGAAGTAATGGATAAATCTAAGACTTCAAATTATGAAAACACCACAAGAAAATATTGAGGAAATCTCCAGGACATTGGTCTGATCAAAAATTTATTGAACAGCACTTCACAAGTCCAGGCAACCAAAGCAAAACTGGAAAAATGGGATCACATCAAGTTAAAAAGTTTCTGCACAGCAAAGGATACAATCAACAAAGGGAAAAGACAATCCACAGAATGGGAGAAAATATTCGCAAACCACCCATTTGACAAGAGGTAATAATCACAAATATGTAAGTTGCTTAAACAAACCTCTAGGATAAAAATCTAATAATCTGGTAGAAAAAGGATAAAAGACAATACACATTTCTCAAAAGAAGACATACAAATGGCAAACAGGCACATGAAAAGGTGCTCGACATCATTTACCATCAGAGAAGTGCAAATCAAAACTACAATGAGATAACATCTCACCTTAGTAAAAATGACTTATATCCAAAGGACAGGCAGTAACAAATGTCAGTGATAACGTGGAGAAAAGAGAACCTTTGTACATGGTTGGTAGGAATGTAAATTAGTCCAACCACTGTGGAGAAAAGTTTGGAGGGTCCTCAAAAAACTAAAAACAGAGCTACCATATGATGCAGTAATCCCCTTGCTGAGTATATACCCCAAAGAAAGGAAATGCATATATTAAAGAGATATCTGCACTCCTATGTTTGTTGCAACACTGTTTACAATAGCTAAGATTTAGAAACAAATTAAGTGTCCATCAACAGATGAATAGATAAAGAAAATGTGGTACATATGGACAATGGAGTACTACTGGGTCATAAATAAGAGAGATTTAGTCATTTGCAAAGATAGAACTGGATTATTATGTTAAGTAAAATAAGACAGGCATAGAAAAAACACACATGCTTCCCTTATTTGTGGGATCTAAACATCAAAATAATTGAACTAATAAACATAGCGAGTAGAAGGATGGTTACCAGAGGCTAGGAAGGATAGTGGAACTGGGTGTGGAGGTGAGGATGGTTAATGGGTACAAAAAAATAGTTACAAGGAATGAATAAGACCTACTATTTAATAGCACATATGGGTGTGTATAGTTAATAATAACTTAATTGTACATTTTTTAGTAACTTAGAGTGGTAATTGGGTTGTTTGTACCTCAAAGGATAAATGCTTGAGGGGATGTATATCCCATTCACCATGGTGTGCTTATTTCACTTTGCATACTTGTATCAAAATATCTCATATACCTCATGAATATATATACCTACTATGTACCCACAAAAATTTTAAAAAATTATATAGTGAGCAATAAAATGGGAAACGTGGAAACTCTAAACATATATTGATAATTTTGACTATATAAAATAATAATGAAGTTCAAATTATGTTGAGTGAAAGCAGACTAGATAAAAGATATATCTAAGTTATAGCACAGGAATACCCCTGCTATTTGTGAGCAACTCTGTATTACAGAATTTTAATCTAAGCCTCATTTGTAATTAAAAACGTTCTGGCAATAATATTATGAAAGGAAAAATAAACTGATAAAATTAATTTAAATAAACACTTTAACCCAATATTTATAAAAGATTACCATACTGATATGCTATCAATGTAAAAGTTATTGAGATATTTTACTTTTTTATATTGTCGTTGAAATCTATTATGTAATTTATACTTACGGCGTATTGCAACACAGACGAGCCACAATTCAAGAGCTCAACAGAACATGTTTCTAGTGGCTACATCATAGGTTCGGACTGCTCTACAGACGTTTTTCTCAAACTTTAATGTGCCTACAAATTCCACTGGGTTCTTTACAAATGAAATATTCTGATTTGGAGGTCAGATGAGGCCTGGCATTCTGAATTTTCATAAACTCAAAGTGATGCTGACGTCTGTAATATTTTAGTCACTGTTGAGTAGCAAGTCTGTTGAAGACACATTAGGATGCAGTAGAAGAATTTTCAAATTAGCACTTTCATATTAGCAAGAAAATAAATGAAATAATGCAGTGTCCATCATCAGTAGAATAGATGGCATTATATAGTGCAATTTGAGTTAAAGTGAAAATAAGGGTTTTTTTTGGCAAGCATGGATGCAACTCAGAATATAATTGTCTGCAATAACAAGTTAAAGTAAATAATATACTGTATAGAAATATTTTTGTTCACAATAAAATTTAAAATCAACTCAAGGAAAGTATTATCTATTACCTATGTTCACAGAGGCATTATTCATAATAGCAAAAATGTAGAAGCCACCAAAGGTTTCACTGATAGATGAATGCATAAACAAAATGGGGTATATTCATAAAACAGAGTATGATTCAGGTTTAAAAAGGAAGAAAATTTTGATCTGTGGCATAACATGGATATAAACCTTGAAGATCCTATGCTAAGTGAAATAAGCTAGTCTTAAAAACAAAAATACTGGCCGGGCGCGGTGGCTCAAGCCTGTAATCCCAGCACTTTGGGAGGCCGAGATGGGTGGATCACGAGGTCAGGAGATCGAGACCATCCTGGCTAACACTGTGAAACCCCGTCTCTACTAAAAAATACAAAAAACTAGCAGGGCGAGGTGGCGGGCGCCTGTAGTCCCAGCTACTCCGGAGGCTGAGGCAGGAGAATGGCGTAAACCCGGGAGGCGGAGCTTGCAGTGAGCTGAGATCCGGCCACTGCACTCCAGCCTGGGCGATAGAGCGAGACTCCGTCTCAAAAACAAAAAACAAAAAACAAAAAAAACTGTATAATTCTATTTATAGGAGGTGTTAGAGTAATCAAATTTATAAAATACAAAAAATTAAATGGTAGTTACCAGGGGCTGAGGAGAGGGGAAATTGCATAAAGAGTTTGCTTTGCATGACAAGAAGAATTTTGGAGTTTGGCTGCACAACAATGTGAATGTCCATAACATTACTGAATTGTATACTTAAAAATAATTTAGTAGGGACATAGATGCAGCTGGAAATCATCATTCTTAGCAAACTATCGCAAGAACAGAAAACCAAACACCGCATGTTCTCACTCGTGGGTGGGAATTGTACAATGAGA
Organism: Colobus angolensis palliatus; assembly: GCF_000951035.1. Lineage (NCBI taxonomy): Eukaryota > Metazoa > Chordata > Mammalia > Primates > Cercopithecidae > Colobus > Colobus angolensis. The sequence goes on along the minus strand of NW_012115154.1, from coordinate 14,172,409 downwards.
TCACTTGGACACAGGAAGGGGAACATCACACACCGGGGCCTGTTGTGAGGTGGGGGAGGGGGGCAGATAGCATTAGGAAATATACCTAATGTAAATGACGAGTTAATGGGTGCAGCACACCAACATGGCTCATGTATACATATGTAACAAACCTGCGCGTTGTGCACATGTACCCTAGAACATAAAGTATAAACTAGTAAAAAATAAAAAAATAAAAAATAAAATAAAAAATAATTTAGATGGTAAATTTAATGCTATTTTCAATTTGCCACAATTAAAAAAAAAAAACTAAAAAAGCTTTTAAAATCAAGGAAATTATTAGCATTAAGAATAGTAATGACCTTGGGTAGGGTGTTGGGGAAGATCTTCCACAGGTAAAGGCACTTATGAATCTTTACTATTAATAATAACCAATATTCTCTTTACTTTCATCATGTTTCATGGTCTCTTGTACAGGGATAAACTTCCTCTATTTGTCAAGTAGTTGCTACGTGATTTTGCCTGTGGTTGACGGCTGCAGATGAGCCTGAGCTCAGGGGTGCGGGCTGCCTTGAAGGGTTCGTGGCTTATTGGCTAGAAATACATATCCCAAGGATTTACTAGTACTACTGCTGATGCTCATGTTCCTACAGCTGCTGCTACTACTACTACTAAACAATGATAAAAGCACTAATACTGCTAAATGTAATGTAGGAGGTACTGGGTGAGGCAAAAACTAAAAGCTCATTTTCTTATCTCTCCGGTGAACATAGGCTATCCTGTTGCGGTGAGTAGGATCCTTAGAGCACTGAGAGGCCAGGGAGTTACGGAGAATCTGAAAGTTACTGCAATGTGGAGAGGCTTAACTTTTGTAAGTTTTTGTGAAACCATACTTCCTTTGAGAAGCAAGCGTTTGAGGTTTTACCTTTTCTACTCTCAGAAGTTGGAATATCAGGGCAGTAGAGTCATCTAAGTTTCTGTAAGAGAGGCCATTCATGTTCATTATATTTCCCAAGAAACTCCATAGAGCCCATGACTTGAGAAGTCTTGATGCTGATAAGAACCACCTCCTCAGTGTTGTTTTCAAAATGAGATCAGAGAATGCCTGTGTAGATAGCTAGCACAGAAGCTATCTTGCAGTAGGTACCCATCTGAAATGAATTTATGAAATCCAGTTACTAAAACCTGATATATTATCTATGGGAAACAAAACTGAGTTATTGGCATGAAATCCTTTGCTTATAACCCTCACAAAATCCCATAACATGGCCAGGCGTTTCTTGCATCTGCAGAAGGAAGAAGCTGCAGGTAGAGGATAAGTGGTTCAGGCAGCTCATCATAAAAATTAAACAAAAAATCAGGGCTTCTAATTCTGCTAAATTTAGCAAGCTTGTAGTTTTATTAAGTGATGGAAAACACACAGGTGGAATGAAGAGCCCTGATAAGCTAAAATAATTCATTTCAGCAAGAATCATTCAAGGTGCCTTTTTATTATCAAAAAAAAAAAAAAAGATGAAAACAACATGCCTTAGGTTTCTCAGAATCTTTATATTTTCTCGCCATTAGATGTGGTTTGCAACCAAAGATAAATTAACTGTAAGATTTTATTGATGAGTCACCCTCCTCTGCTAGGAACTGTATAAGAAACAGTCTAATGTAGCTGTTATGAGATCAGTATCTGGAGAAAGACTCCCCAGGTGGTTTGACCCCTGCTCTGTATTCTATCAGCATGTGACATGGGGCAAGCCACTTCACCTCTCTGATCTTCAGTCCCTCACCTGTAAGATGATAATGGCGATAAGGCTACATTCTAAAGAGGGCAATAGTGAGACCAAAAAACTGCCAGAGTAAAACCCATGGGATGTGTTCTATAAATTTTCCTATTCCTGTTTTCCAGTCAGTAGAAGCTTTCTGCCAACACTGTAAAGAGCACTTCAAATTCGAGCTGAAATCTTGCAGTTTCCATAACGTCTATAGTTTATCAAATCACTTCAGCTGAGGTTATTAATCTGCTTTGATTGATTGACAGCTGCACAGTAGTCCTTTGATTTATAATTTGAACCAAGTTATTGAATTTATAATTTGGACAGGGCTCTAAATGCATTTTTGATTTATGTGTGTCCCCCATGCAGTTACAACAAATCACTGGTGGTTGAGCAACATTTACTCGAAGACATACACATTTGAATTTTAAATTAAATTGGATTTTAAAGGGCAAAGAAATTTAGATTTCTTCATGTAAAGATCAATGCTGCAAATAACTGCAAACGAAGCAATATGATCAAGCAAGAAAAGCTATACCACTTAACATCCAGAAAAACCCAAATTATGTTTATAATTTTGCCTCTGCCTAGGCTTCATTACAGACTTTCAGAGTTATGTGAAAACACAGTGAACTTCTAGTTCAACATTTTTACTTTACATATGAGAGGACTAGAGTGCTCAAGGTCATAGAATAGTTAGTGGCTAAGTCGGAAACTTCATCAAACTTCCCTGATTCCTGTTTAGTCATCTTTCCGCGGTATCACATAATTCTTCTATGACTCAGCTGCTTTTTCTGAAAAAATATAGGGAGAATAATGTAAGATCTGCTTATATACGCAGATTTTTTTAAAAAAGAACATGAGCAAAACACTTGAAAGAACATTAAAATATAAAAGTACTGTACAAGTTCCTACATAGATCTAAACTTTGGTTCCTTAGGCAAGGGAAAGTGTGGAGTCAGACACACCCATTGATCAAGGGTCTCCTACTAGAGAAATACCACTATCCACCTACTTTCAGTTTTAATTCCTACAAAACCCCATGGCATTTTCTAATTCTCAGAGGACAAAACTGAAGTTTCTGAAGGGAATTGTCAGCCTAGGATTTCAAACACTCAAGGCCTCTGCTTGTGTCATTTTGCAGCACTGCTGCTGGGTCTCTTAAATAGGATCCATCAGGATTATTAATGAGAGGTTGTACATTTAATATTTTCTGGCAAAGCAAAAACACCTACCTCTTTAAGATTTGACCCTAATAGTAAACCAGTTTTCTTCTTGCTGCAGTATTAGGTGTCATATTAATCTTTCTTTCTGACCTCATTCTAGCAAATAATCTTAGGGAAAGAAATAAATAATGTTCCTGTAAATTGATTTATATGAACTCTAGAGATAGCGTACTAGCCAAAGATACCAGGCCATGTCTGGGCCCTGTCAGTAGATCAAAGGTGTCTGTGTCTGATTGTTTGTCTTCATACTAAGTTCAGAATGATTACTGAAATGTCCACTTTCCTAATGTCATGCCTTCAATCAAGTATAAACTTTATCATCTACTGCTCTGGTGCCAAATAAAATGCAATGACTTATTTCAATGGCCATGATACAACACATCCTAGATACTCAAACTTGATGTGGTACAAAGATGAGTAGTCATGAAAAGAATATGCCTTTAGATACTTAAGTACTTCAATGAACTCAGCAAAAATGCTGTCTCTCAGAGCATCATAGGTTCTTTTCCCTACAAGCTACATGATGAAAGCATAATGACCTGGTGTCCCTCTTAAACTCTCCTAAGATTGTAACAAATTGAAACTTCATCCAGCACAGCAAATATTCAAAGCAGATGTATGATTGGGTCCATATTTCCCCAAACTACTTCAATCATTTCCTTCTCAATGGAAGTCAGTGCACTTTAGAGTAAGAGGTCCTTATCATCTTCCATTCAGTTGAAGACATGCTTATTGAATGCCTGCTGCTGTGGCCATCATGTGTTCTCCCAAAATTTATACTTTGGAACCCTAATCCTCAAGGTAATGACATTGAGGGAGGGGGTTTGGAGGTAATTATGTCATGAAAGTGAAGCCCTCAGCCTTTATAAGAAGAGAAATGAAAGAGATGACTTCTCTCTCTCTGGGTCAAGTGAGAATACAGCACGAAGATGGCCCTTTGAAACGAGGAAAATGGTTTTTATTAGGAACCAAATCCTGGACTTCAAAGCCCCCAGAACTGTAAAAAAAAATAGATTAAGTCACCTGGTCAATTATATTTTGTTATAGCGACCGAAGCATATTAAGACACCCACTGTTTGATCAGCACTCAAAAAAAGGTGGGGGGCAGGCTTTGATCTTAAAAACAGTAACAACAATAGTATTTTAATGAAGGAGACAAAAAGAACATAACATTGTTTAAAAATAAAGTGCAAGGCCGGGCATGGTCGCTCACGCCTGTTATTCCAGCACTTTGGGAGGCTGAGGCAGGTGGATCACGAGGTCAAGAGATTGAGATCATCCTGGCCAACATGGTGAAACTCCGTCTCTACCAAAAACACAAAAATTAACTGATCATGGTGGCACACACCTGTAGTCCCAGCTACTCAGGAGGCTGAGGCAGGAGAATTGCTTGAACCTGGGAGCTGGAGGTTGTAGTGAGCCGAGATTGCGTTACTGCACTCCAGCCTGCCTACAGAGCGAGACTCCTTCTCAAAAAAAAAAAAAAAAAAGTACAAATTATAATCATATGTTAAATAATTGTTACAGATAAGTTCAGTAGAAGGGTAATTGCAAAAAGGATTAAAAACTATAGGAGAGCATCCAAGAGATAAGATTTGTACCAGAGGTTAACAGGATAATCAGATGAGAAGAGCGAAGTTATCACAGACACAAAAGAAACAAGGGAAAAGTGATGAAAATATATAATATGCATGGTTAATTCTCAAGGCATTTGGAGTGAGACATTAATTTTGGGACTTATTGAGAAAGAAATTGAAGAGGAACATGCAATCAGTAAAGAAGGAGCCTGAAAATTAAGGTAAGAAATGTGGACTTTCTCAACAAGAGAAATAGAAAGCAATGGAAGATTTAAGAGCAGACAATAAAGGAATGGTAAGAAAAGTTTCAGATACATATACATACATATGCCAGATGAGAATGGCTTTTGAGAAACCAGAAGCAGGAGTGAATGTACAAAAGTCTGTGTTGACTGAGCCAAGGAGCAAAAGGAAGAAAGTGATGGAAAAATAAAGGAAGAAACACACAAAACAGATAACTTTGGAGAAGCCTGATAAAATGATTTATCGGTAGGGTCACCAAGTGTGGCAAATATAAATACAGAAGGTTCAATTAAATTTGAATTAAGAATAAACAATATATTGTATGACTCATATCTGCATAATTCACAAAATTTCATTCATTGTTTGTGTAAAATTAAAATTTATGTGCACATCCAGTATTTTATCTGGCAACCCTATCTGAGACGTTTCCATGTGCCACTGATAACCTTATGTTATGGACGCACTCAAAGAATAACTGGTTTGGTAATTCAGAGAAATATGAATTCATAATATTTATCTAATGCCAGAAGTACAGATTATGTTTAAGTAAAATTATGTACACAAATAATAATATTATATATTGAGACAAACTGACTACAGCAGTTGAAACATTAATCTAGGTAAAATTAAGGGAGTTTAAAAAATCCTTTTGACAAACAGATGTTATGAGAGAAAGAATGAAAATTGTAGATCCTTAAGGAGAATATGCAATTATCTAAAACTCGTAGTTTCAAACTTAAAATAAAACAGATTCCACTATTTTGAAATGAAGATAAAAACTAGAATGAACAGTGCACATGGAGAAATTGCTCTGCTGTAATAATGCCAACATGACTAAACTTTAGGGCAGGCCAAGGAAAAAAGTAAAAGTAACTTGTTATATACTTTTCCATAGTTTTGAAGCGGGAATGGTGATTACATGGAATTATTAGGAAAATAAGTGTGTGAAACTTCATTGGAGTCTAAAAGTGCTCATAGAAGCAAAACAAAACAAAACAAAAACCCCAAACCCAAACAATATTTTATCAAAGAATTATGTAGAAAGAAAATGACATATATATATATAATATGTAGATTCTATATAACTTACAGAAAATTGAGGGACAAAATTAAAATACAACATCTGGAATGTACAGAATGGAATACAGATGCTTTCGTGTATAATGAACCTGGTGAACTTTTCACAAGGGTTTGGACATCAATGACTAAAAGACTGGCTTGTACTTGTTTACAGTCAACATCTATATTTTGTTTTTCATCTCCAGCGTAACCAAATTCTACTCACTCAGAGCATATCTTTTCTCATCATACAGACTTTCTAGATTGTCCTAACCACCACTGATTTCTTCCTTCTTCAAAAATCTGTATAGCTCATTTTACTCATTTTTTTTCTCATAATGATATAAAGTCATTTTTTTTCTTTTGTTATGTCTCCTCTTTTTCAGCTTTAGGAACATAAGGATTATGATTTTGTGTTTTGTGTGTAGTTCTAAACAAATAATAATCAATACATTCTCAATAAATTCAGTGAAAGATATAACAGAGCACCTCAGAAAACCTTGAATACTGCACTTTCTACTGAGGGATTAAACACAAAGTTTATCTCTCTATTGGCGTGAAATGTGGAGGCTTCATCTGACAGCATTTCCATATAAGCTCCCTCTGGTACAAAGAGAACTGTGAGTTTGAGGACATGCCCTGCCTAGTGAAGAGCAATGGATATTAGACTGGTTGAGATAGCCCTCCTTGTTCGTTCGTTAAAGCAGTTTTTGAAATCCAGGATGACCCCCATGTATGACTATCAAATAAAGGACAATTTCATTTGAAGAGGGGTTATTTAATATTCATCTCTATTATAGAAGGAAATCACAGATCAGTGATAGCAATCAGAGCCTTACATGAAATAAAATATTTGAGCTGAAAGAGCCCAGTCATTTCTTTTCATCACTAATCTTCAGAACCATCTGGAACAGATAAAAACAACAGATTTCTGGGATCTGCTCATCACAATGTATTTTTTCTTCTATTATTTCTACGTAGATTAATGTTGCAACTTTCTTAATCTCATTTTTGTCTCAATATGTAGTATTTATTATTTGTATACAGTATTTTTTTTTTTTTTTTTGAGATGGAGTCTCACTCCGTTGCCCAGGTTGGAGTGCCATGGTGCAGTCTCAGCTCACTGCAACCTCCGCCTCCCGGGTTCAGGTGATTCTCCTGCCTCAGCCTCCCAAGCAGCTGGATCTATAGGCGCATACCACCACTCCTGGCTAATTTTTTGTATTTTTAGTAGAGACGGGGTTTCACCGTGTTAGCCAGGATGGTCTCGTTCTTCTGACCTTGTGATCTGCCCACCTCAGCCTCCCAAAGTGCTGGGATTACAGGTGTGAGTCACTGCACCCGGCCTGTATACAGTATTCTTACCTTGAACACACTTCTTATTTCTGACATTAAATATTATGAACTAACATTTTTTTCTGTGGCACCAAACCACTTGTGATATGGACAGGAGACAAATAAATAGAAAAGCAGAAGAGTAGTAGAGAAAGAAGAGGAGAAGGAACATCTGAACATCGAGAGGAGTTTGGCTGGGGAGGGTTGAAGAGAAGATCAGCCGCTGGATGGCCAAACTCCAGGGGAAGATCATCTTCCCACTCCATCCCCTTTCTAGCTCACCATCCATCCCACTGAAAGCCACCTCCACCACTCAGTAAAACTCCCGTATTCACTGTCTGTCAAGTCTGTGCATGACCTGATTTTTCCTGGATGCCAGACAAGAGCTGGGAATACAGAAAGCTGTCACACTGACCCTCTGCCTTTTTGCAAAGGAGCTGTTTAGCATTTAAACCATCCACAGATGGCAAATCTAAAAGAGAGCACTGTAACACATGCCTACTTGGGCTTCTGGAATCGCAGGCACCCCTAGATGCTACCACTGGGCCAGAGCCCAGAAGCACCAGGCTACTGCACCTTCCTCTCTGCATGCTCCTACTCCTGTAAGCAGAGGTGGGGCCAAGCCACACTCCTGTTGCACATCTTGGGAGGGAGGCCAGGGAACTCTCCTATTTCAATTGCACCTTAACGGTTGCTGCTTTGTAAGGCAATCATTGGAACAAGGAGATTTCCCAGGTAGGGTTGCCAGAGTCATAAATTCTGGGGAGGAATCTAGGAAACTTAAATTAAAAGAAAAAACCTCAAGATGATTCTGTTCAACTGTCTTTGGGAATCACAAATGTAGTCTATTGTTATGTTTTAAGATAAAAAGAAATTGAGGTCTCAGAAAGTGAAAAGAGGTTTCTGAGTGTCACAAAGCATTTTAATGTTAAAGCTGAGAGTAAGAGCTCAGCTCTTCGATTTCCGTATAGTGGCACTTTTGTGTCTACGGTTCTTCTGGAGTCATTTCCTCTGACAAATAAACCCTGTCCATTTTACTAACCAAGTTTCCTTTTACATAAGCATGCCTGGGAGTTAATTTGAGAAAACCACGGCAATCTGCCCCCTGGAAGCAATATTTTTGAAAACAGAGAAATTCAAAGGCTTGCTGAAAATCAGGCATCAAAGATAGTCATTTAAGGGTGAGAAGAATATTAAATTCTTCAACCACTTTATATGAAAGAAATGGGCAGTATCTTCTTGTCACAGTGTGAGATCAAAATCCTGTAGTCTCAACTAAAAAGTTCACTTTTTAAAGCCAAAAGTGTTTATAATACATTGGAATATATTTTATTAAGTAACTCCTTGATTAATTCCAGAATGCAACAGCACCCTACCATTAAAAAAAAAAAATCCACAACAGCAGGGTTCATTATTCTCACCTAACAGAAAAGGAAATTCAAACTCAGAGATGCGTAGCACAATTAGTGACCAGACATCTGAGAGCAAAGTCGATCTTTGAGTCTTGATGTTTCATATCTTACATTTTACCAAACATAAATCCTTTCTTCTTTGAAAAAAAGGGATAAAACCCATATATGTTTATACTTCAAGGACTAAAGAATATACATGCAAATAAATAAAATTCCACTTTACATGAAAAGTATTTACTTAGAAAATGCAATACAACTTTTTATCTGTGCTAGGGTTGAGATAGAAAGTATTTAACTAGAAAGTCCAATAAGGTTTTTCATCTGGGTTAGGGCTGATACTCAAAATACCCCATTAAAACAGACGGATGAAACAAGCTTGACTTTCTCTGTGTCTTCTATATAATATCAAACACGGCAAACCCAATCACACGAAACAAAACAAAAATCCAGAAACAAACAAAAGGAAAAAAAAAAAAAAACAGCCTTCTTAATTTTCATGGAGGAATATGAAAACAAATGTTTCACTGTATTTTCTTATTCACTTAGGGCCAGAAATCCCAAGGAAGAGAACTTAATCTCAGTCAAAATAGGACTGTAGACACAGTTATACAAATATCTGCAGAACCTGAGATCAGGTCCAACTCATGGAAATGTGTTTCATGGAAAGGCAGTTGACTCCTTTCCATAAAAATTATCACAAAGAAGGGAGGAGCTCCACATAGTGGGGGAACTTGGAGCTAGGGCATAGTTTCTGTAGAAAACAACGCTTCTGAGTATTTTCTTAATTGTGCCTGAATGTTCCTCCAATCTATCACTACACACCTACTGCACACCATCTACACACCTACTCCTGGAAAGGAGAGAGTTGTATGGTACAAAATGAAAACAGTTCTTTTTCTAAAATACATTCTTCTAAAAGAGGTGACAGGAAAAAGGCATTTGTATTGAAATGGAAGAGAAAGCAGCACAGAAGACCACGAAGTAAATTGATGATGACGTGCTGACTGCAGAAGCCAAATCAGGAACATGCGCCACTTCCATGCAGACGGAAGGCCGTGAACAGTGAAGTGCCTCATCCAGGAGCACGGGACACCAGTGAGGAAGAAAGCAGAGCAGCTGCAGAGTTAGAGTCCAGCGTAATCTTATATGATGCAAAACCTCACCACGTCTCCACCTTTGTAAAGAAACAAGAAGTGATGACCACCTGGCAGATGGAGGTTACTGATGCAACAGGTCCAGTGTAGGGTTACTAGATGAAAGACAGAACATCCAGTGGAACTTGAATTGTTAATCAACAACATTTTTTGGCATAAGTACGCTCCAGGTATTATTTGCAACAATATTACACTAAAAAAAATTTGCTGTTTATCTGAAATTCAGATTTAAATGGGTGTCCTGCGCTTTTCTTTTATAATCTGGTAACTGTAGCTCAGGGATGTATCAAGAGTCCTGCTGTGCTGAGGGCACACTATTACATTAACTCTTCCAAGATAGTGATCGTAAGAATCTTTTGAAAACCAAGCAAATATATGGGAGTGAATCATGAAAACTCTATTTCATCAATTCAGACTGGGCACAAATGGGGCTGCAGTATGAACCACTTTCTGTGGTTTACAGTGTTGCATGCTCTTGACATACTTCCAGCTTTGTAAAGAACAGCTCTCCTTCACTTAGTACCTTCCCAGACACACCACACTCAATTTGACTGGTACTTCGAGCGTTCTCTCACCTGATGTCCTGCTGCTCTTCTTTACCGGCTCTTAATATTACTAATGCTCATGGCCTGTGGTGTCTCCTCCAGGTTCTTCATCACTGCTATTGCTGATGGTGCTTCTGTACTGGCGGCTCTCACAAAACTTTCATGGTATCAGTCCTGATAATGAACCCCCTAGAGTCTTTGCACCAAAACACCACAACAATGCTGTGCCCTGCAGACGTATAGGAAAAATTGTCCCTTCCAATTCAGATTCACACATTGATGTATGGCCATCAAAGCATTCCTGTGTGTGCCCTCCTGACTAACAGAGCAGCTTTTTATTAAAGACTTTGTTCTACTTTAATCCCTCAATCATGTCTCCAAAGTTGTCAGGCACAAGCTGTGGTGCAATCCTTTAGGTAGACTTTTACTCATCCAGGCATACTCCTTTATAGCCTTCCCATACATAAATAGTCCTTGCAGCTTTCTTTCATATTCATTCCTAGTTCTGTGTAAGGCCTCATGAATATAATCTCACCAAAATTGCCCCACTAATTTTGGGAACAGCTCATTTTAAAGCTGGGAACACTTTTATAAACAAAAATAAATTTCAGACCATTTCTAACAACTTGCTATACTTTTGAATATTCAACAACAAAAGTTTAATATTCTTTAACATGCTGAATTTATATGAGCTCCAGCTGAAGCCATAGTCTCTCAAGGGTCACAGCTGCCTAATAGTAGTTTCTGAAATTGGAAGGTGTCCTGGTCACCTCAGACTTTATGTACAGGCATTGTTCATTCCAGGTCACTCATTCACTCACCAAATGTTGAATGAGGACCTTTCCTATGAAAGGCAGTATTAGAAAAGCAAAGATATGTGTAACAGAATAATGGGCTTGAAACTCACATCAAGCTCTTATTCCCTCTTCACTTCATATGCTCCTGCCTTAGCCTGTTGCTCAGCCATTATGTTTCCACAGTCTCAGAAAAGAGGTATAATAGCATAATTGCAGAGAAGTTAGGGAAAATCTTCCTGCCTTTAAAGTCCCAAAATCTGCTTACCTTAGGAAAATTAGAGTACGTATAATTTTTTGAGGATGGTGAGAGGGTTAGATAGCATTCCCTACCTTTCCAGCTCTCATCCTCTAAAGATTTTCACACACACACACACACACAGACACACACACACACACAGACACACATATGCACACAGGAAATAAAATAAAATAAAATAAAATAAAATAAAATATAGTATGGATGTTAGTGGGTCCTACTAGAGATAAACTGGCTAAAACGAAATTATTAATGAACCTGGTCCTATAATCCTTCCCTCTGATGTGACTAGGCCAAACAATTTAAAATAGGTAAGCTCTCTTATTTTATATAACTTCCTCAGTTATTGGCCTTGCATTTCATATCTGGATCGCTTTTCTCATAACATGATTTTATTTTCTTATAATACATTTCTCAAAGAACTTAAAAGAGTACTACCATTCAATTCAGCAATCCCTTTAATGGGTATATATCCAAAGGATGACAAATCATTCCACCAAAGAGAGACATGCCCTAGTATGCTCATTGCAGCACTATTCACAGAAGCAAAGTCATGGAATCAACTTAGGTGCCCTTTAATGGTGGATTGGGTAAAGAAAATATGGTACATGTATACCATGGAATACTATGCAGCCATAAAGAAGAGCAAAATCATGTCCTTTCCAGCAACATGGATGCAGCTGGAGACCATTATCCCAGGAAAATTAACACAGGAACAGAAAACCAAATACCACATGTTCTCTCTCATAAGTGGGAACCAAACATTGGCATGTAGACAAGAACAATAAATACTGGAGACTACTGGGAGAAGTGGGGGAGGGGGCTGGAAAACTAACTACTGGCTTCTATGCTCACTACATGGGAGACAGGATTATACGTATCCCAAACCTCAGCATCACCCAGTATACCCATGTAACAAATCTGAATCTAAAATAAAAGTTGAAATTTTTAAATAGAATTTTAAAAAGTGTATTTGTTCTCCCCTTCTATTCTCTTGGTTTCAGAGAATAAAAGGGGAGCACAAGAAATGTATTGAGCTGAACAATCTTAAATCCAAAATTTTATTATTTTTATGGCAAAATATCAAGCTTCATCATGATCATCAATACATGAGCAACTAAAATTTAAATTATGGATATGACAAATGACTCATCAAGTATGGATGGTAACTATGACTTAAGCATATGAATATTTTATAGTATTTAATCTCTCATCATTATATTCCTAAAAAAGAATTGCACAAGTTAGTTTCTACTACTTGTCATCCCCCAAACTCTTCTTGTCTAGAAAACCTGTCTACAAGTCAAGTGATTTCTATATTTCCAATACATTTTTCTTTATACTTTTAATATCATTAGGAAGTACCAAAGTAGGCCGGGTGAGGTGGCTTACGCCTGTAATCCCAGCACTTTGGGAGGATGAGGCAGGTGGATCACCTGAGGTCAGGAGTTCAAGACCAGCCTGGTCAACATGGTAAAACCCTGTTTCTACTAAAAACACAAAAGGTGGCTGGGTGTAGTGGTGCACTCCTGTAATCCCAGCTACTCTGGAGGCTGAGGCAGGAGAATCACTTGAACCCAGGAGAGTTTGCAGTGAGTCGAGATCGTGCCACTGCACTCTGACCTGGGCCACAGAGTGAGACTCCATCTCAAAAAAAGAAAAAAAACAAAAAGAAAAAGAAAGAAAGAAGAAAAAGAAAAAGAAAAAAGTACCCAAAGTTTCTCTAACAGATATTACAGCATTTATCTGAAACTATTTGGGTAATAAATGAATGAAATGTCACTGTTAGAAGAGGTTTTCAAATCCATCTTCTCAGTGAATGCTAAATTAACACAATTGCTATTCCTCATCTGAACCTAGGATCCATCTTCTAAATCCTCTCTTACTTATTTATTTATTTTTGAGACGGAGTTTCACTCTTGTTGCCCAGGCTGGAGTGCAAAGGCATGATCTTGGCTCACCGTAACCTCCACCTACTGGGTTCAAGTGATTCTCCTGCCTCAGCCTTCCAAGTAGCTGGGATTGCAAGCATGTGCCACCATGCCTGGCTTATTTTGTATTTTTAGTACAGACAGGGTTTCTCCATATTGGTCAGGCTGGTCTCGAACTCCTGACCTCAGGTGATCTGCCCACCTTGGCCTCCCAAAGTGCTGGGATAACAGGCATGAGCCACCGTGCCCGACCAACCCTCTCTTTATAAAATGAGGGAAGGAACACTGAATGCATGGCCCTGGGGATAAAGGCAGATGGCAAGAGAGAATTGTAGAGAGAAATAAGGGAAGGAATAAAGGGCATGATTACCACAGACAACCACAATGATCTCACCTTAGGAATGTCACTCCTAGCATTTGGGGGGCTGATGTGTCTGACATACCCAAGTGAAGATATAATCCCCTTACTTGCCTCTTTAAAATCCTTCAAACTCTCTTAGATAATGCCAAATGGATATGAGACAAATTAAAAATTTTCAGTGAATTTTTCTAATTTTATAATAATTTCTTGGCATTTTCTCTGTTTTTTAATTTTAACACCTACCTATTCATATTTTAATCTTTATTTCCCACTAATTGGTTACACGTATTCCTCATTTGTGCCATGACTAGGCAGTTCTCACATTTTCCATACACCCTAGATCAGCTGGAAGTAAAGTCATCTCATGCAGGATAAGGAATTGCTAGTGAATGAGCTAGAGTTAAAGGAGGAAGGCAATTGTTTCCTTACCACTTATCTTCAAGAGCCAATGCTGGCAGACTGTAGCTACCAATAGAGTCTCTGAACCATCTGTAATAAAATCTGTTCCACTAGATAGCAATGCAGTAGCTCTAGAAATAATTTTTAAAATTAGTTCTGATCTGTGAAAGATCAAATAGTATGTAAAATCAATGTCTAGATGTTTAATTAATGATGTGATTAAAACATTCTGTAAGAATCCATGTAGACATCCTAATAGGAATTTAACAAGTAAGAGAAGCTTACTGAGGAGGAAGTTCATGGGGGACAAAGGATTAAAGATTGCATCCTGCCAGAAGACTGGAATAGCTTAAAAACACATTATTAAAAATATTGTAATGAGAACTACTTCTCATATCAGCATTAGAATTATGCTTCCTCAGTTCTATAAAATATTTGCTAGATAACATTGGCAGATGTAAATTCAATGATGAACATAAAAACGCATTTCAAGATGCATGAAGTTGTAAAATAGATACAGAAGGAAGTCAGTGTAATTTCATTTGGACGTATTCAGCTTAGAATCTTAAAGTCAAAGTTATGTAGAGAAAGAGGAAATAATTTTTTCTTCTGTTTGTTTTTAGTTGTTTTCTTTTTAATAGATTATGCTTAAAGATTCTGATTGTGTTTTAAAGAAGATGTTATACAATTAAATACAAACCGCTGACAACCACCACTGTGTGTTCCTTATCTGAATATATGTACAGAAATAACATTAGAAATAATCTCAAAATACTTAAGAAGTCTAGAGAAATAGGAGAAAAATATGTCATTAGGTAATTTTCACACTCTCTGACAGAAGTTTCATTTTTACATGAAAGGAAAATGGAAGAATAGGATTTATTATACAGTATAATTTCTAAGCACAATCATGAATGTTGAAGTTATTTATAATAATTATTTTGTAAACACAAAAAAATGATTTCAACTCATTTTCTAGGAGAACATCTTTTCCATTAGGTACCAGACTAGCTCTCCAACGATCAATAATCAGAAAATTAAACAAACTAATGTGTGTGTGTGTATTTGTGTTTGAGTTGCACATAGTAACTTCCTTCCACAGAGTACAGTATAGACAGGGAGGAAAAAGAGTAATTTTTCACTGGAGGAACCTGACAAACATTACCTTAGCGTGGCAATCAGGGTCAACATCAGTAGCCATTAATCCTGTAGATAGCATTTACTTTGACATAATATGAAAACAATTGACCTTACTTCTGTGGTCTCCCTACCAAAAATAAATAAATAAATAAAATAAATCCAGTATAAAGATGACAGAATATCAGACAAATAATAATTGAGGGACATTCTACAAAGTATTCAAATAGTATCACTCAGAACCGTCAAGGTCATCAAAAACAGGGAGATCTGAGAAACTGTCAGAACCAAGAGCAGATATAATGATTAAATGCAATGCAAGAATTTTGATGGGATCCTAGAACGAAAGCAACAACAAAGAACATTAGCTAAGGGTGTGGTGGTGGACGCCTGTAGTCCCAGCTACTCGGGAGGCTGAGGCAGGAGAATGGCGTGAACCCAGGAGGCAGAGCTTGCAGTGAGCCGAGATTGCGCCACTGCACTCCAGCCTGGGCGACACAGCAAGACTCTGTCTAAGAAAAAAAAAGAAAGAACATCAGGTAGAAACTAAGAATATCTTAATCAAATATGGAATTTAGTTAATACTTGTGTATTAATATTTGTTCATTAATTATGACAAATCTGTCAAACTAATGTAAGATGTTCACAACATGGGGAACTGGGTGCAGGGCATATAAGAATTTTTGGTATTATGTTTGTAAGTTTTCTATAAATTTAAAAGTGTTCTAAGAATTAAGTGAACAAGTGAATTTTGTATTTTATACTCTATATGAGATAGAATATTATTCAGCCTTAAAAAAGAAGTATAAATTGTCATTTGTAACAATATGAATAAAAGTGGAGGACATCATGCTAAGTGACATAAGCCAGACACAGGAAAAAAAAAAAAAATCATGATCCCACTTACATGTGGAATCTTGAAAAAAAAAAAGTCAAATACAAAAACACAGAGTAGAAGGGTGGTTATCAGGGGTGGGGAATGAGAGGAAATGGAAAGATGTAGGTCAAAGAGCACTAACTTTAAGTTAGGTAGTCTAGAAATCTGTTGTACAGCAAGAGTACTACGGTTAATAATATTGCATTGTACAGTACAAATTGCCAAGGATGTAGATTTTAGGCGCTCTTACAACAAATAGGTAATGATGGAAAGTAACAAATATGTTGAATTGCTTACCTGCAGTAATAATTTGTGTATATGTAGATACACAAATTATTGACATATATATGACATATATGTCAAATCACATAACATTTATACAATAAAGTGTTTACAAAAGAAATTTTAAAAATAAGAATACAAAATAAGAATAAATTTTTTGAAATGAAGTAGATGGACTTTACCCAGGTGGAGGAAGGTCAATGTTTTTGATGACAAATCAATGTAAGTTATCAAATCGGAAGAGCAGAGGGGAAAATGACCTAAGAAAAATATATTGCACAACATAATTTGAAGAGCTTGCAAAAAGAAAACAAAATGAGATTGGCACAAATTTTTAAAGAAAATAGGAGACAAAAATTTATTTGCTAAACATTTGAGTATTATAGGATAGCGAATATCAGTGTGTAAGTCTTTTCTATCAGAGAAGATCTGTGAATTTATGCAGTAGGGTAGGGAATATTGTGGTACAGATAACACTAGGTATCTTAACATTGAATTAATGATGGGGCCTGGAGTGTCAGAGCATAAATGAATCTTCCTGTGTTATTTAAAGCTGTTGTTAGTTACATGCCAGCAGGAGCAAAATGACTAAAAATATTTTTAAAGTATATGTGGGGAAAAAGTGTTAATTTATTGGACTCATAATAACATAGTGAATGATTATCAAGGGAGGTGAAGAGTGCCCATTTCACAATTTTATGTCAAAGCCACTTTGTTGAGACCTACAAATCAATGCTTTTGTGCTGCATTTCGATGGTCTCCAGAAAAGTGATCCAAGCTTGTTCTTTTTTCTTTGTAATATACAGACATTTCATAAAAATTATTTAACTTTTTTGTTATCCTCTTTCTTCTATTATATCCATCTATTTACCATATATATTTGTCAAACACACTTAAGAACACAGTGTTTCTGGATAAGACAGCTTGACCTTTATATTTCCCAGGATTCAAAGAATGCTTATAACATCCTTAAGTGCTTACTGAGTCAGAAATACCATATTACTGGTATGAATTGCTCATTACTTTTACAGATTAATGAGGAAGGGCAAGAAATATTCAGAAACCTTCTCAATGGCATATTCTTCTTCTCTGTCCAACTGTACAACCTAGGGTTGAAGAACTGAGTTTAGTATGTTTTTCTGCTGCTATAAAACCAGAAGTTGGAGAAGGCTCTGTACAAATGTAGGCATTTTAAAAAATTGTTAATTTTCCATAAGGTCTCCACCATTTACTTTCCCAACCAATGGAATAACTTTAAGTGCAACTTCTGGCACTCACTCTGAAATCCAATCCATTTACATTATCAAAGAAAGAAAATAGTCTCTCTTGTTCATAATCTTATTTAATACTGTTTCTTCCAGAAAGGATTCAGTCATTCTGGGAACCAGTATGCAATTCAATCTTTTTTTTTTCCATTTACAATGAACAATTCAGTTTCCCACATCTCTGTTTTAAAGGAAATTTAATTGTCAATGAAGCTGACAAGCTTGTAGTTTGACACTTTAATGTGGTCTCCAGTGTATTAAAGATGATGAATCAATATTAATTTCCATTGAACTGAACAAAATGTGAATATTTCACCAGGGATCAAATTTATTTTCCATTTCAATAACAACATGTGAAGATATGGTTCCAATTTTAGGCATCTCATATTTAGCAAAATTAATAAAATTAATAAAATTATGCATTTCCTATCACTAGGCTAGGAATTATATATGATGTATTTTTATTAGGAAATCTTACTATTATGAATTAAGCTGGTACATAGTAAAATATATGCTTTTTTTAAACCTAGGTAATTGCCTAAATTTAATCGAAGACTTCAATATCTGCTTCAAAGCAAAGAGGTAATGTTTAGAATTGAAGTCATTGTAGTAATCTTACTCTTATTTTAATAAAATCTAAGATTCATTAATAAAATAATATCTTGCTCAATCATTATAAAGTGCAAATAAATGTTTTAGCTTTATCTCTGGCAGTAGAATGAAATATGGATTATAGAAGTTATTGTTATTTTCAGGGGATACCTCCCAAGGAGACCAGTGAGTGCCTGAAACTGCAGATAGTACCAAACCCAATTGCTGTTATTTGAAATATGTTTCTGTTCATGTCTTCCACCCACAAATGTAATGCCTTTTCCATCTTACCTAATCACTTACCATGCAGCATGGCTGTAACATTTTAAGTTTCGGGTGTGACAGCAAAACTAGCACCTTCTTTTCCCTTCTTCACAATTTCACAGATAAAAGGTTCATTATTTCTTTGGGTCTCAGCAACCTCAGCATATGATTTTTTTTTCCTTCCCTCATTAAATTGGGAATTTTCACCTTTCACTTATAGGAAGCATTGTATGGCTTTTTTTTGGCATATCCAAGTTTCTAGCATCACTACTTTTGCATTTTGTGGACATTACTAAGTAAAACATGGGCTGCTTGACCACAGGCACTGTGATATTGGGACAATCTTTCTGACACCCAAGACAGCTACTAAGTGATCAACAGGCAGGTAGTGTATATTGCATGGATACACCAGACAAAGGGATAATTCAAGTCCCAGATATGACAGAGAGGGATGGTGTCAGATTTTATTATATTACTCATCCTGCAATTTTAAAGTTATTAATTGTTTATTTCTGGAAGTTTCCATCAAATATTTTTGGACTTAGGTTGACTGTAGGTAACTGAAACTGCAAAAAGTGAAGACTGAAAATCAGGGAGGATTACTGTATAGTATCCATTCTGTTCCTGACCAGCTAAATTACCTTGGTCAAGTTACATAATATCTCTGAACCCCAGTGTTCTTCATGTGGAAAATGGAAAAGTTGTCTTAAACAGTTTATTCAATGTTAAATGAAAAGTACACATGTGTATCTATGTGTTTGTATGTGTGTGTGATTATATGCATAGATCATAATGCTAAATTGTGATATGAATATTTTGTTGTAGTCCTTTAAATTTTTAAAATAATTTCTATTTTGAATTACCTCTTTGACAATGTATGAATATAACATTTACATCATTTTTTAATGCCCTAATCTTAATTGTGATAGCTTTAGAATGATGGTATTTAAAGGATAAAGTTTCCCTTTATTATATTCAAATAATATCTTACTTTAATTTAAGTTAGAACTTTATAGTTCGCAGTGCATCTTTATACTGTCAGGCTAACTAACAGATCAAGCTGTCTAAAAAATTTAAAAAAATATTTGGGAATAGAACATTGCAGTAGGAATAGGCATGCAATAATAAACTATATGCATATTAAGGGAGGTAAAGAAACACAAGTTTTAAAGGAAAAATGAGGAGTTTTACCTAATTATTTTGAAATGATTATCAAAGATTAATACAAGAATGACACCAGTCTGACACTGGACAGGCAGTTGCTAAGATATCTTCAGAATATTTTTATGTGTAAGATTGTGATGGCTTTTGTGCAAGGTTGTGGTTTTTGCCATTTTCTGTGATTTTTTTTTTTTTTCAGTCATACTAGCGTGAAAACTCTCTTCATGGTCCTCTCTAGCTCTATTTGTTAGTGTTTCTTTGTTTGATTGTCATGAGTTTAGTTTAGTTTTGTTTTAACATTGTTTTAACTCCATTTTGATTCTGAAAACCCTCAAAATACATCATAATTCTTAAGGCCTCCAATAAATCAGAAATATTAACATACTTGGATGAAATATATTCATCTTAGATATTTAAAAGAACTGGAAGTTTAGAGAATACACCAATTTGGTTATAGTTGTACAAGATTAAGTGAAGGAATTGAAAACAGACACCATAGGTTGAAAAGCTATGGTATCTTCTTTTGTAAAAAGAAGTAGGCAAGTATGTCGTGGTAGAGATCACTAATTCTGAACCTCTATCAATTACCCCTTTCTGTCAGTAGTAGATCCTTGGACACATCGACACCCAGTAAGAGACGGTACTTCTCAGCCCCTCTTCAAGTATAAGACACTCCTATGACTAAGACCTGGGCAATGAAATGTGATCAGAATTGACATGAGAAACTTCTAAGTCAAGCTGCTACTAGAAATGTGGGTGTACTAGGCCTTTCTTTTCCACTGTTCTGCCAGGTGATAATTGGTCACTAAACAATGTATTGTCAGGGCTTTTCTCCTGGAAAGTAGAATTCAGGATATTCATGTGTGGGGTTCTGCAGAGGGTTGAATGGTGGCTGCCAGAAAAGATTTTCCCACACCCTAAATCCGAAAACCTGTGAATGTGATTGTGTTTGCAAAACAATCTTTGCAGATGTAAGTTAAGGATTTTGCGACCAACCTAGATTATCTGATTGGGTCTTAAGTCTAATGATAAAGATCCTTATGATAAACACAAACAGGAGAGACACACAGAGAGGTGACAAGTTCATGTGAAATTGGGGGCAGAGTTTCATAGGCATGCTCTGGGGGACTGAAAGATGGAGGCAAAGCTTGGGGTTATGCAGCCACAAGCTAAAAGCTAAGGAACGCCTGGAGCCAACAGAAGCTGGAAGAAGCAAAACAAAACAAAAACAAAACAAAACGAAACAAGTCTTCAGAAAGAGAGAAAATGTACCTGCAGAAACCTTGATTGTGGACTTCTGACATTCAGAACTGTAAGAGTACACATTTATATTGTTTTAAGCCACCAAGTTTGTGGTAATTTTTCATTGCAGCCTGGGAAAGTAATACCTGTCCTATCATCAATTTAAAAATATACTCACAGGTGCATAGACATAGTTTAAAGCATCCGTGGTATAAGCAAGAGTAAATTTAGATAGTATAAACAGGAGTAAATACTCTTAAAATATCTTATACTCTATAATGAGAGATTGAAGGAAAGAAGTTAGAGAAACTATTTATTTTGACATTAAAAAAAGTCAGTGACAAAAATGTTCATATATTCTATAAAAAAGAAAGTGTTGAGCTTTTTATATTTTTATAATCCTTTTGAGCCAAAATACCTTCTTATTTTACATGAAACTGAAAGTGGCCTTTTACAAGGCATAGCCCTTTATAGGTAGTTCTTATTTTGCACCAATCACATTTCAGCTAAGTTTCATTGTTTACTCTCTTCGTTTATTTTTGTAAATCACACATATATACAAAAATATTGGAAATAGTTGTTCCAAAAGACAAAGAACCATGAAAAATATAATATTAGAAGGTAGGTCTGGAGGTAATTATTATATTAAAAATTTTATAACTTAGCTCTTAACAGAAATTATATTTTACATCTGTGCATAAGGTAAATGGAACCACATAATGAATAACATATATGACCTATAAAATGTAAAAGCAGGGAACTTTTAATTTTGGCCACAAAGAAATTACTGATACAGGATATACTCTCTTAACACTTTACTAATAATAGTATCAAACCTCAAACAACCCAAATATCCTACAGCAGGAGAATTGTTAAACAAATTGTGTTATACTCATTCAATGGACTATTGCTTAGAATTCCAAACAAAACCTAAATTAATGTCATGAAATATCATAATGAACAAAGAGTTACAGTCAAAACAATACAAACTTTATTAATCCATTCACATAAAAAATAACTACAGACAAAATGACTAATAACAGTGTTGTCTAAAGGTGTAAAGAGTCACTGAACATTTCTGGAGACAATGTAAAAGTTTCATATTTTGTGGGTTTTTTTTAGATGGAGTTTTGCTCTTGTCACCCAGGCTGTAGTGCAGTGGCGCAATCTCAGCTCACTGCAACCTCTACCTCCTGAGTTCAAGCAATTCTCCTGCCTCAGTCTCCCGAGTAGCTGGGATGACAGGTGTCTGCCACCATGACCAGCTAATTTTTGTATTTTTAGTAGAGACGGGGTTTCATAGTGTTGGCCAAGCTGGTCTTGAACTCCTCACCTCATGATCCACCCGCCTTAGCCTCCCAAAGTGCTGGGATTATAAGCGCGAGCCACCGTGCTCAGCCAAAAGCTTCATATTTTTACTAGATTGTTGATTACATTGTTGTAGGCTTTGGTCAAACTCAGAAACTGTGTTTTTAAACTTAGTGTACTCTCATTTATTTAAAAGTGTGATCAAAATTTGTATTCTGGCTATTTATTCTATGTGCTTATGATAAAAGCCAACAGCATATTTCTAAATGTTGAAAACTTTTCCAAGGGACAGTTAAAGTTCAAACATGAAAGTATGCAGCATTGTTGTGGCCTTATATGATGCAAAGTCTTTGCTTTGAGATTCTAAAAGAATTAAAGTTTAGTGTATAGTACTCTTAACTCAGCACAGCTTTTGATGAACATAAAACAGAAGATGACTGAACAGTGAGATTCTGGTGCCAAGTATGCATAGCTATTATTATTAATGATATTATTTTGAGACAGGGTCACACTCTGTTGCCCAGGCTGGAATGCAATGGCAGGATCACAGCTCACTGCAGCCTTGATCTCCCGGGCTTAAGCCATCCTTCCTCCTGAATAGCTGAGATGACAGGTGCATGCCACCATGCACAGCTAATTTTTACTTTTTGTAGAGACAGTGCCTCACTATGTTGCCCAGGCTGGGCTCAAACCATACTTTCATCTTGGTCTTCCAAAGTGTTGAGATTACTGGCATGAGCCAATGTGCCTAGGCATAAGGATATTACCAAAAACCAGATATGCAGATAAAAAGTTGACTTTTGGTTTAAAAATATGAAGCAACAGATTTGTATCATTGCCCAAATAACCTTTCAATTCTCCATCAAGTGGACTGTAGGTAGTGCTAAAACTTTCTCCAGGAAGCAGCTTTGAACCCACTCTGTGCCAAAATCTTTTGCCTTGTATTTTGGTTATTTTTATCTTAGGTTATGCACCTTCTAGAGACACAAGGAGGAAAACAATGCCTTTGACTGCTCCATGGGTCTAGATTTAAAGTTCTCCCATGTTCACAGCTGTAAAACACTGAAAAAAAAAATTACCTAACCATTTTAAACCTCACCTAACTAGTTTATAAAATAAATATAAAGTACTCTATAATTAAGCAATTGTGAGCTTTCAGTATTGAGGTCACGTGTGCAAAGCATTAGAAATGAGAAAGAATTGTCACTTTTTGAAGGCACAGTATATGAATTTTGATATATGTGTCTCAGCTTTGTCTACTATTAATATAATGTAAGTCTCTTATGTAATTTTAAATTGTCTAGTAGACACGTGAAAACATTTTTAAAAAGTGAAATACATATAACATACTTTCTGTATCCCAATCTATACAAAAAATTACCTTGACATGTGACCTATATACATATTATTTATGAGTTATTTTACATTTTTGTACTGAAGTCTTTGCAATCAGTTGTGTGTATTACACTAACAGCACATCTCAGTCTGGCCTTTCATATTTCAAGTGTTCAGTAGTTGCATGCGACGAATGGCTACTGTGTTGGACAGCACAGGTATGTATAGTTTAACATAAAGAAGTCATTTAAGAAATGTTCTAGGCCTCAAGGACAAACTCCCCTGCTTGCAGAAACTGCCATGGTGTGCTGCCACAGCCCTGGTTGGAGTACAGACAAAGTGTATGCCTCCCCAGCTACCTGTACACGGTAGCTGCCATTAAAAGCAACCCCTGCCTTCCCAGTAGCAGAGCTACTCTCGAGCCGCTGCTGGCCCTGCATAAGCATCCCACTTCGGGACTGGTGATCATCTCTCCTTTGGCCACTACAGCCAACTCCTATATGCACCACCATGGAGCCTAAGGACTGGTCTGCCCAACCCAGCTCCATCCTCCTTGTGCCCAACCATGCTATCTAGGAGGCTAGGGACTGCCTAGCTTAGTCCACCAACACTGGCACCAGTGCTCTCCTCCTGGGAGTCTGGTGTTAGGCTTACCCACCCTGCCTCTACCATCACAGTGGACACCCACCTGCATGGCCTGGCGACTGTCCCACCCAGCCTGTTACAGCCACACTCAACACCAGGACAGATTTTTGAAACAAAGAGTCTAGTCATGCTGGTGCTATTGCCATTGCACACACCATACCTTCTGCCCAAAAGCCCAGTGACCCTTGCAGCAGCCCATCCCACTGTTGCCACTTCTGACACCTGAGCAAGCCACCTGGGAGCACAATAATTGGCCTACCTGGACACACTAAAACCAGTGGTAGTGTATAACCTGAAACCAAAGGACAGGCATGCTTTGCCTGCCGCTATCACTACTGAGTTCCCAAAGCCAGCCCACCAGGCTTCCCCATCCCTAGCAAACTTCACTACAGGTTCTATTAACAACTTACCCTAAGCAACTGAGAAAATCATAGACACCACTGACACGACACTGTCTAAAATGAAGAAATCACATGAAGTCTGCACTACTGCATCGATGCAGAATCAAAGCCAAAGTGGCCTACTCAACCAACATCATAAATACACCTGTGGGAAAAAAGTTGTTCCTTATGAAAAAAATTCAAAAAATTGAAAGAAGTGACTATTATACCAGAAGCACATATACCAAAATAAGGACATGAATAACACAAAACAGCAAAGAAATATGACACCTCCAAAGGGACACAGTAATTATTCAGCAACAGATTTCCATCAAAAATACATTTATTAAATTCTGGATTACTAATTTAAAATATTGATATTGAAAAAGCCCAGTGAGATAGAATACAGGAAAAAAAAAATACAAAGGAATCAGGAAAACAATTCAGGGCATAAATAAGAAATGTACCGAAGATATATATATATATATATATATATACACACACATATATATATATATACACACATATATATATATATCCTAAACAAGAAACAAATAGAAATTATATAACTAAAGCCTTCATTTAATAAAATGCATTCAAGAGCTTCAAAAATAGACTAGATTAAGCAGAAGAAAAAATTTCAGGACTTGAAAACAAGTCTTTTAGAATAATCAAATCAGATAGAAAGAAAGATTAAATAATAACAAAGAATAAAGAAATCCTACATGACATATGGGATACCATAAAGTGACCAAATATTTGAATTTTTAGTGTTACAGAAGGTGAAAGGAAAATTAAAGGATTAAAAAACAGGCAAAATAATTGCTGAAAAACCTCCCAAATCTAGTAAGAGATTTAGACATCCAGATACAGGAACCTAACAGATAACCAAAATGGATACAGTGCAGAAAGGTCTTCTACATGTGACGATATTGTCAAACTTCCAGAGTCAAAAACAAAGAGAATTATAAAAAGAGCAACAAAAAGTAAAGCATCTAGTCAAATATAAATGAATTATCTTCAAATTAACAGTGGATTTCTCAGTAGAAACCTTGCAGGCCAGATGGGATGATATATTCAAAATATTAAAAGCAAAAACAACTCCTAGCCAAGAATAGTATATCCAATGAAGGTATTCATCAAAAATGAAGGAGAAATGAAGTATTTCCCACAGAAGTGAAAACTGAAGGAATTCATCACCACTCAACTGGGCCTACAAGAAATGCTGTAGTCCTATACCCGGCAGAGAAAGGAACATATTTACCATCATAACAATGCAAGAAAATATAAAACTTGCTAGCAGAGGTAACACACAAATAAAGAAGAACTCGAATGTTACCACAAATCCACAATACCACAAGGACTCAAATGTTACCACAAATCCACAAAACCACAATGATAAACAAGAAGAGAGAAAGAAACAAAGGGCATACAAAATAACTGGAAATCAATGAACACAGTTATTTAAATGAATGAATTTTAAATCATGACCCAACTACATGCCTACAAGAAACTCATCTCCCTCATTAAAATATAGAATAAAAAGAAAGGAATGGAAAACATACTTCATGCAAATGAAAAAGAAGAGTGAGAAGGGGTACTTATACTTACATGAGATAAAATAGGCTTTAAGTCAAAAACTGTAAGAAGTGGTAAAAAGGTCATTATATAACAAAAAAGAAATCAATTCAGCAAGATAATACAACAATTATAAACATATATGCATCCCACATTGAAACATCCAGATATATAAAGCAAATATTAGACCTAAAGGGAGAGAGAGACTTCAGTACTGTAATAGTTCAGTACTTCAACATCCCACTTACAGTATTAGACGGATTATCTAGACAGAAAATTAGCAAAGAAATATTGTTTTTGAACTGCACATTAGACCAAATGAACCAAACACATTTACAGAACATTCTGTCCAACAGCTACAGAATATACATTCTTCTCATCAGCACATAAAACATTCTCCAGGATAGACCATATGCTGAGTCACAAAAAAAGTCTCAACAAATAAGAAAAATTGAAACCATATCTCATGAAAAGTATCTCATCAGACTATAATGGAATAAAACTAGAAATCAATAATAAAAAGAACTTTAGAAACTATAAAAATGCATGGAAATTAAACTACATGTTTCTGAACAACTATTGGGTCAATGAAGACAATAAGATAAAAATTAAAACAATTCCTTGAAACAAATAAAAATAGAAAAAGAGCATATTACATCATGTGGGATACAACAAAAGCAGTGCTAAGAGGAAAGTTTATAACAATAAATGCCTACCTCAAAATATTAGAAATATTTTAAGTAAACAGTCTAACAATATGTCTCAAGGAATAAGAAAAGCAAGAAAAAACAAATCAAAAATTAGCAGAGGAAAAGACATAATAAAGATTGAGCCAGAAGTGAAAGAAATAGAGACTAAAGAAAAAAAATACAAAGGATCAATGAAACGAAAAGTCAATTCTACAGAGAGATAAACAGAACGAATATGCTGCTAGTTTGGCTAACCAAGCAAAGAAGAGAGAAGACCCAAATAAACAAAATTATTAATGAAAAAGAAAATATTACAAGTGATACCACAGACTTACAAAAGATAAACAAAGACTCCTATTAATGACTAGATGCTTACAAGCTGAACAGAAGCTAGAATATATAAATAAATTTCTTGACACGTGTAACCTATCAAAGTTGAATCAGGAAGAAATAAAAAGTCAGAACAGATCAAAAATGAGTAATGAGATTGAAGCAGTAACAAAACATTTCCAAACAAAGAAAAGTCCAGAACAGAAAAGCTTCAATGCCAAATTTTCAAAAAAGAACAAACACCAATTCTTCTCAAACTATTCGAGAAACTTGAAGGCAAGGAAATTTTCCCTAATTCATTCTATAAGGCCAGCATTTCTCTGATGCCAAAACCAGACATGGATTAAACAACAACAACAACAACAACAGCAACAATATAATACAAACCAATATCCTTGATGGACATTGATGAAAATGACCTCAACAAAATACTGGCAAATCGAATCCAATTTCACATCAAAAAGATAATACACCACATCAAGTGGGATTTATCCCAGGGATGTAAGGATGATTCCACATATGCAAATCATTAACATGATACATCACATCAACAGAATGAAGGACAAAACCTTGTTATCATCTCAATAGTTGCAATAAAGCACTTGATACAATTCCACAGTGCTTCATGATGAAATGTCTTAACAAATTGGTATTAAAGAAACGTACCTCAACAAAATAAAGGTGACAAACCCTCATCACCCTTTCCCCCAAAAAATGGACTAAGACAAGGATGCCGGCTGCCACCACTTTTATTCAACACTCTATTTAGAAGTCCCAGCCAGAGCAAGGGGTTAACAGAAAGAAAGAAACAGCATCTAAACTGTTATAAAGGAAGGCAAAATATCCCTCTTTGCAGGAGACATGATTTTAATATAGAAAAATGAAAGGACTTCATCAAAAATGTTTAGGTACAACAACTACTTTCAGATACAGAATATCCATTAAACATAAGGAATATAAAATCAACATGCAAAAAGCAGTAGTTTTTTTAAACACTAACAATGAATGAGTTGATAAAGATGTAAAAAAAAAAAGTACCATTTATAAGAACTATAAAAAAGATACCTAGAAATAGATTAGACAAAAGAAGTAAAAGACCTCTCTACAGGCGGATCACGAGGTCAGGAGATTGAGACCATCCTGGCTAACATGGTGAAACCCCGTCTCTACTAAAAATACAAAAAACTAGCCGGGCGACGTGGCGGGCGCCTGTAGTCCCAGCTACTCGGGAGGCTGAGGCAGGAGAATGGCATGAACCCGGGAGGCAGAGCTTGCAGTGAGCTGAGATCCGGCCACCGCACTCCAGCCTGGGCGGCAGAGCGAAACTCCGTCTCAAAAAAAAAAAAAAAAAAAAAGACCTCTCTACAGGGAAAACAACAAAACAATGGTGAGAAAAATTGAAGGGGACATAAGCAAATGGAAAGACATCCCATGCACATGGATCAGAAGAATTAATGTTAGAATGATGATTGTGGTTAAAGTACTTAAAAGAGTCATTGCAACCCCTATCAAAATAGCAAGACCATTTTCATTGATATAGAAAAAATGGCCCAAAATCTATATAGAACTAACAAGGATCTTAGAGAACTATAACAACCCTGAGCAAGAAAATACAAAGTTGGTTGCATCATACTACCGGACTTCAAAATATATTCTAAGGCCATAGTAATGAAAATAGCATGGTTTTGATATAGAAACAGACTCACAGACCAATGGATCACCATAGAGAACACAGAAATAAATTCATGTATTTACAGTCAACTGATTTTGACAAAGGCAGCAGCAACATACATTGGGAATGGTGCTAAAAATTTGATATCCACTTGCAGAATAATGAAACTGGAACCCTAGCTCTCATCATATTATAAAATCTCAAGATAGGCTGGGCATGGAGGCTCACACCTGTAATCCCAGCACTTTGGGAGGCCAAGGCAGGCAGATCATGAGGTCAGGAGTTCAAGACCAGCCTGAGCAACATGGTGAAACCCTGTCTCTACTAAAAATACAAAAAAATTATCTGGGCATGGTGGCACCTGCCTGTAGTCCCAGCTTCTTGGGAGGCTGAGGCAGAAGAATCGCTTGAACCTGGGAGGTGGAGGTTGCAGTGAGCTGAGATTGCACCACTGCACTCAAGCCTGGGCAATCAAACAAGACTCTGTCTCAATAAACAACAACAACAACAACAACAACAAACTCAAGATATATAAAATACTTAACTTCAGACTTAAAAATATAAAACAACTAGAAGAAAACACAGAAGAAACGCTTCATGACATTGGGGTAGGCAAGGATTTTATAGTTAAGAAATCAAAAGCATACACTACCAAAACAGAAAGTGACAAATGGGACTATATTAAACTAAAACAAATTCTGCACAGCAAAGGAAACCATAAACAGAGGGAGTAGACAATCTATTGAATGAAATAAGTATTTGCAAACTATTCAGTCAACAAGGGTCTAATATCCAGAATATACAAAGAACTTAAACAACTCAACAGTAAACAAACAAATTTAAAAAGTGGGCGAAGGACATGAATAGACATTTCTTAAAAGAAAACATACGAACGGCCCACAGACATATGAAAAAATATATAACATCATTACTCATTGAAGAAATGCAAATTAAAATGACAATAACATTTATAATCTTACCTTAGAATATCTATTTTTAAAAAGACAAAAAAACAAAACAAAACCAAAAAACAGATACTGGCAAGGTTACAGGAAAAATCAAACTCTTAATTTACTCTTGGTGGAAATGTAAATTAGTACAGCCAGTATGAAAAACATTATGGAGATTTCTGAAAAACAAAAAATAGAAGTATTGTATGATACAGCAATACCATTACTGGGTATTTATTTAAAGGTAAAGTAAGTATGTCAGAGGAGTAGCTGCATTCCTGTTTGTTTGTTTGTTTGAGGCAGAGTCTTGTTCTGTCACCCAGGCTGGGGTGCAGTGGCACCATCTCGGCTCACCACAACCTATGCCTCCCAAGTTCAACCGATTCTCCTGCTTCAGTCTCTCCTGGTAGCTGGGACAATAGACATGCGCCATCACACCTAGGCCTTCCAAATTGCTGGGATTACAGGTGTGAGCCACTGCGCCCAGTGAGACTAGAGTTTTTTAGGGATATTTTGGTAGGCAAGGGGTTTGAGAACGAGGAATGCTGATGGATTGGGTCAGAGATAAAACCATAGAGAGTCGGCCGGGCGCGGTGGCTCAAGCCTGTAATCCCAGCACTTTGGGAGGCCGAGACGGGTGGATCACGAGGTCAGGAGATCGAGACCATCCTGGCTAACACGGAGAAACCCCGTCTCTACCAAAAAATACAAAAAAAACTAGCCGGGCGAGGTGGCAGGCGCCTGTAGTCCCAGCTACTTGGGAGGCTGAGGCAGGAGAATGGGGTAAACCCGGGAGGCGGAGCTTGCAGTGAGCTGAGATCTGGCCACTGCACTCCAGCCTGGGCCACAGAGCTAGATTCCGTCTCAAAAAAAAAAAAAAAAACCATAGAGAGTCAAAGCTGTCTTTTTGCACTGAGTTCTTGAATGGGGCCTGTAAGACCAGATGAACCAGTTTACCAACCTGGGTGGAACCAACTAGTCCATCAGAGTGCAAGGTCTTCAAACACCACTCTTAGGTTTACAATGGTATCGCTATTTGTAGGAAATACTGGGGTGGTTAGGAGCCTTGTAGCCTTTGCCTGCATGACTCCTGAGTCATACATTCTAATCTTATGGGTAATGTGTTAGTTTTACAAAGGAGGTCTGATCCCTTAGCAACGAGGGGGTTTGTTTCAGGAAGGGGTTGTTACCATCTTTGTTTCAAAGTTAAACAATAAACTAAATTTCCCCATAGTTAGCTTGGCCAATGCCCAAGAATGGGCAAGGGCAGCTTGGAGGCTAGAAATTTGGATGGTTAGGTCAGATTCTTTTACTGTCATAATTTTTGTAAAGGCAGTTTCAACATTACTTCAAAATTAGGCAAGTGTCTTGAAAAATCAGAGGGAATTTTGTGATCAGTTCTGAGGGCTGCTCAATTCCCTGATCTTATTATTTGATCAAAGTCAAAATCTATGCTGGTTTGTCTGTCCTACAGTAGCTACCTTCCCCTAGGGACTTACAGTGGATTTAGCAACCTCCTTCTGAGCCCTGATTCAGTACTCCTGCATAACAATTGGAGACTCAATGTGATTTCCTCACTCGTTCTAGTATCTTCAGCACTTGTCTATTTTGCTTCCATTTATATCCAACTTATTTTTGGTGCAAGCAGGTCTTTAACTCCCAAGCAGTGAAAGTTTATGAGAGATTTTACTTTCCTTTTCAGAACTTTCTCCGTAAATCCATAGACGAGTATACTGAATCTGACAATTCAGCCACGGTCATGCAAGGGAAACCAATATTATATGTGAGTTCTCAAATATTTTCAAATTTTGTCATTCTATTTCCTCAAATTAATTAAAAGCTTTGGTGATTTCCTTTTTTCTAGCAGCAATTCATTCTCTGATTCTAAACTTATGCCCCCAAATTGGTAAGTTTCTTCATTCTTAAAAGCAGCCGCTTATCCATCAGCTCACTTCTAAATTCTTCTCCCTGTTTGAAATTTTAGTGATCTAATGTTAGCTTCTACAGATTTCTGATGTCTTTAAAAGTATCATTTGTAATATGTCTGTCATTTTTATTTTCATCAGTATCTTAAAAAATGTAAAACTTGCGGAAAAGTAACTGTACAACACACAGAAGAAATGCAAATAGCATACTCAAATGAGAAAATGATGAATTTCACTATAAAAAGGAATGCAAATAAATCTAGATGGCATCATCTTTCATGTATTAAACTAGCAGAATAAAATAAAAGGGAAAGATTGTTTCCTTATGTTATGTGAGAAAATTGGTTTTTTTTTTTTTTAAATAAAGCAATATATTTAAAAGGCTAAATAGATTCATATTCTTTAAGTCAGTTATTCTCTCTAAAATTCTTGGAGAGTAATGAGATAAGTATAAAATATTTCTTTATGGGGATTATAATTTTATAGCTATGTGAAATAAAAAAATAAACAAGAACTGTATAAAATAACTATAAAAATAAAGGAATGTTTAAATAAATTATGGGCATTTATAAAAGGATTATTCTACTATCAAATGGTGTTTTCAAGACATTTATAATGTCATAGGAAAACATATGTTGCATGTTCATTTTATAATGGGGTGTCTAATTTTTTCTATAATAATTTCATTAATAAAATAAGAGCATCTTAAATATAAAATCTGTCTATAAAATATAATGAGCTGAAAATATGCTATTATATTAACACATTTTCTTCCTCATCATGAGATTATGCATTATTCTGTGTACTTTTCTGTTTCCTGAGTGTTCTACGGTCAGCATGCATTATTATCAAAATTACCAAGACAGTGAGATATTACATTAAAATAATTTGGAAGACTTCAATAAACTCACGTTTAGGATGTAAATAAAAGGTTAATCACATTTACTTAAATCTAACACCTTTTGTGGGGACCTTAGGGCTTAAAAAATATGCCAATGATAGGCAGGGAAATGAGGTAGAGCTGATGTATTTTTAACTAGTATACAGTTTTTCATGGCTATAAAGCTATTAAATTGAATCTGGTCAAATTTACTATGAAAACTTCCTTTCAAAAGAAACCATGTATCCTAGTACAGTATATAAAATATATAAATAATTAATGCTGTTCTGTTTATGAACTTTGAATCGTACCAACTTAGTTCTCTCTTACCTGCTTCAGGCAGTTCCTGGGGAACCTCCAAGGCAAGTGTATGATCTGTGAGGATAGAAATAATAAAACAATTAGAGTAATGTTTTTATAGAGAAAAGCTTATTAAACTTTTTATTGTTTATAATCTAGGTCTATTAATTTATATTACTGTGACTTTTCAAAATAATATTGTATGGAGATAGAAAGCCAGAAATTACAGGTTACATTTAGATAATTTAAAAGTCAATGATTTTTAATCCAATAAATCAGAGCATATTGTATTTTATAAAGGAGTTATAACTTGAACTTATTTATAAATACACACACTTGGTTTTATTTCCCATAGGGTTTACCAATATGATGGCAATAAAAAAGCTAATTTAAGTGTTGCAATTAGATACATGTTTAATTATTAGAAATTAACGTTTGCAATATATCAGATTCAGGTTATAAAAGTAGAAGCTACTCTTCATTGAAAGTTCCCACAATGCCACTCACTGTGTCAAACGATTTATGTGTTTTTTAAAAATATATGATCCCAACTTCAATAACATGTGATAGATTTAATGTACCATGTACCATTAACCAATGGTGAGGAAATTGAATTTTAGATAAATAAAGTAAACAACAAGCAATAAGTCACCAAATCAGAATTTGGCTATGAATAGTCTGTGTCTGCATTTTTAACACTGTTTTTCCTGCCTCCCCATAAGACTTAAAAGTACAATTTTTCATTTTTGTTAAAAAAAGTTTGTTTTAATAGAAATGATTCTTTTTAAAAAACCCTAATTATTTGCTTTATTCTTTATATTGCCTATTTTTATTGTAATTTTAGCATGAAATAGATGGTTTATAGTCAGATAATTTAAAGAGAATTTTAAAATAATATTTTCTTTGTACATTCAAGATGCTAAAACAAAAACAATTTTTCTCACAGTTCTGCAGGCTGAGAAGTCTAAGGTCAAGGCAACTGTAGACCTGATGTCTGATGGAGCTGCTTCTCTGATTCATAGATGGCCTCACGTGGCGGAATGGCCAAGGCAGCTGTCTATAGCTTCTTTGTAAGGGAACTTGGCCGGGCGCAGTGGCTCAAGCCTGTAATCCCAGCACTTTGGGAGGCCGAGGCGGGCAGATCACGAGGTCAGGAGATCGAGACCATCCTGGCTAACACGGTGAAACCCCGTCTCTACTAAAAAATACAAAAAACTAGCCGGGCGAGGTGGCGGGCGCCTGTAGTCCCAGCTACTCAGGAGACTGAGGCAGGAGAATGGCGTAAACCCGGGAGGCAGGGCTTGCAGTGAGCTGAGATCTGGCCACTGCACTCCAACCTGGGCGACAGAGCAACACTCTGTCTCCAAAAAAAATAAAAAATAAAAATAAATAAAAAATAAAAATATCAGGGAACTAATTCTATTCATGAGGGTTTCACCCTCATGTCATAATAACCTCTGAAAGGACTTGCCTGCTAATATGATCACATTGGAAGTTAGGATGTCAACATATGAATTTTGGGAAGACACAAATATTCAGTTTACTTGTGAGCAGATAAAGATTGTTTCTGAAGTATGGGCAGAATTTAGTGAGACCTCAGCAGGTAGTGCAGTATCACAGAACTAACAGCAAAGGTGCTCTTACCATCTAAGAAATGAAGGAATGGGGAAAGAGAGTCCTTGGTTACCCATACTTGCTAGGAGATAGTGATGGAAATACAGTCAGATTGAGAGGAAGGGTGACTTCTAACCCAGAAACACAACCACACTGAGGCAACCTTTCCAAGAAGGAGTCAGGGACTAAAAACCATCCTGATCTTCTTCTCAGAGTCTCCATTGGCTGAATACAAACTGAAGCTGGCAGCCAAAGAGTCTACTGATGAAGTCTAATATGGAGAATAATGGAGATCAGATTGAGGAGACTAGCAGAAGATATGTGGCACAATCACACAACAGAATTGAAATTAGGTCTTTAGTACATTCTAACTTGTGAAATATAGTATATAACATATAACATTACAAATGCTAAAGACACCAAAAATAAATATTGCCCTCTACAGTTTTTTCAATTAACACTTTATAATTTTAACACCTTAAAATTACTTAAAGTTACTTTATTTCAAGTGAAATTTTATGTTCCTATAGAGCTAGATTTATTATAGAAAATAGTAAGATGATAATCTAGCTATAATTTCATTGATATGAAACCAAATTAGTGTAATTTACGGTATTTTCTGATAATAGTTTGTATTTCTGTGGAGTCAGTGGTGGTATCGCCTTTATCATTTTTTATTGTGTGTATTTGATTCTTCTCTCTTTTCTTCTTTATTAGTCTAGCTAGTGGTCTATTTTGTTAATTTTTTCAAAAAATAAACTCCTGGATTCATTGATTTTTTAAGGGTTTTTTTGTGTCTCTTAGTTATCTCTTGTCTTCTGCCAGTTTTTGAATTAGTTTGCTCTTGCCTATCTAGCTCTTTTAATTGTGATATTAGGGTGTCAAGTTGAGATATTTCTAGCTTTCTGATATGGGCATTTAGTGCTATAAATTCCCCTCTTACCACTGCTTTAGCTGTGTCCCAGAGATTCTGGTACATTGTCTCTTTGTTCTCATTGGTTTCAAAAAAATTCTTGATTTCCTTCTTAATTTCATTACTTACCCAGTCATTCAGGAGCATGTTGTTCAGTTTCCACGTAATTTTTGGTTTTGAGAGAGCTTCTAAATCCTGAGTTCTAATTTGATTGCACTGTGGTCTGAGAAACTGTTATGATTTCCATTCTTTTGCATTTGCTGAGGAGTGTTTTATTTCCAATTATTTGGTCAATTTTAGAATAAGCGCCATGTGGCACTGAGAAGAATGAATATTCTGCTGATTTGGGGTGGAGAGTTCTGTAGATGTCTATCAGGTCCACTGACTCCAGAGCTCAATTCCAGCCCTGAATATCCTTGTTAATGTTGTCTCAATGATCTTGACAGTGGGATGTTAAATGTTTCCCACTATTATTGTGTGGGGGTCTAAATCTCTAAGAACTTGGAAGTCTCTAAGAACTTGCTTTATGAGTCTGGGTGCTCCTGTATTTGGTGCATATCTATTTAGAATAGTTAGTTCTTCTTACTGAATTGTTCCCTTTACCATTATGCAATGTCCTTCTTTGTCCTCTTTGATCTTTGTTGGTTTAAAGTCTCTTTTGTCAGATACCAGGATTGGAAACCTTGCTTTTTTTTTTTTTTTTCCTTTTCATTTGCTTCGTGAATTTTCCTCCATCCTTTTATTGTGAGCCTACGTGTGTCTTTGTATGTGAGATGGGTCTCCTGAAGACAGCACACTGATGGGTCTTGACTCTATGCAATTTGCCAGTCTATGTCTTTTAACTAGGGGCATTTAACCCATTTACATTTAAAGTTAGTATTGTTACGTGGGAATTTGATCCTGTCATCATGATGCTATTTGGTTATTTTGCACACTACTTGATATAATTTCCTCATGAGGTCATTGGTCTTTATATTTTGGTGAATTTTTGCAGTGGCTGATACCAGTTTTTCCTTTCCATATTTAGTGCTTCTTTTAGGAGCTCTTGCAAGACAGGCTTGGTGTAACAAAATCCCTCAGCATTTGCTTGTCTGGAAAGAATTTTATTTCTCCTTCGCTTATGAAGCTTAGTTTGGCTGGATATGAAATTATGGGCTGAAAATTCTTTTCTTTAAGAATGTTGAATATTGGCCCCCAATCTCTTCTGGCTTGTAGAGTTTCTGCTGAGAGATCCACTGTTAGTCTGATGTGCTTCCCTTTGTAGGTGATGTGGCCTTTCTCTCTGGCTACTCTTAATATTTTTCCTTTCATTTCAACCTTGGAGAATTTGACGATTATGTGTCTTGGGATTGATCTTCTCATGAAGTATCTTAGTGGTGTTCTCTATGTTTCCTGAATTTGCATGTTGACCTATCTTGCTAGGTTGGGGAAGTTCTCCTGGATAATATCCTGAAGTGTGTTTTCCATTCTCCCTGTCTCCTTCAGTTACTCCAATCAGTTGTAGGTTTGGTCTTTTTATGAAGTCCCATATTTCTTGGAGGGTTTGTTCATACCTTTACATTGTTTTTTATCTAGTCTTATCTGCATGCCTTATTTCAGCAAGTTGGTGTTCAGACTCTGATAGCCTTTCTTCCACTTGGTTGATTCAGCTATTGATATTTGTGTATGCTTCACAGAGTTCTCATGCTGTATTTTTCAGCTCCATCACTTATGTTCCCTCTAAACTGATTATTCTAGTTAGCATCTCATGTAATCCCTTATCAAGGTTCTTAACTTCTTTGCATTGGGTTACAACATGCTCTTTTAGCTCAATGTAGTTTTTATTACCCGTCTTCTGAAACCTACTTCCATCAATTTATCTGTCTCATCCTCCATCCAGTTCTGTGCCCTTGCTGGAGAGATGTTGGAGAAGAAGCATTCTGGCCTTTGGGGTTCTCAGCGTTGTTTTAGTTGATTCTGTCTCATGTTTGTGAGTTTGTCTAGTTTTGACTTTGAGGATGCTAACCCTTGGATGGGGTTTTTGTGGGGGTTTTATTGCTGTTGATGATGCTGTTATTGTTTTCTGTTTGTTTTTCTTTCAATGGTCAGGCCCCTCTTCTGTAGGGCTGCTGCTGTTTGCTAGTCCACTTCAGGCCCTATTCATCTGGTTTACTCCCGCGCCTGGAGATGTCACTCAGGGAGGCTGGAGAACAGCAAAGATGGGTGCTTGCTCCTTCTTCTGGGATCTCTGACCTCAAGGGGAACAAACCTGATGCCAGTAGGATTGCTCCTGTATAGGTGTCTGACCACCCCTGTTAGAGGGTCTCACCCAGTTGGGTGGCACAGGGAACAGGACCTGTTTAATGAAGCACTTTGTCTGTTCTTTGGGGGGGGGGGGTGTGCTTTCACTTTTCTGAGCTGCCCAGATTCCTCAGAACTACCAGGGGGAAAGGCTAAGTCTGCTGGTCTGCAGAGGTGTGACCACGCTTCCCCCTAGAGGTTCAGAATTTAGGTAAAAGAGGCCATTTTTTGGCCTAGATATTGTGACCCAGCTACATTACTTTACATATGTGTATTTTGAAAATCAGACTCCAAAATAATATACATTAAAATGTCATTTTAAAACTTTGTAATTGTCACTATTTTCATTATATAAAAAATTAAAGTATTTTTCTTGTATATTTGTTTGAGTTCTTTGTAGATTCTGGATATTAGCCCTTTGTCAGACGAGTAGATTGCAAAAATTTTCTCCCATTCTGTAG